>NC_080676.1:166381469-166681469 GCF_030445035.2 Dasypus novemcinctus
TGTAGTTTTGATTTGCATTTCCCTAATAGCTAGTGATGTTGAGCATCTTTTCATGTGCTTTTTAGCCATTTGTATTTTTCTTTGGAGAACCATCTGTTCAAATCTCTTGCCCATTTTTTAAATGGGTTGCCTGTCTTGATTTTTGAGATATGATTTCTATATGTATATGCTAGATAGTAGACTCCTATGAGATACATGGTTACCAAATATTTTCTCCCATTGAGTAGGCTGTCTTCTCACTTCCTCGACCAACTCCTTTGAGGTACAAAGGTTTTAATTTTGAGGAGGTCCCATTTATCTCTTTTTTTCTTTTGCTGCTCATGCTTTGAGTGTGCAAGTCATGAGGCCATTTCCTACAAGGTCCTGGAGATGCTTCCCTACATTGTTCCAAGGTCTTTATGGTCTTGGCTCTTATATTTAGGTCTCTAACCCATCTTGAGTTGATTTTTGTATATGGTATGAGATGATGGGAAGTGGACATGGCTTGACTGATAGAGCATCCATCTACCATATGGAGATCCCAGGGTTCGATCCCCAGGCCTCCTGAGCCATGAGGTAAGCTGGCCCATTCACAGTGCTGCCATGCACAAGGGGCACCATGCCACACAGGGGTGTCCCCACATAAGGGTGACCCACACACAGGGAATGTGCCCCACAAGGAGAGCTGCCCTGTGTGAAAAAAAAACACAGCCCACCCAGGAGTGACGCCACACATGGAGATCTTACGCAACAAAAAAAGAGATGCAGTTTCTCAGTGTTGACGGATAATGCAAATAGATGCAGAAGAACACTCTGTGAATGGACACAGAGAGCAGACAATGGGGGGAAGGGAGAGAAATAAAATAAATCTTTAAAAAAAAAAGGTATGAGATGGTGTTCCTCTCTCATTTTTTTGCATATGTATATCCAGTTCTCCAAGCACCATTTGTTGAAGAGGTCATTCTCTCTCAGTTTAGTGGGCTTGGTGGCCTTGTTGAATAGCAGATGACTGTATGGTATCAGATATTTTAAGGGATGATGAAAAGTTTTGAAACTAGAGAGAGCTGGCAGTTGCACAGCAGTGTGGATACACTAAACACCACTAAATTGTATGCTTTAAAATTGTTAATGGGCAGTGATGGAAGGTAAAACATCAAAAGCAAAGCTTTTGCATTTTTCAAATTTTTTAATACCCCAATTTATTTTTA
The DNA here is from genome assembly GCF_030445035.2 of Dasypus novemcinctus. Classification (NCBI taxonomy): domain Eukaryota; kingdom Metazoa; phylum Chordata; class Mammalia; order Cingulata; family Dasypodidae; genus Dasypus; species Dasypus novemcinctus. The sequence goes on from NC_080676.1 coordinate 166,382,657, forward strand.
CCTTAATTTTTCTAAATTAATATGTATTCTATATCTAACCTTTAAACTCATCACTATATTCCATTTTACAATTAATGGAACCTGGCAATATATTGGGCTTCACTTTTCAAGAAGTTTGGATCACAGAGAGGTTCAACAATGGCAGGGGAGGAATACTGGTGTGGGATGTTATTGACAGGGGACATATGGTTGGCAGGGAGTTCTACAGGGCATATATCCAGGTTACATAAAAATGTTTGGATATTTTCATAGTGGATATAAGTTAAAAACAACAACTGAGGGAGTGCTGAGTTCCTAGCCAGGGGAGCTCTATAACAGTCCCTAAAGGAACAGCAACAATCCCCCAAGTGCAACGGCAAAGACCAAAAAAGAAGGAAGGTTCAACAATGAGCCCTTGATACTAATGACTATGCTTGTAAGCCTGTGCACCTGAAATGAGAACAAGGCCTAGAGCTGCAGGGTGCCTAAGAGTTGCCTCCTGAGACCCTCTGTGTTGCTCAAATGTAGCCAGTCTTGAAGCCAAACTCAGCATGTAAATGCATTGCCTTCCCTGCAGTGTGGGACATGACTCCTAGGGATGAGCCTCCCTGGCGCCGAGGGATTACTACCAAGTACCAGCTGATGATGTAATTAGAAAATGACCCTGAATAAAAGGGTCAACTCGGACCAGCAGAATATCTCAATCTACATATAATACCAGGAGTTAAAAATGCTTTTTGACCTGAATAAAAGGGGGAAATGGAAAGGACAAATGAATTTATATGGCTTTGAGTCTCCAAAAAGAGCCAGGAGGTTATCAGAGGGGTTGCCCTTATGCACACCTCAGCAGAAGCCCAGAGACAGATAAAGTAGATACAACCCTGGGTATTGGTTCTTCTGAGGGCTACAGAGACCCACAGGTTCTATGGTCATGGCAGATGGAGTTCAGTGCCATGCCAGTTGGCCCTACTTTGGAGTTTGTGTTTCTGTGAGATGGAGCTGGACTCAGATGTGATCTTTGTTCACAAGCCTCTCCTGTTATTTTACCAGAACTGTAGGTGGTGCTGGGGTTTAATATATACCCAGGGGACCTGAATCTTGGACTGACCATGTGAGAGCCAGGCTCTGAGCCTCAACAGACTTCAGCTCCCACACTCTGGTTTATTGGACTTACCCCACTCAGCTAACATGGAGGTGAAGAAGGTCAACCACCACACCAGGGAGCAAAAGTGCCTACAACTGAAAGCAGAGAATTGCATCCAGCATCCATGTGGAATCTAAGCCCCCTCTTGATATAGATGTGGAATGGACACAACCATTCCAAGGCCCACAGGATGGAGGAATAGAGTATGGATTAGAGCAGACTTACTGATATTCTATTAATGAACTATTGTGATTAGTAATCAAAGAAAATGTGGCATTGGTGTGGAGAAAGTGGCCATGGTGGCTGCTGGGGGTAGGGAGTGGGAGGAAGAGATGTGATGTGGGGGCATTTTTGGGGGTTGGAGTTGTCCTGGGTGGTGCTGCAGGGACAGTTACTAGACATTGTATGTCCTCCCATGGCCCACTGGGTGGACTGGGGGAGAGCGTGGGCTATGATGTGGACCATTGATTATGATGTGCAGTGGTGCTCAGAGGTGTATTCACCAAATGCAATGAATGTCTCATGATGATGGAGGAGATTGTTGTTATGCGGGGAGGAGTGGGGTAAGGGGGTGGGGGGTATAGGGACCTCATATTTTTTTAATGTAATATTAAAAAATAAAGACAAAAATAAATATAAATAAATAAAATAAATAAATAAAATTGTTAATGGTGTGCTGTGAATCTCACCTCAATAAAAATATATGTGTGGGACATGATTCCCAGGGATTACCTCCCTGGCACCGAGGGATTACTACAATCACCAGCTGGTGATGCAACTAGAAAAAGAACTTGAATAAAAAGGGGGAAATGGTAAAGACAAATGAATTTATATGGCTAAGAGACTTCAAAATGAGTCAGGAGGTCATCAGAGGGGCTGTGCTTATGCATACCTCAGCAGAATCCCAGGGACAGCCAAAGTAGAGACAACCCCTGGTATAGGTGTTCCTGAGGGCTACAGAGACACACAGGTTCTACGGTCATGGCAGATGGCTCTGGAGTTCAGTGCCTTGCCAGTGGGCCCTACTTTGGAATTTGTGTTCCTGAATGTGATGGAGTTGGGCTCAGATGTGACCTCTCTACACATCCTCTTCTGTCACTTTTACTGAACCTGTGGTTGCCACTGGGGTTGGTGAATGCTCAGGAGACTTGAATCTCTGGACTGGCCACATGCCAGCTGGACCCTGAGCCTCAGCAGAGTTGCAACACCTACTCTCCAGTTCGTTGGACTTACCCAGGTCAGCTAACAGGGAGATGAGGATGGTCAACCACCACACAAGGGACCCGAGAGTCTACAACTGCAAGCAGAGGAATTGCATCCATCAGCCATGTGGGATATAAGCCCGCTCTCGATTTAGAGGTGGAGTGGACATCACCATCCCAGGGTCCACAGGATGGAGGAATAAAATATGGATTCGAATCGACTTGCTGGTACCCTACTATAGAATTATTGTGCCTCTGGCAATGGAAGAAATTGTATCATTGATGTAGAGACAGTGGCCAAGGAAGCTGCTGAGGACAGGGAGAGGGAAGAAAAGATGTGATGTGGAGGCATTTTCGGGACTTGGAATACACATAAAGCTGGTAAAATCTGAACAAAGTCTGTGGTTTGTCATTTTCTGGGTTGTGATACTGTATTATAATTAGTCAAGATGTTACGGGACCCCCAGATACTTATTTTGCAACTTCCTGTGAAATTGTAATTATTTCAAAGTAGAAGGTTTAGTTTAAAAAAAAACAACAACAACAACCCAAAACCACCAGGACCGGGCAGGTTCACTGGTGACTTCTAGGTGAGACACAAAGCCCACCCACGCTGGCAGCTACAGGCAGGAATTCACCCCTCGATGCATCCACCTGCAAATCCTGGTAGACTCCACCGAGGCTGGGCACGTGGATAAAAGCTGCGACAGCCCAGAGCAGCGCACACACTCACACACCCGCATGCTCACACACACAGACGGCCACACACCCACATACACATCCATACCTACACACTCACACACCCCACACCCATACATGCTCACACACGCACACGCTCACACAGATGCACACACCACACACACACCACACCCGCACTCACGCTCACTCCTCCCAGCTCCCTCCTGCCCCCGCCACACCTAAGGGGAAGGCCCGGTTCGTTTAGACACGGGGGAATTCAGAGCAGGTGTCAGGGCAGCGGGGGGGGGGGAAGCAGGAGCCTCTGCGGTCGGGGGCTTTGGGACGGCCTCGCCGAGGAAGGGTGGGGTGGGGTCGGCGAGGCGAGACCCCGGAGGTGGCTTTCCGGGGACAGTGTGCAAGTGGCCAGATGTGCTCAGGAGCCCGGCACCTTCCAGGAAGCAGCGCAGCCCGAGAGCCTGGGGGCGGCGGTGGGGAGAGTCTGCGGGGGTACCTGGAGGGAATTCGGGTGCCACAGTGAGTACCAGGGCTGGAGGTGATTTTTCGGAAGCGCCTTCTGGCTGAATTTTAGAGGACGCGTCTTCAGGGGAAGAACTGGCGAGAGTCAGTTGGCCAACGGTTAAAGCGGCGCAGGAGAAAGCGAGGCTGTTTGCGTGGAGCTGGCGGCCGGGTGGGAGAGGTGGGCAGACGGCGCAGGTGTGAGACGCAGGTGCGGGAGACGTGTCACCTGCGCGTCCACGTGCAGACAAAAGGGGCTGCTCCAGTGGCCACTCCCAGCCACGAAAATCCCACTCGGAATCTGGACACATTCAGAAAAATAGCTGTACAGAACATTTTTGGGACAACAGATGAAATCTGAGTGTGGAGCAAATAATAGTGGTTTTTATCACTGCACTGTGACTCCATAAGAAAATGTCTGTGACTTTAGGAAGGCTGTACGGAAGTATTCAGGGCAAAGGGCACAGTGTTTGCAGCCAGCTCCCCGCAGCGGTGCCAGCCCCTGTCCACACGTCCTGCCAATGGTCCCGTGGGAGCCCCTCGCTCCCACGAGCTGCTCCACCGGGAGTCTGCCCCGAGGCCATCGCCCCTGGACAACCAGGTCTGGACGTTTTCCAGGACCTGCGATCAGGGAAACTGCAGGAGGAGCAGCTGACAAAACAGTCCAAACACGAACTTCCCAGGACCAAACAGACCAGGTGCCAACGCGTCCACAGGGAAACTAAACAGCCCTAATGAGGGGTCCCCAGAGCCTCCGTAAACACCCACAAGGAAGGGAGGCTTGCTGACCCTGCTGCGGGGACAACACAAGCCAGGGCGGGTATAAAAGCCCTGGGAACAGCTCACACTCACACTCACACCCTCACACCCACCCCACGCTCACGCCTCCTCCCAGCACGCCCCCCACCTCCACCATGGCTGCGTCCACCGGGTCCCTCTGCTCCAGCGACCTGAGCTCCGGCAGCATCTGCCTGCCCAGCGCCTGCACTGGCCCCTCCTGGCAGGGGGACGACTGCCCAGAGAGCTGCTGCCCGCCCCCCTGCTGCGCCCCCCACCTGCTGCCCGTCCACCTGCTGTCCGTCCACCTGCTGCACCCCCACCTGCTGCGCCCCCATCTGCTGCGCCCCCACCTGCTGCGCCCCCACCTGCTGCGCCCCCACCTGCTGCACCCCAGCCCCCTGCCTGACCCTCGCCTGCACCCCTGTGAGCTGTGGGTCCACACTCTGCCAAGCAGTCTGCACCAGCCCCTGTGCTCCCTCCTGCTGCCAGAAGTCTAGCTGCCAGCCTGCCTGCTGCACACCCTCCCCCTGCCAGCAGGCCTGCTGCATGCCTGTCTGCTGCAAGCCCCTCTGCTGTGAGCCTGCCCCTTGCCAGGACTCTTCATGCTGCCAGCAGTCTAGCTGCCAGCCTACCTGCTGCACACCCTCCCCCTGCCTGCAGGCCTGCTGTGTGCCTGTCTGCTGCAAGCCCCTCTGCTGTGAGCCTGCCCCTTGCCAGGACACTTCGTGCTGCCAGCAGTCTAGCTGCCAGCCCACTTGCTGCACATCCTCCCCCTGCACATCCTGCTGCATGCCTGCCTGCTGTAAGCCCATCTGTGCTGTGCCAGTCTGCTGTGGGGTATCCCCCTGCCAGAACACTTCGTGCTGTCAGCAGTCTAGCTGCCAGCCTGCTTGCTGCACATCCTGCTGTGTGCCCATCTGCTCGAAGCCCATCTGCTCCAAGCCCCTCTGCTGCAGGCCCCACTGCTGTGTGCCCGCCCCCTGCCCCCCGCCCTGCTGCAGACCCCCATCCTGCGTGTCCCTGCTCTGCCGCCCCATGTGCAGACCCGCCTGCCGTGTGCCCGCCTCCCCCCGCGGGGCCCCCGCCTGCTCCCGCCAGCCCAGCTGCCCCCGCCCGGCCTCCTGCGTGTCCCTCCTCTGCCGGCCCCCGTGCCCCCGCCCGGCCTGCTGCTGACCCGCTCCACCCTCTCTCTCTCTCCCGTCGTCCCTGCAGCTGGGCACAGTGGTCCCTCTCGGCGCCCCGGGGGGCCCCTCTGCTGGCCGTCAGCCCCTCAGCCCCGGCTGAGCCCCTGTCCCCAGCGGCGGCCACCTGGCTGCAGCCTGAGGGGGCTGGAGCCTGCCCACCCCTCCCCGCTCCTTTCTGGAAGGATACGACCTGCAAACCCACCGCTGGGGGCGGGCTGCGGGCCCGGGGAGCCCCTGCGCAGGACCGGCCGCCTGCGTCTGAAGTCACAAAGGCCCGGGGCTCTAAGCGCCCAGCGGCGGGCAGCACGCGGGCCCCCGAACCCCCTTGCCCACTCCAGGTCGGGGCATGGCTGCGCTGCCTGGGACAGGCCAGGGCCGGAGGATTTCCACACCCCACCATGGGAGAGCAGGTGGCTCCGGAAGGTTCCTGCTTCGCTCACCACACCCACCCCCCGCCCGGGGTGCTCCACGCACCCCCCCCCCCCCACCGTAGATAAACCTTCCCAGGCTGGGCAAGGGTGGGGAGGCCTGAGCCCGGGGGGCTGGGGAGGAGCCACAGCCCTGCTTGGCATGGATCCCCCACTGCAAGGCCGGGCCGCCCTCCTGGCGCCTCACCCCGGAACAGCAGGCCATGGAGTCAGGAGCCTGAACAGGAGGGCTGGTGCTGGGCCACGCCCCGCGCCTTGAGGACCCCAGCGCCCCCCACAGGTTCTGCAGCATCAGCAAGTTCCCGTGGGCCCTGAGAGGGGTCGCCTCAGTCACCACACGATCGACGGAGGGTTGAGGATGCACAGAGCAAAGTACGCCATGTGAACAAACCCTCAGGACAGTGGGAGGAAGAGGCCGCCATGGTCTCAGTGGACCCCTAGCACCAGACAGTCACATCAAAGCGGCTGAGCCACTTCTGGGCACCTGCTCACCCCCCCTGTACCCAGAACCTGACCAGACTGGAGCAGAAGAGCCGAGGCCGGTGTTTCTGTAAGCTGCGCCCCCACCCCAGCTAGTTCCACCCCAGGGAAGAGGGGAAGGAGCGAAAGCCCGGGGGAGCCTCAACAGGAAGCCGCTGGGTTATGAGCGCGCACCGCCCGGCCCACGCCTCAGTTTACCTGAGTGTATTTAGGGCCTGTACCCTCTTCCTGGTCATTCTGACCTTAAGAAAACAAGCCCATCTCCACAATTAAAGTTCTTGGTGGATCCGTGAACCCGCCCCCCGGCCCCGCCCCCCGGCCCCCCTGCGCGCTAGAGGCCTGCCCCACCTCGAGGGGCCTCCCCACACCGGGCGCGCGGCGGACGGACCCCTGACCCCTCCTGAGCTCTCACCTTGACGAGGCAGCACAGTCTACACCGCAGAACGCCCTAACTGCACAGCTGCGGCCCTGCCGTTCGCCCCCCGCAAGCCCCCTGGCCTCCAGGACCCCCGTAAGTGTCCAGCCCCCACTCGGCTGCCCCTCGCGCCCGCCAGCACGGCTGGCGACCCCCGCCCACCACCGCGCCCGTCCCGGCCAGGGCACCTCGGAGAGGCCCGTCCTGCTGCTGGGCTGCCGCGTGCCTTCCTCGGACAGCCCTCGACGGCGCAAACCTGGAGCCGAACTAACAAAGCATGACCCGCGCGGAGCAGGGGGCTCCCAAACGTGGTCCCCCAAGGCCACGAGCGCGCCGCGATGGCGAAAGCGGCTGTGACGTGGGAGGAGCGGGGCCGTGTGGGGACCGCGTCGATCTGTTAATGTAACATTTTTTGCGATCTGTGTATCCTTAAGAAAAAAGACAATTTAATAAAATAAGTAAATAAATAAATAAACGGACTTGTAATCTACCAAAAACAAAAACGTGACAAGCCCCCCTCAAGGACGGGGCTTCAGGGCCGAGGCGTCCAGGGGTGGCGGGACCCCGCCCGGGGCTGGCCGCCGGGGGCCACCGAGGCAGGGAACGTCCGGGACGCGCGTCCCTGGAAACGAGCGACCACCGGAGCCGGCGTGGCGGGCAGAGGCCGCATGGGCTGGAGTCGCCAGGGACGGCGGGAGCTGTCCACCCCCCGGGACGCAGTGCAGGCCGCAAGGATGCGCAGGAGCCCTGAGGCCCGCGGCGTGCTGGCCGCACGCTGACACGCCATCGGCGGTCTTGGGTCCCCAAAAAACATCGTGAGCCGGTCGAGGGGAAAAAACAAACTGTTGGGAGCCTGTGGGCCACAGGCACGACACGGACAGGCCGACGCCCAGACGCCTGTGTCGCGGGGGGACACGGTCTGGCCGGACCCAGCGTGGCGCCACCTCGGCAGGCGTCAGGTCCAGGGAGGGGTGCCCGGTCACCAGGGGCTGCCCGTGCCGGCTGCGAAGAAGCTGGTGGCCGCTCTCCCGGCAGCACCGCGGCCCGCACCAGCCCACGTGGGCTTCGGAGGCGCTGACCGCCGCGGCCGCCCGGCTCTTGGGCCGCCCTTGAGGGCAGCCGCCTGCAGGCCGGGGACCCTCGGGTGACGGACTCAAAGGCGCTGCATCCTCCGCCGTTAAACCGCGGTGCGCCCTGACCTGCTGCTGCGCGACGCCCCGGCCACAGCTGGTGATCAAGCAAGTACACTGCCACCAGCATCCCATCCAGGGGTGTGTCTCATCTGCTTTATATATATATATATATATACATATATATATATATATATATATATAGTTTTTTAATTTTTAAAACATTTTTATTGTATTGTATTTTTTTGTATTTTTATTGCATTGTATTTTATTGTATTTTTTTTTAAGATACATAGATCACAGAAAATACTACATCAAAAAATATGAGGTCCCCATATACCCCACCCCCCACCCCACTCCTCCCACGTCAACAACCTCTTTCATCATCGTGGCACGTCCATTGCATTTGGTGAACACATCTTGGAGCACTGCTGTACTACATGGATAATATTTTACCCTGTAGTTCACACTCTCCCCAGTCCATTCAGTGGGTTATGGCAGGATATACAGAGTCCAGCATCTGTCCCTGCAATGTCATTCAGGACAACTCCAAGTCCTGAAAATACCCCATCATCACACCTCTTCTTCCCTCTCCCTGCCCTCAGCAACTCCCGTGGCCACGTCTCCACATCAATGCTACAGTTTTTTTTTTTTCCCTGAGGTACCAGGGCCAGCGATTGAACCCCAGACCTCGCATGTGGGAAGCCGGCGCTCAGCCGCAGCCACGGGGGCTCCGCTGTGACCTGCTAAATGTGCTTCCCGCTTGGATTTGCTTTCGGTGTCCTGCAGCTACACTTACAGGACAGCCCTCGAGACCACATGCTCGGCGGGAAGCGGGGCCACAGGAGACGGGTCTGCAGACAAGGGCGGGGGGCGGCAGCAGCGGGGGACACGGCAGGAAGGGGCCACGCGCACGGGGGGCTGGCGGCCCGTGGGCACGTGGGGGGGCTGGCGGCACAGGAGCCCCTCAGCCGGGGCGGGCGCCCGTGGAGGGGTGCTGGGGCTCAGGGTGGGCAGGGGCTGGGGGGTCGGCAGGCTGCGGGGCCCTCCGCTGCCGGGCGGCCAGGCCACGACCAGGCTCCGCTGTCTTCCCGGTTTATTCGTTTCTGTTCCCCACCAGGCCCACTCGGCCTCCCTCTGCCGTTTCCCAGGAGATGTCCTCGGCTCTAAGCGCCTGTAAGAGCCACCGATGCCCCAAAAAAGCCACCGACACCCCCTTGGCACCTCGCGAGCCCTGGCTGCCCCTGGCCACGTGGCTGCCCCTGGCCACATGGCTGCCCCCCACGTGCTCTTGGGGCCCGGCAGACCCTCCCTCCAGGCCGTCCCCCAAGGCCTCTCTTCCCACTCTCCCCCATGGCCCCAGCTGCCCCCAGCAGCCCAGACCTGAACCGGGGACCTCCTTGCGTCTCTCTCCCCGCCCACCCCAGGGCTCCCCACCCTACCCTGGCCGGCAGCCCACGCCCTCCCCCGAGGGACCGCTCGGGTCTGACTGCACCTTGAGCCCCTAGCTCAGGCCCTGCTCCCATCTCACACCCACCCCAGTCCATTTTCTGCACAGCAGCTGGGGCAGAGGGGCTGAGAGCCTCAGACTAGATGGCTGGATCCCTGCTGCCCCAGGGGACTGCGAGGCATGGCCTCGGCATGACCTTCCATGGCGCCTGCTGCTCCCAGGGTGCACCCGCTCCCCTGCTGGGGACGCCCCCTTCACGGGCCGGCCCTTTTCCCCCTTGTGGGAGCCACCCCAGGATGCACCCCCGCGGCTCCCCAGCTGCCGAGCCCTGTTTCCTTTCGGCCGGGCTCTCTCGGGAATGATTTTGTGAGTTCTTTGGGGTTCCCTCACTGCACACTTCCTCCTCGCCCAGCCCCGGAAGGCCCAGGAGGCAAGACACGGGCATCTTGTGGGCCGCTGCCAGCATGCGGCCAATGCCCGGGACCGATCTGCCGCAGGAACAAAGCACGCCGTGTTCAAGTGACGTTTTGTGCAGAGCAGAGAGCAGGCGCTTCAGGCTCCACGAGTCGCACGCGCTTCGCAACCGCGCGGCATTGCCGTTTGGGCACAGAAGCAGCCACGGACAATGGTAAACAGATGACACTACTTGCAGAAATAGCCGGCCAGGCTTGCTCCTCAGAGCACCATTTGCCGACCCGGGCTCTAAGGTAGTCCTGATGCGACGTAAAAGCACAAAATAATTCTTGCCTCAAAATCGGAGCTGGCGGCAGCCGCGGAAAAGGCAGGCAGAGGCGCAGGCCCAGGCCGGTCAAGGCGAAGGCGCGAGGCCCTGCCGGGGAGCCCACGCCGACCTCGGCGCCTGCTCCGTCCTCTCCCGTCTCGGCGAGCTGTTCTCCTCCCCCACTTCCCAGCAGCGCCTAACTGCGCTGAACTGGCGGGTTCTGAGGTTCTTTTCTGTGGCGTGGCCTAGAACCTAGAGGAACTTGACCAGCCTGACGGGGAGTGAGAGCCGGGGGCTAGAGGCAGGGCCCCCTCCGGAGCCCGCGAGGGCAGCTGCTGGGGCCACGCTCCTCCCCGCCGGCCCCTCTCCCGCTTCCGCCATTTGAAAGGCGCTCCTGGGCCACAGGACACGAACCCCGTCTGCCCAGACTTCCGGCCAGCCTGACCTCGAGGTCCCAGTGACCCCCGGAAGTTCTGCGCGGCGGGTAGTGCCGCCCTCGAGCCCTGAGGGGCGTGTGGCCGAGGCCGCCGGGAGGAACGGGCCTCTGAGCTCGGAGTGGCCGTCACCTGCTCTGTCATTTCCCTAGATGCCAGCTAAGCCCCTTTAATTAAGGCCCTTTGATCCTCCCACTCCCGCTGTCCTCACCCGGGCCTGTGAGAAGCTGTAGACGCACGTGAGCGAGGCGTGGGCCCACCTCAGCTGGCCCGGGGCCTGGCGCTTCCCAGCCTGGGAGGCCTGGGGCTGTCCCTGGGTGCCTGGGTGCCTGCCGGCAGCACAGGACGGGCAGGCGCCAGCTCTTCATGGGCTCTTCACGTCAGGGTTAGCTGTGGACCTCGGCCCGGGCGCGGCGCTCCCGAGACCCGCAGAGCCCGCGCAGGCCCCCAGCCGGCCCCGCTCCCAGGGCCAGCCCCGCTCGGGTACTCGGTCTGGGGGCCGGTCCCAGATGCCCCTGAGACCTCTAAGGCTCTGGGGACGCCCAGGGACAAAGCTCCGATCCCAGGAGCGTGGGCACAGAGCAAGGCTCCTGATCCCGGGACGCTGGCTCGGGGAGTCGGGGAGGAAGCCGTGCCGTCGGGTCTGGCGGGGGACACCGGGGCGACGAGCGCGTCTGATCCTGCCCTGGGACAACGGGCGACTCTCCCCGCTTTCCAGCCGACTCCCCCTTGGCTGCCTTCGCAGAAACGGGGACAGCCTGTCTGCTGATGGCCTCAAAAGCAAGAGGCTAATCTTTCCTGCCGCGCCAGGGGGCTGCGGTGTGGCCGAGCGCGGGCTCCGGAAGGGACCCTGAATTCCAGTTACTCCTCTGTAAGAGAGAAGGATAGACAGACCTGAGAAGGACAGACAGACGGAACACATGGCCACGGCTCCCCGAGGAGGAGGAAATGTGCTGCTCTGCTGAAACTCTCCCCGGGAGTAAGGATCCTCCTCGTGCGCATCAATTGCATCGGAAAGCTCGGGCTCCCCAGGCTCCTGCCTCTTCCCTTGGAACACTCCAATCCTTCCAGAGAGAAAAGCCTTCGCAGGGCGCTACCCCTCGGGGAGGTAACTAAGGGGATGCGCCCCACAGCAGCCCCCGTTCGTGTCTGCCCAGGGGAAGGGCTTCTCCAGACCCCTAAGCTCCGTACTTAGCAGCTGCCCAGGGATATCCTGGAGGAGCGAAGCCGGAGGTGAGGCCGGCTAGTGAGGCAGGGAACCGACAGACGGACCTGGAGCCCGGCAGGGTCCACGTGGACACCAGTACCCCAGGACGGCTGCTGGAGGACCCTCCCCGAGATTCTGCCGCTCAGAAGAAGACTTCCTCTGGAAGCTGGGAGAAGCCTGGGTATGCCCCAAGGACTTGATCACTGGGCCCTCCTGGGAGGTTGAGGGGAGAAATAAGCAATCAAAGCAGGGAACAGCTGGAACTCCTCCCCTGCCATTAGCAAAGGGGTGGGGTAATCTACAGTTCAAAAAGCGGGTGAGAGGCCTGAGCTCGCGCTCTCGCCTCTGGACCCCGACTCTGGCTGCCTTCTCCCCGGCTTGGATCACCACTCAAGTAAACCTGGGGTATCTGTAGCCTATAAGCGGGAATTGTACTCTGTAAACCAGCCCTCTTTATCACTTTTCAGCCCCTTCCTCTCTACCTGGGACCCCTATCTGTTATTTTCTCCCATTTCTTGTCCCTCTCTACCTAAATAAACTCCTGGCCTGACTCACCCAATGTGCTCTTGAAATTCATTTCTGCAGCACAGTCAAGAACCTAGACAAAATCCAGGAACAGAGGGTCCTGCTTGAGATTTCTGCTGTGGGCAGACACTGCGGGTTTTGCATCTATGTGCTTCTAGAGTCAGCTCTTTCCTAAACTAAGCTAAGTGTGCAAAATTCTCTCTTCTATTCTAATCTGTGCACAGCAGACTAGGAACTTGAAAATAAGATTTGGGGTTCACCTGTTACAAATTGGATAACAGTGAAAGGTAACCTGGAAATGAGTCTTCAAATGTCAATACTATCTAGTGATTAAATTTGATGTATAATTCACGAGTAGAATTAGTTCATCTAATTCTACTATTCTAATCTGTGCACATGGAGCCAGAGGTGGAAGTCCTGTCACAGAGGGAGGGGAGCCTCCGAGCATGGAGAGGAGAGCTCAGGACACACCCCAGGGGAAGGCTCTGGGGAACAAGGGAAACAAGTGCTGGGCTTGGGTGCTGCCGGGACGCCCCAGCCCGGGCTACTCAGGCCGCCCAGGGAGGGGCCTCCAGACCAGCACCCTCCTCCTGCCCCCGCCCCAGCCACACCCGCCATGTGCCACCCAGCTGCTCCGCCGCCTGCCAGCCGGCCTGCCCCGGGTCCCCGTGCTGCCCGCCCCCAGCCTGCGGGGGCTCCTGCTACCACACGGCCTCCTGTGTGGCCCCCTGCGTGGCTCTGCCAGTCATCTGTGGGGCCACCAGCTGCTCCCCCGTGGCTGCCAGTTCCCATGCCGCCCCACGGCCTCCCCCTGCAGCCCGGCCTACTGCATGCCCAGCCCCCTGCCAGGCGGGCTGCTGCGTGCCCGTGCGCTGCCAGCCTCTGTGCTTGTCTATGAGCTGCCAGCCTGTGTGCATGCCCGTGTGCTGCCAGGCTGTGTGCATGTCTGTGCGCTGCCAGCCTGTGTGCGTGCCCGTGCGCTGCCAGCCTCTGTGCATGTCTATGAGCTGCCAGGCTGTGTGCATGCCCATGCGCTGCCAGCCTGTGTGCATGCCCGTGCGCTGCCAGCCTGTGTGCATGTCTGTGCACTGCCAGCCTGTGTGCATGCCCGTGAGCTGCAATCCCACTGCGCGCCTGCCCGTGAGCTGTAAATCTGCCATGTGTGTGCCCGTGAGGTGCAAACCTGTCGAAGGCCTGCCAGCGAGCTGCAAGCCTGCCCTCTGCTTTGCCCCAGCTGCCAGTCCTCCAGCTGCTCTCGTGCCCCACCCTCATCTGCAGACCCTGCTCCTGTGCCCCCCACCTGCAGCTGACCACGTGGCTGCAGACCAGCTCTTCAGTGCAGATGGGTCCCTACCCACAGGCCCTCCTGGACGGTGTCTTTGGAGGCCTCCAGATTCCACACGGGGGACAGACAAAAGCATTCTCTTCCCTCCACCGGCACCCCCTGACTCTAGGCCCCTGTGCAGACGAGCTGATCTCCTGCTGACCCCCGTGCAAGCACGCAGGGAAGTCCTGGCTCCCAGGGAGGCTTCCTGCTGGGATCTCCATCTCAGTCAAATAAACCAAGCCTGCCCAGGCACTGCTCCACTCTCGCACGTGTGGACCTCCCAAGTCCGTTTCTTGAGGTTCACGTGGCTCAGCAGCAGGTGGAAGCCCTTGGGGGAGGGTGGCCCAGAAGCATCCCCAGCCGCTCCCCGGGGCCTGGCCTGCAGCTAGCGCAAGGGTGGAAGGAAACGCCTCGGTCCTGAGGGAGGCTAGAGGCAGGCCTGGTCCAGCATCTCATGAAGGCCTGCAAGGACTGCTGCACAGCTGAAAGGCGAGAACTCCCTCTGTGCAGAAACAGAGCCGAGGCTGGGTCCAGCCAGGAGGGCGGGAATCTGAGAAAGCTTCACTCCGGGGGCCCCGGCACACAGGGCCAGCCCGAGATGAACCGGTCAGCCCCAAGCCCAGCCCAGCAAGAGCAGCTAGAAAAGCCGGGGGCAGGGAAGGTGGAGAGACCCTCTGCGTGGCAGGGACTGGTTAGGGCGAAGCAGAAACACTCACTCCCCAGCCCCCACCCTGAGCACCAGCCAATGGCGCCCGCCCCTAGAGGAATCTGAAGCCTTGGCTGCAGGAAGGTAACCATAGTAACAAAACACAAAACCCAGGACAGTGTCTAACTAGATTGATACACACACACACAAATGACTTGACAGAAAAAAGGCACACCCATTTCCAGGGAGAAACACTATTCATGTCAATCTCAATTGTTTTAAGACATGATGTGTGACATTCAATAAAAAATTTAAAAGTACAAAAAAAAAAGCAAAGAAAAGGCAAACCATTGTCAAGAGACTGAGTAATCAATGTAACTGGACTCAGAAATGTCCCAGATGTTGGAACTATCAGACAGAAACTTTTTTAAAAACTATGATTAATATGCTAAAGGATATGCCAAAATGTGGAATACACACATGAACAGATGGAGAATTTCAGTAGAGATAAGGAAACTATAAGAAAGAGGTCAACCAGTATGCTAAAAATCAAAATATGATATCAAAGATGAACTCCTTCAACACACTCGGTAGTAGACGTCACACAGCTGAGGCAGGAATCTGTGATTTGAAGCTAGGTAGACAGAAATCACCAAACTAAAAGGCAAAGAGAAGGATGGTGAGGGCGGGGACTTTGCACTGCACACTAGGGAAAGAAGAGCAAATTAAACCCGAAGCAAGCAAAAGAAAGGAAATGTTTTTAACAAGAAAAACAGTGAAATAAAGAATAGAAAAATAGAGAAAATCAATGCAGCCAAAGGCTGGTTCTATGAGAAGAACAACAAAATTGATAAATCTTTAGCCAGACTGATCAGAACAAAAAAAGAGAAGACACAAAATACCAATACTGGGAATGAGAGAGGGACATCACTACAGATCTATGGTCATTAAAAAGATTACAAGGGAATGATAGTATAGCAGTTTGATATGGTTATGAATTCCAAAAATAGATATTGGATTATGTTTGTAAACTGGTCTGTACCTGGACATGATTAAATTATGATTAGGGCTTTGAGCGGGCTTTGATCAGTACAGTATTGATCAGTACAACATGGCAACGGACAGAGCTGAGATTTTGATGTTGGAGTTTGATGCTGAAGTCTTAAGCTGGAGCCCCGGAAGTAAGCACACAGAGGAAAGAGAAGAAAGCCCAGGAAGAGAGGAACCCTGAGCCCAGAGAGAAGCAAGCCCTGGGAAGAGAGGAATGCTGAACCCAGAAAGAAGCAAGCACTGAGAAGAAAGGAAACCAAGAAGCCTGAACCCTCTCAGATATTGGCAGCCATCTCGCTCTAACATGTGGAAATAGACTTTGGTGGCTTATGCTTTATGGCCTGGTATCTGTAAGCTCTTACCCCAAATAAATACCCTTTATAAAAGCCAAAAGACTTCTGGTACTTTGATTCAGCACCCCTTTGGCTGACTAATAGAGGTATCACAATATACTTTATGCCCATGTTTGATAACTTAGAGAAATGAGAAAATTCCTGAAAGGCAAAAACTACAAAAGCTCACTCAAAAAGAAATAACCTCAACAGTACCATATCCATTAAAGAAATTGAATTTGCAGTTAAAAGTCTTCCAACAAAGAAAATTCCAGGACCAAATGGTTTCACTGGCCAAATCCTACCAAATATTTAAGAAAGAAATACTACCAACTCTTCATGAATGTTTCCAGAAAATAGAAGGAAAGGAATGCTTCCCAACTCATCTTACAAGGCCATCATAAAATGGGGACAAAGTCATTACCAAAACAACAAGAACAACAACAACTAAACCAAAGACCAGTATCTTGCATGAACAAAGTTGTAAAAATCTTCAACAAAAATTTGGCGAATCAAATCCAGCAATATACAACAGAGGGAAATGGTCATAACCATGTGGATTTATCCTAGGAATATAAGGTTAGTTTATTGTTTTCAAAAATGATTTCATATCAACAGACTAGAAGAGAAAAATATATGATCATTTCAATAGATCCAGAGAAAGCATTTGACAAAATTCAGCATCTATTCATGATTTTATATATATATATACTATATATATATATATATATATATATATATATATATATATATATATATATATCTTGGCAAATCAGGAATTAAAAGGAACTTCCTTTAAAGGGCATCTACAAAACCCTACAGCTAATACCATATTTAATCATAAAAGACTGTATGCATTCCCCCTAAAAGAAAAGGATTTCTCTTCTATATACTATCATACTGGAATTCCTAAGCAGTGCAATAAGGGGGAAAAAAGAAACAAAATGTATACAGACTGGAAAAGAAAAATAACACAGCCTCTCTTAACATATTACATTGTCTACCTAGAAAATCACAAAAACTTCTACTAGAACTCAAAATGAATTTAGCAAGGTCACAAAATAAAGGTCAATATACAAACATCAATTTTATTTCTATATATTAGCAATGAACAATTACAAATACAAATTTTTAAAATAATACCATTAAAAATAGAATTGCATTACAAAATAGGGATAAATCACAGGAAAATTTGCAAAATGTGTATGTTGAACACTAAAAAGCATTGATGAGAGAAATAAAAGCTAAATAAATGGAGAGATATACCAAGTTCATGGATTGCCAGATTGTTAATATGTCAGTTTTCCCCATTTTGATCTACAGTTCCATATAAATCTAAAGATCTATAATCCCAATCACAATCTCAGCATGAATTTTTGTAAATATTGATAAGATTATTCTAATACCTATTCAGACAGAAAAAGGAACTAGAACATCTAAACTTTTTTTTAAAGAAGAAAGAACAAAGTTGGAGGTCTCACACTTGTTGATTTCAAGAATTACTATAAAGCTGTGTTTTTTCATGGCTGTGAGATGCTGGCAAAAGTATGCATGCATACCGTATGACCTAGCTATTCCATGCCTATTTACCCAAGAGAAATAAAAACAGATGACCACACAAAAATCTGTACATGGGTGTTTACAGTGGACATATTCATAATAGCCAAAAACTTGAAACAACTTAGCTGTCCATTAACTGACTATGGGTAAACAAACTGGTGCACCCAACACTGGAGTAGTACTCGGCAAAACAAAAGGAACAAACTACCGACGAATGCAACAATATGGGTGAATTTCAAATGCCTTGTGCAAAGCAGAAGACAGACCTGAAGGCTTTGCACTATAGGATTCCATTTGCACAGCGTTCTGGAAAAAGCCAAACTATAGAGATGGCCAACAGAGCAGTGGTTGCTGGACACTGGACAGGGAGGGAAGGTTTTGTTTGTTCCGTATACATATAGAAGTTATGTGCTTACAAAACAATCAGGCATAACATGCAGAATTCTCATACATCACCCCAGGAAGGGAGGGCTTTTATTCCAAAGGGGAACGAGGGAATTTCAAAGGGTGATGGAAATGCTCCATCTAGTTCAGGATGACGGCGCTGACACGAGACAGATAAGTTGTATGTGTTTGTGACAAAGCAAAGAGTACAACCAAAAAGTGTAAATTTTCTGTATGTAAATTATACCTCAATAAACACGATTAAGAAACAAACCAACAAAAGAGCGCCCCAGTGCCCAGTGACTGGACTCTCACATGCTGCTGGTGGAACATACTTGGTGGGAGCATTTTATGCATCAGTTTGGTAGCTCTTCTGTGTCACACACGTACATGGGCTGAGACCGGCGGCTTTGCTCTGGAGTGCATAACCACTCGAAATGTGAACACAGACCACTGAGAGACAAGCAGAGACATGCTCTTAACCTCAGTTTTCATAACAGCCCAAAACAGAAAACACCCAAGATGTCCATCAACTGTAGAATGGTGCAGTGTGGGTCACTCAACAGAATTTTAGAGTGACCCTGACCAAAATACAACCACACGTCCCTGTAGGTGCGTGCCACACATGCACTACAGAGAGGAAGAGACTCAAAAGTGCACATGCTACGTAACGCCATTCACAAAAAAGCTCAAAACGTGGACACAACTAACCCCACAGTGCCAGCAGTCAGGCCACCGGTAGCCCTTTGAGGGGCAGGATTGGAGGGGGCAGGAGAGGGGTCCTGGGTGCTGGCCCGAGCTGTGGTGTTTGTGTTCACTTTGTAGTCACTGAGCTGCACATTTATGATTTGTGTGCTGTTATATTTCAATTAAAATATTTCCTAAAGATCCAGGAGATTATTTTTGATCCCAAACTGTATACCCGGCCAAAATATCAACATCAATTAAGTGTGACTCGCAGCTTGGCTGGGTACGACAGCTGTCCCAGGGGGATCAGATATCCTACTTCCCAGGAGCCAGCCAAGGGGAGAGTGAGCCAGGAAAGAAGGTTTGGGAACCTGGAACAGAGCCTGAGCCCTAAAGAGCAGCTGGGACATCCTGGGTGGAGACGAGCCCCCAGCCCAGACTGCTGCCGACGAGGGCCCCCAGGGCCACCGCAAACGTGGCCAAAATGTGTGGAAACGGGGGCAGCCCAGAGGCCGGGTCCTGGGAGAGTCGGCACCCGCAGAACACAAGCCAGGGTGGGCAAATGCAAGTGTCTAGATGCTTCCGATGGCAACTGACAGTGAGGAGCCCCAGCACAAAGCTCAGCAGGAAGGACAAGCAAAGGCGTTAGCTCAGGGGCTTGG
The DNA here is from genome assembly GCF_030445035.2 of Dasypus novemcinctus. Taxonomy (NCBI): domain Eukaryota; kingdom Metazoa; phylum Chordata; class Mammalia; order Cingulata; family Dasypodidae; genus Dasypus; species Dasypus novemcinctus. Next base: position 166,401,578 of record NC_080676.1, read on the forward strand.
CAGGTGGCTTCCCAGGAGAGCAGACGGCAGGTACCCGGGGCCTCAGGGGACCCCCGCCCATGAGGTCCCACAGTCAGGGGGCCCCACAATGTTGAAGCAATGGCACAGGAGGAAGGGAAAGTCGGGGCAGCCCACAGCTCCTCCTTCTGTCCTTGCTCCTCGGGGAGCCCGAGGTGGAGGGTGCAGGCAGCACAGGGCTGTACCGCCCCGCTCTGGGAAACGTAGCACATGTGCATGTCTGGGGGGGCCGGGTCCCACCCGGTGCGGCAGGAGGCGGTGGGCTGAGAGGAGACGGAGGCCGGGGGATGCCTCTGGCCGGGGCTGGGGTCTTCACCGACAGCGATGGGGCAGTGCGGAGCCCTTCAGGTAGGGTGGTCCTGAAGTTTGCCATCAAAACTGGGACAATCTGAGTGTGAAAGGGGCATTCGTCTAACCGCCCAGGACCACCTGGTCAAGCTGGGACCCGGACATCTGTGCTCGAGGGGCCTGGACCTACCCCCGCACTCAGACCTGTAGCCAACAGCAGCACCCCGAGAACAGGAGGCGGCCAGCCTCGCCGCGCTGCGCCCCGAGGCCACGAGGCACGCAGACCTGGGGCTCCTGGGATCTCTTCCAGATCCCACATCCACCCTGACGGAAAGGACAAAGGTGGGCTCCAAGCCACGGGCCACGGGGGCCTGGGGTGAACCCTGACTTGGAGCTCACAGGACTTTGGGGGGGGCCGGGAGAGGAGCACAGCGGGAAGCCTCAGATGGGGTGCTGTAGCTGTACCTCCTTGTTTGGCGGTTGTGTCGTGGGGTGCAGCACCCCCTCTCCAGCCCAGAGACGACCAGGCGCTCGCCCCAAGCGCAGCCGCGGGGAGGTGGGCGAGGAGGCCGAATGCAGCGTGCTGGGCTGGGCTGGCGACGGGGTTCACCGAGAGATCAGCACCCAGGACCACGGCCTCACTCCAGTGCTGCCCGTGGCCAGCTGCAGGCGGGGAAGCCGGGGGAGCCGGGGGAGCCGGGCCTGGGGGGGATGGGGCAGGAGGGCTGGCAGGAGGGGCCGGGGCGCGGTGGGCTGGCAGCTCACGGCACACACGGGCCGCACAGCAGAGCCACGGAGGGGGCCGGGTGGCTTCAGGCAGCAAGGGTCAGCACGGGGTGGGCAGAGGGTGGACCGGCTGCTGCAGGGCTGGTTTGGGTCCCTGCGACTGAGGGGAGGGGGCTGCCAGGGAAAAGGGCCCGCCTGGCCTGCTGGCCCATCCACGGCCTTCCCACCTGCCGGGGCTGGCCGTGGCCTTGGCGGCTGGCCGTGGCCTTGGCGCCTGCCCTCACTGCCCTGCCCCGCCTGCCACCCTGCGGGGGAAGCCTGGCCTGGGCTGCTGCTGGGCCTGCCGGCGCCGCCTCGTGGAGGGCATGAACAGCACCTTCTATTTAGGCCCCGCACCCCCCCAGGGCTCGGGGGGCCCCCAGCACCCACCAGTGACCCGCTCGCACCTGCGACCCTGGCCGGACCCACGGCCCTGGGAAGGGGCCGCGCCCTTCAGGCGGAGGAAACGCTCGGTGGCCTCAGACGGCAGGGGCAGGGGGGCCAGGTTGTCGCCGCCTGCTCCAGAAGGGACCCTCCAGCGCGCTCCGCCACCCAAGGCGCCCCTGCGCTGACCACCCCCCAGCCAGCACCTGAGGCCCCTGCAGGGGGGGACCAACCGCTTCGCCCCTCCCGCTGTTACTCGGACTCCTCCCGGGAGCTGGGCGCACGGCGCCACGAAGACTGCTCTGGACCTTCCAGGGCCCCCTTGGTGGTGGGGGGACAGCAGGCCTGGACTGACCCCTCGGGATGGGGGGCGGGGTCAGGGCGGAGTCTTGGCTACCTCCTCCCTCCTCGCCGAGACGGGCACCCCCACATCCTGCAGCAGCCGGGCTGAACGGAGAACGGGCACACACAGCCCACTGACCCGGGGCCTGGCACCGCGCCGCCAACGAGCACACATGGGTACTCACGCCCCATGCACACGCAGGGACCTGCGACCCTGTGCTCCCGTGCAGACGTGTACACCCGACGCACAAGCAGGGATTTGCACATGGGGGTGCAAGCGGCAGCCACGGGGCACGCTTGGCCTCTGACCACATGCACCTGGGCCGACCAGCAGGGCTGCCCACGGGGTCTGCCCCACCCATCCCAGGTGTGCGGCTCTCTGCCTGTCCACACCTGCGCGGGCCTTCATGTGCGTGGACGCCGCCTGCTCAGACGCTGCCCTCTGCACACGTGTGTCCCTCACAGGACCGACCCCACCAGGAACCGGAAACTACACGAGGAGTGGCCTCGCCCCCGGGATGCCCGTGAGCCGGGTGTGAAGGCGGCCTGGAGCCAGCCAAGGGAGCTTCCAGAGCAGCCCCGCCCTCCCCGCCCCCACCCAACTTCACACACCTGCGTGTGCCACACCTCCTCTGCACACCTGTCACCTGTGGTGGCCCCACCTGCTGCTGAAGCTGTGGCCTGAAACTCCCATCTCCCCCGTCACAGACGCAGGCAGCCCGGGGTCCCACGGGGAACCAGCTCTCCAGGCTCCACGGCTGGCCTCCGGCAGACCAGCAAAGCCCCTGTGAGGCCGCTCCAGGGCAACTGAAAGAACCCGCCAGCCGCGTCTGATGACCAGAACGACCCATTGAGAATCCCCTCCTTGGACGTCAGCAGCACAGCCCTCCTGGGGCGGGGTGGGCGCCTCGTTGTCTGCCCCCTCCCCCCCGAGGACAGCCTGATGCTGTGGGCGGGAGGCTGGGGCCCTGCTCCCCTGGGCCTGGAAGCCCTGCTGCCCTTGTCCATCAAAGGGCCAGGTCGGGAGGCCACGCTGCTCAGAGCCGCACGGGGACGGCATGACAAGGGGCGCAGGGTGCACTGAAAGCCTCGGCCAGGCCGGCTCCCCTCGGCACCCAACGCTGCTCCCTCCTCGCCCCTGCGGTGCAGGGCCCGGCCCTCCGCACAGGGGAGGGCGGCTCCCTGCTCGCTCTGACACACTCAGTATCTGCACCTGCTGCTGCCGGGCTTCGTGCGGACTGAGGGCAGCGAGCCGTGACCCCGACAGGCAGCGCCCCAGCGCCACAGCTTCAGTCCTGGGGAGGAGGCAGCCTCGGATGGCCAAAGGCAAAGTAAACCAGAGGGGGGTCCCCTCTTGTCGTTCTCGTACTTCTGGCCTCTACTTCGCATCCACAAGCTTAGCGGGTGATGTCTGTCACACCTTTTGCTCTCAGAGCGCTCTGCCTTCCCTCTCCCCTGTTTGAAGGGTGGAGTTTTCCTACTGGACCTTTAGCCCCGTCTCCATCGGCAAGCGCTGCTTTGCAGGTGGACCTGCGTACGAGTGGAAGCTCTACTGTGTACAGGCTGGAAAACAATCTGACTCCCTGGAACCTTGATTCCCCATCTGTAAAATGGGCACTTTATGAGGTCCTGACTCATGAAGCTGTGTGTCTGATGAGATGCTGTTTTTAATTTAGCACCATTCTTAGCATACAATTCCCGGACACATGTGCCCTCAATGTGGGCATTGCAGGGTTAATACAAATAAAGAGCCTCCGAGCACAAATACAAAACACATGAGAGCGTGTGTCCACGTGAGCAAAAGGCAACAGAGAAAACAAACAGAAACAGACATTCCAAGAACTTCAAATTATGGAATTCTTGATTACAGAATTTTAAATAAATATGTTTAAAACATCTGTGTAGCTTAAAGATGGAATAAAAATAAGAGAAAGGAACAAGATACTATAAAAGCAAAGATTTGAAAGAGAACCAAATTCAACTTCTAAAAAATCATTGAAAAATTAAAAAAAATAAAATAAATAAAATCATTGAAAGTGGCTCGGGATTGAAACAGAAAGCTCCCGAGTCCAGCCGGCGATCATTAAACCATTTTTCCTTCTCAAAATCCTTCCTGAGTCCTGGCCTCTCTATAATTGAATCTCTCTCAAATTCTACAACATTTTTGGTGACCTCGGCAGGACTGCAAACAAAGGCCAGAGACGGTAGCATTTTGCTGCCCCTTCCAAATCCCCGAGGAAGCCAGGAGGACTCGGGTGAACCCCAAATCTGGGTGCCCCTGGATTAAATTTAATCCAGAAAAGATGTGGGCTCCACCAGAATCTTCCCGACAAAAATCGAGGGCAATGGAAGGTCTGAAGAGAAAGATTCTGGGAACAAAAAAGAACTCCGAACATGGAAGAAGGCCTTGAATACGTTGCAGGTGGCCTCTCCATGTGCGTTATTGGCTAGGCTGGTCACTGACCCCTCAACTAAAAATATTCGCTATATCAGCCTCTGGTTCTGCTCCTGAAGTCGATGGAAACTACGCTGCAGTTTCAAGCTCCTGCAGCAGCCAACGATGACTCAGTACAGCCGAGTGTGCAATGGATATCACCTCCAGACTGGCACTGTTCCATAGTGCCAGAGAGCACTATGCACCAGGCTAGTAGAATACTGGAAAATCTCTCTAAGATCAAGGATGCTGTGACTTGCTCACTGTGTGAAGAACATGCTAAGTGGAGCCATGATACCAGGATACTGTTAAGTAAAACTTAACTGTTACTTACTGTTAAGTAAAACTGTTAAGTAAAACTTAAACACAATTGGCATTATGGCCTGCTCTCATGGAGAGATAACATGTAAAGTATTACAGACCTGAAACTTAAAACTATTATTTGCAACTCTAAATCCTTTGCATTAAGTAATATATTAATTAATATTAAGTGCTGTACTCTTATCCTGTACTAAATATATGCCTAATGATTATAATGTTATCTTTTCTATTTTGGATCAAGTACAGAAGTATATTAGACATGTTAAATTCCTGTAAATTCATTTTCTAAACAGTTAATAAACATGTCTATAGAATAAGGTGGCAGTCTCAGCCAGGCTCAGTCAACTTACTGTATTCTACTCTACTCTCCTGTGTAGCAAAAATGAGGCTTGCTTGCTAATAATGAGTCACCTATTGAACAAGTCAAAATTACTAGAAATTGTACAATTAAAACCAAAATGTAAAAAACCTTTATTCTGCAGTTCTGATCACTTCCACAGCTAAAAACTAAGAAAATTTCCAACTTGGTGTACTAATCCTGAATGAACCAATTGCCCAAAGGGTGCCAGTTCACCAGGAGCATCTGACAGAGCACGTGAGTGCCAATCACTAAACAGCTTGAAATGTGTCTTCAAGCAAAGCTAAGTATCTATTGCAATTTCTCTCTAAAGATAAGTAACTTAGAAAAAGTATATATATACTGTTCCCACCAGCTTTTAAAAAGGAGTGCCATCTTTATAAGCACCTAACCTTGTCTACCTCTGTAATCCAATGTCCTCTTTTAAAAACATTACAAATTTTTAATTAAGTTCGTTTCTTTCAGAGTGAACATCTTATTAACCATATGAAAACTTCATCTGACTTCGTATGGAAGGCCAGATCCATCTTCCTCCAGTTAAAATAAAATAAGAGTTTTACCCCTTGTTAGGCAATGACTACAGCCCATGGCCAGCAAGAAGCAGTTACAGAAAAGAGATCATCTCCCTTCAGCACCCCTTTTAGATTAAAGGTGTAAACTCTCTAAGGGTAAAATAAAATTTATAGATGGATCTGGAAACTGACTGGAAATCCATGTGAGTGCCAGTGACCCCAGGATAACTGCAGGAGGCCCCTGCCCCAGGATTCTGCTTCCCAGAATGAAAACTTCTAAAAACAGTCCTGGATGCTACACTAAAGATTGATAAATAATCAATCAAAACAACAAACAGCCATCCACCTCACAGCTCCAACAATAATTATGCCAAAGCTTAGCAAGTTAAACTTTGGCAAAGGGGGGAAATGATGTGGGCTCTGGGTGGGAGGCTCTTTGTCTCTTCAGAGATAACCTGAGCTATCTGTGACTTGTGGGTGTGAGACGGTAAGAGGCTGCAGTCCTGTCCTTGGTGACAATGGCAACGACTCCAGTCCCAGGAAGCAGTTTAACAATGCAAGGTCTATAAACTTTAAGTATTCAGGGGAAATGCAAACCAAATATGCTAAAAGCTTATCTAGAATGTATGAAGTCCATGCTAAATGCTTTCCTAAGATGTGGAAGATATATGCTAATTCAAGCCTACTGAGAACTGAAACAAAGGGACCATTTAACCTTTCCTCTCTGTATAAAAGAAACTCGAAAGTCGTTCAGGGCTCGGGATTGAAACAGAAAGCTCCCGAGTCCGGCTGGCCATCAATAAACCATTTTTCCTTCTCAAAAAAAAAAAAAAAAAAAAAAATCATTGAAAGTAAAAACCCATTGGACAGGTAAAATGGCAGATTAGATGAACTGCATAGGATTTACATGAACTAGAATGTTGCTCTGAAGAAACTATATAGATACAGAAAGCCTTTTTAAAATGGAAAAGTGGCTAAAAAGACTTGGACGAATGAAATAAAAGTTTCAAAAAAAAAAAAAAGATGAAATGACATTCCAGAGGAAGAGATCAAAGAGAATTAGAGAAAGACAGCACTCAAATAGGTGCAGATTATTTTCTGTAAGTGATGGAAAACATGTACCCTCAGGTCACAGATATGTGACAAATATGATAAATAGAAATACAGTTGTGACTAGATGCATCTAATGAAAATTAAGAACACTCTGGAAACTAAAAAAATGTTTAAAATAACCAGAAAAAAGAACAGCTCACCCTCAAAGGAACAATTAAGTTAAAACTAGAGCCCCAAACAGACTTAGCAATTAAGTGGATCCACTTTTGTTTAGAAGGAAAGCAGACATGTGATTAACTCTACAACATGTAAAGGATGCCTACTAAACTCCTAGTAAGGATCACCAATCAAGGGATTGAAAGCATGTAAATTTCTAAACCAGAGAAGGGAGAAAATGAAATTTTTTAAAAAGTGCAAATGCAAGTAGAAAATAATGTTTAAAAGGAGCATGAAAAAGGCACAGTAAAGAGTATCACAAATATAGGTGACAGAAATTCAAATATATTATAAATCACAATAAACATAAATAGATTAAACTTACCAGTTAAAAAACAGAGAATAGACATTTTAAAACAAAATCCAGGCTTATGCTATGCACAGTCTAAATCAAGGGTTATCAAATGACAGTCCTCCTTCTGGCCAAATTTGGCCATCTACCTGTTTCATAAAGAAATTTTATTGAAACACAGCCACACCTATTGGTTTACAGATTGTCTGTCTGCTTTCATATTACAATGGTAGAATTGAGAGGTTATGACAGAGACCATATGCCCCAAAGCTCAAAATATTTACAATCTTGTGCATTACAAAAAGTGCCTGCCAACTCCTTGTCTAAAGCATAAAGAACAAAACAACTGAAGTAAAGGGAGAGAGAAATACGCCTAGCAAACACCACTAAAATATTATCTGGTATAACTATTTTAATAGATAAAATAGACTCTAAAATAAAAAACATTACTATGGATAAAGACAGCTTCTAATTAGTTGATAATACAGTTCAATTTGCCAAGAAGTTATAATTCTCAACTTCTATTTTACCACAAAATACTCCCCAAAATTGCAAAGTCTGGTTGATTCCAAGGAGGAAACAAATCCTCCTTGTGTTAAAGCAAAAGGCTTTAACACACTCCTCTCAGAACTTGATAGATCAAGGAGACAAACAATATTAAAGTTCAAGTGACTCAATTTTTGAAAACCTGCACACACTTTTCTTTATCGTCACATGAGCCATGCCTATACAAGAGACAGCGGCCAATCAACCATTGGGTGCGTTTTGTCTCAAAGGATCTTTAAATTTATGAAAAAACAGTTGTCAACTTGTGACAGAAAAACTGAGCTTTGAACCTTTTACATATGTTAAAGATATGAGGTGGAGAGTAAACAGATAGACTGAGGTACATTTGTGTGGTGGAGAATAAAAGGGCAGGCGGTCGTATACTCATGAAGAGCACAGAGCAGTGAGCGGGAAGGTACACAGGCTGCACGTCTCCTCACGGACGAATCACTCTAACATAATGATGAGCAATAAAGAACTAAAAATACAAGTTATGAAGGATACACACTGAGGGTGACATTTAAACTTTAAAAATGTGCAAAGCACTCTTCTGCACTGTTTCAAAACATTTAGAAAGGCAGGCCCTGAGACGGTAAGCCCCAACTTTATGGTTTCCTGGGTTGGGGAGCAGGCAGGGTTTTCTTACAATGGTTGGTAGAGCCGTTAGTACTTGTCCACCTTCTTGTACACCTGAAGAAATTCATAAAATATATTTTTGACACCTTTTCTTTGAAGCCCAATGCACCTCATTTCCTCTTCTCTGCTTTCTCCTAGAGTCGACCTATGCCAACCACCTCTCACAGGATAACCACTTCACTGCAGAACGTTTCCCGTGTTTGTTTTCTGCCTTCCCACCTCGGCCATAAGCATCACAGAAATGATCACTGGTCAGTTTAACAAGAAGCCCCGATAAGAGCAGACAGCACCTACAAGTGTGTGTGCATGAGTGTGTGTGCAGATGGGCGTGTACATGTTTGCATGTGTGTGCATGCACACTTGTGGTTGTGCATAAATGTGTGCACGAGGGGGCCAGGTGGGGAGGGGTGGGGAAATGCCCTGCAGGAGTCACCTGAAAGCAGGAAGAAGGGGCAGGCAGAGGGAGATGTGCTCTCAGGGGTTCTGGGGAAAAGGAGACACAAACGCACCCTGACTCATGACCTCACGCGCCGTGAGCGCTGCTTTCTCAGGAAGAAGCGGGCTCCAGAGTCGAGGCAGCTGTCAAAGGCTGAGCAATATTATCACACGCAGCAAAATCCAAACAGGATAAGGTGTTAAGAAGAGGAAGGGAAAACAGTAATTATGCTTCCGCGTTGCCAGCACGCTCACGGCCCAGGTATAAAAGCCACCCAGGGAGCGGCCTCCAGACCACTGCTCCCACCCCAGCCACACCCGCCATGTGCCACCCCAGCTGCTTCGCCACCTGCCAGCCGGCCTGCCCCGGGTCCCCGTGCTGCCCGCCCCCGGCCTCCTGCGTGGCTCTGCTGTGCAGACCCGTGTGCGGCGTGGCCGCCTCCTGCCAGTCGGCCTGCGGGGCCGCCGGCTGCTCCCCGTGTGGCTGCCAGTCCCCGTGCTGCCCCACGGCCTGCCCCTGCAGCCCGGCCTGCTGCGTGCCCAGCCTCTGCCAGCTGGCCTGCTGCGTGCCCGTGTGCTGCCAGCCTGTGTGCGTGCCCGTGAGCTGTAAACCTGGATGCATACCTGTGAGCTGTAAGCCCACTGTGTGCATGCCTGTGAGCTGTAAACCCACTGTGTGCATGTCTGTGAGCTGTAAGCCCACTGTGTGCATGCCCGTGAGCTGTAAACCTGGATGCATACCTGTGAGCTGTAAGCCCACTGTGTGCATGCCTGTGAGCTGTAAGCCCACTGTGTGCATACCTGTGAGCTGTAAGCCCACTGTGTGCATGCCTGTGAGCTGTAAGCCCACTGTGTGCGTGCCTGTGAGCTGTAAACCTGGATGCATACCTGTGAGCTGTAAGCCCACTGTGTGCATGCCTGTGAGCTGTAAACCCGTGTGCATACCTGTGAGCTGTAAGCCCACTGTGTGCATGCCTGTGAGCTGTAAGCCCACTGTGTGCATACCTGTGAGCTGTAAACCTGGGTGCATCTCTGTGAGCTGTAAGCCCACTGTGTGCATGCCTGTGAGCTGTAAACCTGCCGTGTGCGTGGCCCCCTCCTGCCAGCCCTCCAGCTGCTGCCAGCCCTCCTGCCCTGCCTTCGTCTGCAGACCCGTCCCCTGTGGCCCCCCTGCCTGCTGCTGAGATGTCCACTCCGAGTCCCCAAAACCTGGTCAGAGCTGCTCAGGTCACATCAAGGAGTCATGGCAAGAACTATCCCTTCCAGACCAACACCTGGTCCAAGCAAGCGCCTAACGGCGTCCTCTTTTCCCCCAAATCTGTGTCCTCTCATGGGAGGAAGCACAGCTCAACAGCCCCCATTACTGGCTTTCCCATTTTCCTTTCCTTCATCCCAGTCCTGAAGGAAACTGTTGGCTCATTTCACCTGGACCTTTTCCTAAATTAATAAATTTGTCAGTTTTTTCATCCTCTTAGTTTCTCATGTTTTAAAATTTTGTTGTCTAAGATATGCCCAAAATGGAACCTAACGGCACAGAATGGGTAACTGAGGCAGCCAAGGTCTCTGCCCACATCTCTGTGAGCTTAAGAACAGGGGTCTCTGGAAGCACTGGGGGTTCCCACCCCTCTCTTAGGAAATTTCTCCACTTGCTTTGATTTGCCAGTTCCAGCTCCTGCTCCAAACTGGGGAACGAGGGTGCCGTTGTGTGTGCATGCGTGTGTGAGTGTGTGTAGACACGAGCACAGTTGTACATGCTGTTATGGTAGGCACGAGTGCATGAGTCTGTGTGTGTGCATGTGCATAAGTACATGTCTTGTACATGTGCATGAATGGATAAGCATGTGTGCAAATGTGTGGCTGTGTTGATGTATGCATGCCTATGAATGTGTGTGCCTGTATACACATGAGTGCAAATGCTGTGTGCATGTCTTTTGTGTGCATGTGTGTACGTGCATGAGTGTATGTTGTCTTGTTTTGTGCATGCATGCGTGTGTACACGAGTGCATATGCGTAGGCACAAATGTGTGTGTGAACAGGTGTGTGCAAGTGGGGGGGCACGTCCGCTCCCAGGCTCAAGCCACTTTACAGACTCAGAACCTCTCGAAAGAAGGGGATGCCGGGTTCTTTGAAAAAGGACCATGCTACACAGCCAGCAATCTAATCTTTCTCTCAGCTTTCCACAAAGGGACCTATGGCCTTTCCCAGGATGACCTTGCACTGGTAGGAAGGAAATAACCATAATTTGGGGGCAATATTAGAACATGGCTCTGAACTGACACTAATTCCAGAGGACCCCAACGCCACTGGGCCCCCGAGGAGGGGCTGATGGAGCTCAGGTGACCAATGGAGTTTTAGCTCTGGTCTGTCTCACAGTGGTCCAGTGGCCCCTGGGCCCATTCTGTGGTTATTTCCCCAGTTCCAAAATGCATAATCAGAACAGACACACTCAGCAACTGGCAGAATCCCCACACTGGATCCCTGACTTGTGGGGTGAGGGCTGTTACGGCAGGAAAGAGCAAGTGGAAGCCACTGAACTGCCCCTACCCAGCAAAACCGCAAATCCATCCCTGGAGGGATGGCAGAAATCAGCGCCACGTCGAGGACTTGAAAGATGCAGGGATGGTGCTTCCCACCAGTCCCCATTCAACTCTCCTAACTGGCCTGTGCAGAAAATAGATGGATGTTGGAAGAGGACAGTAGGCTACCATAAACTTAACCAGGTGGTGACTCCAATTGCAGCTGGTGCTCCAGATGTGTTAGAGTTGCTTGAGCAAATCAAAATATCCCCTGGTACCTGGTATGCAGCTCTTGAGCTGGTAAATGCTTTTTTCTCCATACCTATTAGTGAAGATCACCAGAAGCAGTTTTCTCTTAGCTGACAGGGATATCAATACACTTCACTGTCCTACCTCAGTGGTGTATCAACTCTCCAGCTCTATGTTATAATATCGTTTGCAGGGACTTTGATTGTCTCTCCCTTCCATAAGACATCACACTGTGTCCATTATATTGATGACAGTATGCTGACTGGACCTAGTGACTTAGGAAGTAATTGCTCTAGACTTATTGGTAAGGCATTTGTGCATCAGAGGATGGGAAATCAATACACCAAAAATTCAGGGGCCTTCCATCTCAGTGAAATTTCTAGGTGTCCAGTGAGGTGGGACATATTGAGATATCCTTCTAAGATGAAGAATAGATTGGTCCCTCCTAACCAAAACAGAGGCACAACACCTACTCGGCCTCTCTGGATTTTGGAGGCACCATATATTCCTCATTTTGGTATAATAATTTGGCCCATTTACCAAGTGATCCAAAAAGCTGTTTGTTTTGAGTGGGGACCGGGAAAAGAGGGGAAAAAGAGAAATAGACCCAGGCTGCTGTGCAAGCTGCACTACCACTTGGGCTATGTGATCCAGCAGATCCAATGGTGCTGGAAGTGCCAGTGGCAAGTAAAGATGCTTGCTGGAGCCTTTGGCAGGCTCCTCTAGGGATTCACAGCACAGAACCTTAGGATTTTGAAGCAAACTCCTGCCATCCTCTGCAGATAACAACTTTTTTTTTGAGAAACAGCTTTGGGTCTACTACTGGGCCTTAGAAGAGACCAAACGACGTTACCATGAGATGTGATGGGCCCATCGTGAGCCATAAGGTTGGATGTGCACAGCAGCGCTCCATCATCAAACAGAGGTGGGACATAGGAGAGAGGGCTCAGGCAGGCCCTGAGACCCAAGTAAGCCACAGGGAAGGGGGCCCAAATGCCCACATTGTCTTCTCTTTCCCAGTACACAGGAATGACCTTGTGGGGAGTTCCCCAATCAGTTGACTGAGGAAGAGAAAACTCAGGCCTGGTTTATAGATGGTTCTGCAAGACATGCAGGTACCACCCAAGAGTGGGCAGCTGCAGCACTGCAGCCCCTTTCTGGGATGTTCCTGAAGGACAGTGGTGAGGGCAGATCCTCCCAGTGGGCAGAACTTCAAGCAGTGCACCTGGTTGTTCATTTTGCTTGGAAGAAGAAATGGTCAGAGGTGCATTTGTACACTGATTCATAGGCTGTCACCAATGGTTTGGCTGAATGGTCAGGGACTTGGAAGGAACATGATTGGAAAATTGGTGACAATGAGGTCTGGGGAGGAGGAATGTGGACTGACCCAAGTGGGCAAAAAACATGAAGATATTTGTGCCCCACAGGAATGCTCACCAGAGGGTGGCTTCAGCAGAGGAAGATTCTAATAATCAAGTGGATAAGATGACCCGCTCTGTGACTCATGTGCAGACTCTTTCCCCAGTCACTCCTGTCATTGCCCAGTGGGCTCATGAACAAAGCGGCCATGGTAGTAAGGATGGAGGTTCTGCAACATGGACTTTCCCTCACCAAAGCCAACCTGGCTACAGCCACTCTGAGTGCCCAATCTGCCAGCAGCAGAGACCCACACGCAGCCCCCAATATGGCACCATTCCCCAAGGTGACCAGCCTGCTACCTGGTGACAGGTTGACCACACTGAACCATTTCCATCATGGAAGGGGCAGCGATTTGTTCTTATTGGAATAGACACATAACCCAGATATGGGTTTGCCTTCCCTGCATGCAATACTTCTGCCAAAACTACCATCCATGGACTTACAGAATGCCTAATCCACCATCTTGGTAGTCCACACAGCACTGCATCTGATCAAGGGCCCATTTCACAGCAAATGAAATGCAGAAATGGGCACATGCCCAGAGAATACACTGGTGTTACCATGTTCCCATCACCCTGAAGCAGCTGGATTGATAGCACAGTGGAATGGCCTTTTGAAGACTCAATTACAGTGCCAACTAGGTGGCGATACCTTGTGGGCCTGAGGCAATGTTCTCCAGGAGGCTGTGTATGTGCTAAATCAGTGTCCACTCTATGGTGTTGTTTCTCTCATAGCCAGGATTCAGGGATCCTGGAATCAAGGGGTGGAAATGGGAGGGCACCACTCACTATTACCCCTAGTGATCCACTAAAATATATGATGCCCTCTGTCCCTGTGACCCTAAACTCTGATGGTTTCAACAGGTCTTAGTTCCAAAAGGAGGAGTGCTTTCACCAAGAGACACAACAATGGTTCCATCGAGCTGGGAAAGAAGGGCTCCTCACGCCTTTGAATCAACAGGCAAAGAAGGGAATTCCTGTACTGACTGGGGCGGTTCTTTCTGACTATCAAGGGGAAATAGGACTGCACCTACACAACAGAGGAAAAGAGTTTGCCTGGAATACAGGTGATCCCCTAGGGCGTCTCTTAGTACTGCCATGCCCTGTGATTACAGTCAATGGAAAACTGCAACAACCCAATCCAAGCAAGACTACCAATGGCCAAGAAAATTCAGGAATGAAGGTTTGAGACACCCTGTCAAAGAACAGCCTGAGGTCATTGTTGAGGGCAAAGGGGATATGGAATTGGCAGTGAAAAAAGGGTAGTTATAAACACAAGCTAGGGCCACATGAACACAAGCTAGGGCCACATGACCAGTTACAGGAGGGAAGACTGCGGGGGCTGTGAGTAGTTCTTCCTTATGCGGTTATGAATATATTGGTATATGTGTTTATGTGTATATATATATATATATGCATACTCTTCACTATACCACACAAGATGCCATAGTAATAGTTAACTTCATTACAAGTTTTAAATTATCAAAGAGCTATCAGGCATGAGATCAGCTAACCCTCAGACACATGAACTACAGTGAACAATTACTGCTTTAAGCCTTGAATTTTGGTGTAGATTCTTAGGCAACAATAACGAACTAATGCAATGTTTGGGGTTTTTTGTTTTGTTTTTTGTTTTTCTGTTTGTTTGTTTTTCAATATGATGAAACTACTATAAAAGGGCTGCATCCAAGGAAGGGAAGTAAGCCAAGAATGAGGAAGACGAGATCCAGGAGAGTAGGAATCCTTCCCAGGAGAAAGGCAAAAAGAATTCCAGGAGACAGGAAGGAGGCTGCGCAAACTTACAAAGCGAGGCTGTTGGAAATTGTGGGAAGAGGGTAGATAAAAATGAAACTATACAAGTAAAAAATCAGTGCAATTTTGAGCTTCAGGGCAAAGTAAGCGAGGAAACACCATCACAGCACACCGCGACGTCCCACCGTGAGTAGTAGCTGGATAACACGACAGTCCACCTGTCAACAGTGTCTAACCACTGAGAAGCATGGGAAAAACAGCAGGGGAGGAAAATGCAAAACAGCTAAATCCGCTTCACCAGAAGTCAACAGAAACGCCCAGAACAGATGATTCCAAAGGTAGGCAGTATTTGCACATGACATGAAAATATGGAGCTGCATAAATAGCAAAAAGACAAATGAAAGAGTCAAGTCCGGTAGCTTCTGGAGAGGGGGTTTTGGGGAAGTGGGAGGTGTAGAGAAGGGAGCCCTGAACTTGTTCTAAGTCTTTCGCACGAATTTTATGTTTTGAACACATATGTGTATTACTTGATAAATTTTTAAAAATTTAATTGACGAAGAGAGAAAATTCTGCTTCGCCGGCTTTCTATAGCCAGAGGCTAGTTGCAGGTGGGTCCTCCCGCATGCCCGGCAGTTGCCTCCCACCCTCAGGAGGGCCTGGAGAATTCCAGGAGGGTCTGGGCAGCCCCTCAAAGAGAAGCATGTGCTGGAAGATGGGGGGTCTCAGGTGGGCAGCGAGGAGCCTCTAGCACCAGCTCACATCACAGAAAGGGAGCCGGGCGTCTCCCCCCATAGGAAAGTTCCCACCAGGCTGGGGAATGGACGCCCCCCAGCTCCTCCCACCACCAGTTCACGAAGATGCTGGCTGTGCAGCCCAGACACGTCCACTCAAAATCAGAACGCGAGAGCCAAGCGGCAGGTGTCAGAATCTCACATTTATTTTGATTTGGCTTAAAGGCAAGGCACCTTGCTACCAACTCCCATAACAGACGTGTTGGGCAGAGCAAGCGGCTGGTCCACTAGGACCGGCGAAGCCCAGGGTTTTTGCCCAGAGTCTTGGAGAGGGCTGATGTGGCGGGGAAAACTGGGGACATTTTCTGTTATGGAACAAGTATGGCTGGAGAACCTGCCGTGAGTTTTATGGGGGTGGATACGCTGGGATGTCTTAGGAGAGGCCAGGTGTACATTACTCAGAAACGGAGCATCTGGATGACCTTGGCTTAGCAGCAGGCAGAGGGGCCACAGGAGACGGGTCTGCAGACGAGGCCGGGGCAGGAGGGCTGGCAGCAGCTGGAGGGCTGGCAGGAGGGGGCCACGCACACGGCAGGTTTGCAGGTAATGGGGACGCACACGGCAGGTTTGCAGCTCATGGGCGCACACACAGGCTGGCAGCGCACAGGCTGGCGGCTCACAGACATGCGCACAGGTTTACAGCTCATAGGCATGCACACAGGCTGGCAGCGCACGGGCATGCACACAGGCTGGCAGCTCATGGGCACGCAGCAGGCCGCCTGGCAGGGGCTGGGCACGCAGCAGGCCGGGCTGCAGGGGGAGGCCGTGGGGCGGCACGGGGACTGGCAGCCACACGGGGAGCAGCGGGCAGCCCCGCAGGCCGACTGGCAGGAGGCAGCCACGCCGCACAGGGGCCTGCACAGCAGAGCCACGCGGGAGGCCGGGGGCGGGCAGCACGGGGACCCGGGGCAGACGGCGGAGCAGCTGGGGTGGCACATGGCGGGGGTGGCGGGCAGGAGCAGGGGGCTGGTGCTGGTCTGGAGGCCCCTCCCGGTGGCCTTTATACCCAGCCCTGGCGTCTGGACAACAAAGCAGCACAGCTGGGGTCTTCCTTGTTTTGCTTCCTCCAGGCTGTCTCCCTGTTTTCCTCTCGCGGGTGTTTGTTTATTTTTTTGGCCCTCCGCTTCACGACAAACTGCGCCCCCTCCACGCTCCCGACACGCCTGGAACCTGACGGTGTGTTTTATTATTGGTGCCCCGATGCTGACTCATACCTACAGTTCACCTGAGTTACCGTGTGAGTCCAAACACTGCACCTCCAGATCTCCCCTCCGTGTGACAGCAATCCTCAACACAAAGCGCTGCCCTCTCGCCAGGTGCCACGTGGGCTCCCCAGGAGCCGCTGGGGCCCTGAGGTGGCTGGTCCTGCCTGGAGGGTCCAGGGGGCCGAGGGCTGGAGCCGGAGAGCCAGCAGGCCCCCACGGAAGGACGGGGCACGACGTACATGGGGGATACCTGGGGACTTTAGGGTGTGGGTCGTGGAGAAATTCTTATCTGCTCCCACTGGACCCTTGTCTTGGGAAAGGCTCAAAGTGAAGCAAGATGAGCTACGTGGTGGGACCTCCTGGATGGAGACGCAGGCCAAGCAAGGCGGGGCTGGAAGGCCAAGCACGAGCCAGGAAGTGTGGGGTCCTGGGCACATGGACGGGTAAGACCAGCTCAACCTGCTCCTGTCCGCGCAGGCTCCTGGGGCTCGGGTGGGAGCAGTCCGAGTGGGCAGTGCGGCTGTGCTGCACCTGTTTCAGCCAGACAGGCTTGTGTCTGCAGCCACCTATTCCTGGGGCTCTAGCCTGACCACCTACATCCCCCTAAAGCCAGACAGGAAGGAGTGATGTAGCATCTCTCTCCACCCTTCCCAAGGTTTTGGACTCCAAAATCTTGACTATGCTTTGGATGACCTTCTTCATAAAGAACTCAAAGTCACTCTTATTTCACACCCACATTCGCCCCGACAGCAAGGGCGCTTTGAGAATATAACGGTGTTCCTGAAAGAACTCCCGGCAGGGACGGAGGAGTTGGAAGACTTGGGCTGGATCTACAGGGTACTTTCTTAGGGAGGCTCCTTACCTGGCTGACACCCACCTCAGCGTGGCAGAGGCAGCCACACAACCGAGCACACAAGGACCAGCCAGATGCTTGTGCGCAGGACCTGAATTGTTCTGCTCCACGCCTGAGTCTTCTTCCTTAAAGAGAGGACTCCACTGAGCATTATCCTCCACATCTCTCCCCTCTCCTGCTCCCCCTGTACCCCAAACTCCACCTTGCAGAGGTGGAGAGGATCATCAGACGGGTGACCCTCTGGCAAGGACAGGGACCTGCCTGCAGAGAGCTCACGCTGTGGTCTGCCTGGCCAGGGCAAACTCAGTAAGAAAGAGCTTGCCCCGTGGGTGACGCCTGTGGTCCTACAGGGCAACCTGCAAGTTCTAGAACGCACACACCTATGCCGAGCTATCCAGCTGTTCTATCACTGATGTGCTGACGGCTTTGCCCCACCTCCCTGACATCCGCCTTTCTCATTCATTCCCTAGCGAGCAGGGATGAGCAGCACCCACACGTCTTCCACAAACCTCAACCTCTGCCGCATGGACCAGGAACCTTTAGGAAGGGACAAGCAATCAAAACGACACTGGGGAACTTGACAGAATGCTGCCAGAATACACCTATAACAAATAATTATACCTCCGAAGAATATTTATGAGGCATGAAGCTTCAGGCAGTGGTCACTAGTCAGCGCAAGGCTGTGACTCCTGAGATGAGGGAAACGCACAAGGTGAGCTCCACACGCACCTTGTGAGTGCAGTGCACAGGGATGGAGTCTGAGCATGACATGCAGAGGGGGAAAATATCAGAGTCTGAAACAGGGGAAACACCTGGAACGTGGCAGTTGGATATCAGAATTGGTTCATAGAATTGGTTCATAGAATTGGTTCCCCGTGTCTCTGTGAGGGCCCCTTAGGGGTCTGTGGAAGAAGGTGGTGGGCTCCACATGCTCAGGAAGACCACAAGAGGCTGATCAGAGAGACCCCCCCACAAGGTGGAGAGTGGAACTCCTGTGAGGCTCCACACAGTGTGCACCATAGGACGTAAGGGCCACGGCCTAGAGCAGGCAGCACTAGACCCACCCTAGCAGACCCTAAACCAATCCATGACAGCATCTTCAGGACACACAGTTTGCTTAAGTCCCACCAAGTTACAGAGCTTAGAAAACACCTCTGTCATTCCAAGATCTGCCCTAAGGAAGAATGAAAACAAGCTTACACAAGTTCAAGGTGATCATCCAATAACTGCCTGCTAAAAAACAAAAAATTAATATACAAAAAAAGATACAAAATCCAGATTCTATACAATGCATTAACAAAATGTAAACCATGCAATAAAAAATCACCAGACATACAAATCTATAAGAAAATGTAATTGACAGTTAAGAAGAAATCAAAAAGTAGTCAAAAGACACCAAACTTGAGTTGGCAAATAATGACATTAAAGAACATATTACAGGTGCCTAGAGTTACCTCCTGAGAGCCTCCATGTTGTTGAAATGTGGCCACTCTCTAAGTCAAACTCAGTATGTAAACGCATTATCTTACCCCCAATGTGGGACATGACTCCTGGGGATGAGCCTCCCTGGCGCCGAGGGATTACTACCAATCACTAACTGGAGAAACAACTAGAAAGAGACATAGAATAAAAGGGTCAACTCAGACCAGTAGAATATCTTAGCCTACATTTTGGATCAAGTGTTAAAAAATGGCTCTTTGACCTTTAATTAAAGGGGGAAATGGCAAAGACAAATGAGTTGATATGGCCAAGAGTCTTCCTAAAAGAGTCAGGAGGTCATAGAGGGGTCGTGTTTACGCACACCTCAGCAGGACCCCAGAAAAAGCCAAAGTAGATACAACCCAAGGTAATGGTTCTCCTGAAGGCTACAGAGATCCACAGGGTATATAGTCATGGCAGATGGATTTGAAGCTCTATGCCATGTCAGAAGGTCCTACTTTGGAATTTGTGCTCCTGAGTGTGATGGAGCTGGACTCAGATGTGCCTTTTCTACACATGCCTCTTCTCTCACTTTTACTGAACCTGTGTTTGGCGCTAGGGATGGTGTATACTCAGGAGAACTGAATCTCTGGACTGCCCATGTGCCAGCTGGGCCCTGAGCCTCAGCAGAGTGGCAACTCCTACTCTCTGGTTCATTGGTCTTACCCAGGTCAGCTAACAGGGAAGTGAAGATGGTCAGCCACCACACCAGGGAATCAAGAGTGCCTTCAACTGTAAGCAGAGGAATTGCACCCATCATCCATGTGGAATCTAAGCCCCCTCTTGATCTAGAAGTGGAGTGGACACCACCATCCCAGGGTCCACAGAATGGAGGAATAAAATATGGACTAGAGTGGACTGACTGATATTCTCCTATAAAACTATTGTGAGGAGTAATAGAAAAAATTTTAGCATCAAGGTGGAGAAAGTGGCCACAGTAGTTGCTGAGGGCAGGGTGAGGATAGAAGAGATGTGATGTGGTGGCATTTTTGGGATTTTGAATTGCCTTAATGATATTGCAGGGTCAGATGCTGGACTCTATATATCCTGCCATAACCCACTGATTGGACTGGGGGAGAGTGGGAACTACAGGTTAAACTATTATCCATGTGGTGCAGCAGTGCTCCAAAATGTGTTCACAGAGTGTGATGAGTGTGCCACAATGATGAGGGAGGTTGTTGGTGTGGGAGGAGTGGGGTGGGGGTGTGTGGGGTATACAGGAACCTCTTATATTTTTTAGTGTAACATTTTTTTGTGATGTATATATCTTCAAAAAAATACAATTTACAAAAATGATGTGGCCGGGGAGTGGGTTATATGGGAACCTCTTATGTTTTTTTTTATGTTTTTTAATGTAACATTCCTTGTGATCTATTAACTTTAATTAAAAAAAGAAGAAAAAAAGCCAACATCAAAACTTGAAAAAAAGAAGAAAAAAAGAAAGAAAAATAGAAATATGTTCAGAGTAGAAGAAAAATATCCTAAAATAAATCAAAGAAAGTATTATATTAATGAGTGAACAGAGAATCTCAAAAGAGAAAAAGATCTGTAAAAAATGGAAATTCTGCAACTGGAGAACATAATAGCTGAAATAAGAACTCACTGGAGAGACTTAACAATAGACTGAAGATGAAAAAACAAGGAGTCTCTGAAATTGAAGTCACATCAATAGAAACTATCCAACCTGAAGAACCAGAATTAAGAAAAATAAAAGAGCCTGCAAGATGATATCAAATTCTAATATAGGCAGCGGACTTGGCCCAATGGTTAGGGCATCTGTCTACCACATGGGAGGTCCACGGTTCAAACCCCAGGCCTCCTTGACCTGTGTGGAGCTGGCCCACATGCAGTGCTGATGCACGCAAGGAGTGCCCTGCCATGCAGGGGTGTCCCCTGCATAGGGGAGCCCCACGTGCGAGGAGTGCACCCCATAAGGAGAGCCACCCAGCGCGAAAGAAAGTGCAGCCTGCCCAGGAATGGCACCACCCACACGGAGAGCTGACACAACCAGATGACGCAACAGAAAGAAACACAGAATCCCGTGCCACTGACAACAACAGAAGCAGACAAAGAAGACACAGCAAATAGACACAGAGAACAGACAACTGGGGTGGGGGGGGAAGGGGAGAGAAATAAATAATAAACAAATATTTTTTTAAAAATTCTAATATACATTTAAGCCTCAGAAGTAGAAGATAAGGATACTGAAACAGAACAATTTTTGAAGAAATAACAGCCAATTATTTCACAAACACAAATTTTTTAAATACCAAATTAAAGATACAGAAGCTCAGGAAAATTCAAGCAGGATAAATACAAAGAAAAATCCATATGGGTATATAGTAGTCAAAGTGATGAAAATCAAAACTAAAGAGAACATCTTGGAAACGGCGAGGTAAAAAGCTACTTTACATACAGGTATATGAGGATGAAAATTATCACTGACTCTTCATCAGAAGCAAGAGTCCAGAAGACAGTGGGACAACATCTTTAAAATACAGAAAGACCAAACGGTCAACCTAGTATTCTATACCTAGAAAAAAATAATTCAAAAATGAGGATGAATTACAGTTTCAGAAAAATGAAAGCAGAGAGACATGTTTACCCGAGACATCAGGTGACCTTTCAGGTGAAGAGAAACGACAGAAACCAGGTAGAAGCCAAACCCACGGGCAGGAAGGAGGAGCGTCCAAAGCGGGCCAAAGTGAGTCAAGATGGAAGACTCATTTTCTTTCTTCTCTTAATTGATTGATGAGACAATTGACTGTTAAAAAATATATTAAGCCATAGTCATACTTGAATATGTAGTAAAAAGCAGCCACCGTGTACTTTTACAATTTTACGACATCGAAGAGCCCTGGGCACCGCCCCTGGGGCCTCATTTGCCCCCGACGTTGTTGCTGTTGCGATGACCTCTGGGGGCTGGAGGGGCAGCTGGGCCACCGGCCTCCGCGTCCCCGGGGCGCACGGCCAAGGCGCACGGACCCCGCGTCCTGCCGGGCCTTCGGCGGTCCCGTGGCCTGCCGCCCGGCGAGCTCAGCGGCTCCCTCTCTGAACTGCCCATAAACTCCGTAACTACTGACCCGAGCGTGCTGACGACTCCCCGTCTTTCCACATGGAGTAAGAGCTTCCGGGATCGTGGGGAGACCGAGGAGGGTGGCGGGCGAGCCCTGGAGACTCTGGGCGGGTCTGTGGCCGCAGCCCCTCCACGACAGCTGGACGGCCCGGCTCCGCCCAGCGCTGAGCTGCGGCAGCCTGGGTTGAGCGCACGCCTCGGGCGTGTCCAGCAGCTGGGACTCTCCCTCCGCTGGCCACCTTGGGGGGTTGTCTAGGGGACAATCTTTATGCAGAGAAGCCCACGTGAGCCGGCCTTAAGGAGGCCCCGTGTGGAGGGGGCAGGGGACCTCAGCAGAACCAGGGCACGGGAGCCTCAGGCAGTGCTGCCACCTGAGCCACACGCCTCGCCCGTGGCCTCAGGGACAGCTGCCAGCAGCAGACACTGGCCTGACCACATAGGCCAACGGGGAGACCCCGCAGGGCCGCTAAGAGGCCAGCACCACTGGGCACCGCGAGCCCCGGGGCTGGGCAGCCACAGGCTCTGTTCTTTTAAACAAGGCGGCTTTCTGCGCAGCGGCCTTTCAGGCCACGTGGTGGTTTTCACCCACCTGCAGCCGTGACTTGAGGAGCCGCTCAGCTCCACGTGCGGGCAGAGCCCCGCAGGTCACCCCGCGCCCGGGCAGCGCGGCCGGGGCACTGGCCCCCACTCTCCTGCAGAGCTGGCCTTGAGCGGCGCCACAGGAGGCAGGCGGGGAAGAGCTGAGCTCTCAACTCGCACGGCCTGCCTGGGGGCCGTGGCTCACTCCAGCACGTGGCTCTGAGTCCGGTAGTTTTCTGAGTTTCGTAGTTTTGTAAGACCATGGCACTGGCTTCTGACATTCCAAGAGAATAGAACGGTAGTGACGGAAATTGATTGTATCACCAAACACACGGGAAAGAACAGGAGTCCTGCTATCAAGGGAACAGGCTAACTTCTTGGTTGAAGGAGAGAAACAAAGAAGTTGAGGAAGGTAACGCTTGATCTACTGGAACCTTCTGATTCTAGGGTCAAGGGCACTGAGGCCGAGCCACGTTGTTTGAAAAGCAGGCTGAGCCTAACAATCAGAAGGGAGCAGCAGAAGAATCCAAACATGAGCCAGAGGAGGAGAGGGGTTTTCTAGGAAAGATTCAGATCTTGAGAAAATGCTGGGCAGAAGAAAGGGACACTGAGACCCTGAGGTCGGTCAGATGCAGATCCAAAGGACAACTTCCTGAGAAACGCCAGAGCCTACGAGTCGTCCAGAGAATGCTGGCAGAGGACGGGGGCTTCACCTGCTCCCACATCAGAAGCGGGCCGAGCCACAAGGGGAACGAGCAGGTCCCTGAGCGCAGCCCGGAGCCACCCGGGGCAGCTGCCCCAAGCACAGCCAATTTCCAATGACGAGCCCGCCTCACCCAGTGCCACAAAGGAGACACATGCGCCTCAGTGAGGGGTGACTGCTGTGAGTGCTCTTCTCCTGGACACAGCCGAGCGCAGGGAAGCGATCCGGCAAGCGGGCCGGGAACCGTGCCGTCTGCACCAGGGACCCTCGGCTGTGCCCGGCACTGCCCGGGGCTTTTCCTGGGGGACCGAGGCTCCAGGCGAGGCTGCCACAGGGGGACTCGGGCGCTGTGTGTGAAGGGGGTCCTGGAGCCGGGCTCTTCCCTGTGCCGGGTAAGTGTGACGTGCTGTCTTCTCTTCTGCTCTGGGCTTACCTCGCCAGGCCGCTCATGCCGAGGAGCTCAAGGCTTGGGGTTCGCCTGCTGATTCTGTATTTTGAGCTGGGGAAGCGCTGACGCTGAGGAGCGCCTGTCCTCAGTGTTTTCCCTTCGTGATTTCTGTTGGTGTTGCCAGGCCACGGACGCTCCCAGCATGGGCCGGCTCTGTCTCCTCTGGGCTGTAAGGTGGAAAATTGGTCTAAATTTGGAGGAGACTCCCTTAAGACAAAGAAATGGTTTTCCATTGCAATGTTGCCTGGCCACATTATAAAGTGGGTAACAGTGAAAAGTAACCTAAAACTGAGTCTTTGAATTTCAATACCCTCTTGCATTTAGACTGGTTTTGTAAAAGAAATCACAAATGGAATTATGTGTTAATTCTAATTGGATCTGGAGAGCCACATTAATAAAATCGGTGCTGTTAAAATTTAGTAACTTTTGAACTGGACAACTCTATGAAAATAAGAGGGAGAAAAAACTAGAAATATGCTAGCTGCTTTTATCAGCCAGCAATTAAACCATAGCTTAGCCCTGATAGCAACCTGCTTCCACCGCCAATCTTCCTGCAGAAAACCGTTTCAGAAACGTGTCCTTGTAAAAGTTTCATAATCTAGTTCTCTGAAAGACTTATAAAAGGGTAAAATAAAGATCCCTATGGGTTATTAATATGCTAGTATTGCAGGCTACTAGGTGTTTAAAATAAAGAGAAGTTATGTTCACATATAACCAAACTGAATCATTATTCTGCCAAGTTTGTTTAGTGTTGATGTTAATTTGTACATTGTAAGAGGTTTGCTTGGAGACGGTTTCCAAAATCATTTTGGTTACTTATGTATGTAAGGTATATAGAATGTGATTATTATTTTCAAGGAAAAAGAAAGGAGCCTGTCCGAAGAAAAATGACTGGTTATTAAGAAAGAGAAAATGTGAGATAAAAACTGAATGAATACAGAAAGTGCAGAAGGTTCACAGAAAAGGAGTTTTTGTGGTCAAAGTTGAGTAAGATTCAATGGATCTACAAAGTTTTTAAAAGCCTTAGTATCAAATACTATACTGACGCAAAACTAAAATTTGATTCTTTCCCAGTTAAAGCGACAAAGTTTCTTAAATCACTAGCCTGTTTTAGTAGAAGGTCATAAAAAGTTTTCCTCCTGATTGGTAATGGGTACACAAAGCAGAAAGTATGTTTTATCCAAATAGCTTCTAGTACTTTAACCTTATAGTCTCCTGGGTTGTTTAAAAAAAACAAGACTTCTCATTTCCAAAAGAATGTCATGTTCAAACCTAGCAATTTCTAACATTTTGCTTTCTCAAAATCACACCCCGAAAAGTATCTTGTTATTTCAAACTATTGGAGATTTGCTCTTCCCCCTTGCAGAAAGTGAAGTACTAAAAACAGTTAAGTTCATTTGCCGTAAGCTGAATGAAAAGTGTGTAAAGACTAAAGACAGGCGTCAGCACCGTCAGACTCTCTTGTGCGTTAAACCAGGCCCCACGGCTCCGCGTGGCCACGCTCCACGTCACTGGCTAGATCACTGCATCAGCCAGCCACGGGTGCCGATGCAAAGCACCAGAACTCTGCTGGCTTTCATAAAGGGCATTTATTTGGGGTAGAAGCTTAGAGGTACCAGGCCATAAAGCACAAGTTACTTCCCTCACCAAAGTCTGTTGCCACGTCTTGGAGCAAGGTGGCTGCCGATGCTCAGGCTTCCTCTTCCTCTTAGGGCTGCGTGGTCCCAGCTTCCTCCAGTACCAGCTGTAGGCCGGGATAAGTCTCATCTCTCTTCACGGGCTCATTTCTCTCCAGGCTCAACTGCACTGTTTTCTCCACTAGGCCAGCTGTAGACTCTTTGGCTCTCTCCCCAGGGCTCGATTCTCTCCAGGTTCAGCTGCTCTGCTCCCTCCATGAAGCCAGCTGTAGACAATCAGGCGAACGGCTCGGCTCTCTTCCTGGGGCCTCTGCTGTGTCAATGGAGTCACCTCTATTTCTCTGTGTTCTTCTCCCGGGTTCACGCATCTAAAACTCCAACTCTCTACTTTGCCATGTCTTTTATCTGTGAGTCCCCATCCGTCAAGGAGCGGGGACTCAACGTCCTACTAGATGTGGCCCAATCAAAGCCCTAATCATAATTTAATCAAGTAAAAATGAAACCTCAGATAGACCAGTTTACAAACATAATCCAGTATCTATTTGGAATTCATAAACAATATCAAACTGCTACAATCGGTCAGTATGACCCCTAAAAAAATAAAAGTATCTGCCAAATCTCCTGGCCATGCTCCAGAAGTAGATGGAAATACGTTGCTGCTTCAGACCTCTGCAGCTCTTCCAGGTAGAAAGGGATGGACATTGCTTGGCTGACTTGCCAAAATTGTTACCAAAAGTATGGCTATTTCCCATAGAAGGGCCTGCCCAATCCTGCACAAAGGAGAAACATGTCTCTTGGTAAGAAGGTGATTATTGCAAGTGTACAAGCAAGGAACTGGGGGAATCTTCCCGAAACCAGCTCCTTGCTTGTGCACTCGTAATAAATCACCTGCTTACTGAGCGGCGTTTCTCCTTTGTGATACCTGATCAGGTGGGCCCTCCTATTGGAAAGAGCCATGCTTATGGTAACAGCAGCCAGCACCCAGGCACCCATGAGAGGCAGCCACTTCACCCAGCAGGGAGTGGGTCCACAGCAGAAGCCACTAGGGAGACAAAGTAGGTGGTTGCATAAAATGGATGTACTTAAGCAGACGAGAAACTCCACGTAAAGCACTCACAGAACGGCACGTGAGTTTGTGGGAGAGGGTGAAGTTCAAGTTTCACAAAGCAGAAGCTGGAGCTGGCTCTGCTGTTCAAGGACGGAGGGCAGGGGCTCTAGCAGCCTTGGCATGCCAGGAATTTGAAAAGTGGCGCTGAAATGAGGGAAGGCCGATGGTGAGTGCTGGGGGCGGGGCCAAAGTGAGAAGGGCCAATGGTGAGAAGCGGGGGCGGGGCCAAAGCAAGAAGGGCCAATGGTGAGAAACAGGGCGGGGCCAAAGCAAGAAGGGCCAATGGTGAGAAGCAGGGGCGGGGCCAAAGCGAGGAGGGCCAATGGTGAGTGCTGGGGGCGGGGCCAAAGCGAGAAGGGCCAATGGTGAGAAGCAGGGGCGGGGCCAAAGTGACAACGGCGCCAAATCTGAAAAGTGGGCGAGGAATGAAAGCTGCGCCAAGCCAGCCCAGCCCGCAGAGTGGAGGGGACGCGGGAGCAGCGGGAGCAGCGGCTGAGGGCGGGACCGGCAGCCTAGGCGACTCGGAGAGGCTGTAACCCTGAGGTGCCCAGTGAACGGGGACGGGGAGGGACCTCGTGTTAGGGTGAGGGTATAATATCACTGTTCCTTGTTGTGGGGCGCACTGGCCATTTTATCCAGGTTGAGCGCCCATTCTTGCAAGATGGTTAATATGATTCTTTTCTCCTCCATAATCAGGCATGCTTTTGTTTCTTACAGGTGCAGCTTTCTTCCTAACAAGTTGAAGGCGCCGCAGTTTTGCAGGTAGAAATAGAGACATTGCCGGGGCTCCAAGGAACACCCCCGAGTCCCAGGAACTGGGTTTCTGAGACGCTGGCTCTCGGGGAGTGGGCTCGGAGCTTCAGCATGGGCAGCCCCTGGAAACTCAGTAGAGACGGGAAGCCTCAGCCTCGCCCAGACCTGCTGACCCCAACTCGCTGGGGCCAGGGCACGCCCAGGGCTGAACGTCTCTGCTTGAGCAAAAGACGTGGGGAGGCAACAGCCGGGTCTCTTGGAGTCAAACTCAAGTCTGCAGCTGACCTGCACAGCCATTCCCCGCAGCCCCCAAAAGCTCTTTGAATACTCGACCATGTCTTCTAAACTACAAAACACACAACACTGCTAACCAAGGAGGAGGGCGACTGATGCTTTCAGTTAAAATATTTAATTGTGTGACCTGGATCCCAGCACAGGGCTGTGTGGGGTTGGATAGACTCCCCCAAAACCCCATGCCCACCTGGAACCTCAGAATGTCACCTCATTTTGAAACAGTGTCTTTGCAGGTGTAATCAGCTAAGTTAGATGCGGTCCTATCAGACTGGGGACAGCCCTACGCCCAATGACTGTTGACCCTAGAAGAACAAGAGAAGGCACAGAAGACAAGGAAAGACGGCTGTGGGGAGACAGGCAGAGGCTGGGATTACACTGCCATGGTCCCCGGGCACCTGGGCCACCAGAGCTGCGAGACCCCGGAAGGGCCCTTCCGTAGAGACGTTCTAGGAAACACGGCCCTGCAGGCGCCGTGCCCTCCCACATCTGCTCTCCAGCCTGAGAGACGGGACAGGCACGCTGCTCTAGGCCACACGGTTTGTAATCCTTTGTTAGGGCGGCTCTAGGAAACATTCCAGATTTTGTCATAGGACTGGGGAGCTACAGTAATAACTAAAAATGTCAAAGGGTCTCTGATTTGGGTAATGGACAGAGGCTGGAAGCACCGTGTGAGAAGCACGCGAGGAAAGTTCCAGCTCGCCTGGAGGACACCGACCGGGACCTCTGGAGGCTGCAGGAGCCTCTGGCGATGGCCCCGATGGAAGTGAGGAACGTGTTAGCAGAAACTGAAGGAAAAGTGAGTATCGTTATACAGAGGCAGAGAATAACTGACCTGTGTCCTGCATTTGGGTGGAGAGCAGAACTCGGCTACTTAGCTGAGGAGGCTTCCAGGAAAGCCTGGAAGGTGTGGCCTCCCTCCCTCCTGCTTCTCATAAACAGCTAGAGGGGAAGGGTCAGGTGGGTCAGCAATGCTTAAGCAAGACGGAGCCAGCACTTGAGGATTTGGAAAATTCTGGCCTATCCAGGTAGCAACTCTGCTCTTGAGCGGACACCAGTCCTTGTTGAAAGACTTTTTTGTTGAAGAGATTAGGCCTGTGGCTCGTGGATTCAACCAGCCATCTCAGAAGAAGCCGGTAACAGAGAAGGGTCATCCAGGAAGGCCTGTGGAGACCCTCTCAGGTCTGTGAACGGCCCAGGAGACCGACACGGTTTTTGAGAGTTATTCCAGCAGGAACTCTGCCAGACAGATCTGAAGGAGAAACAGACAGGATGAAATGGGAGAAAAACGACTCCAAGGCCAATGTATGGGACAGAGATCCCGGTCACCACGGCCCAGGGGACAGAGTGGGGGTACAGGGGGTGGAACCAGGGCCCAGAGGGTGTAGCTAAGGGCCCAGAGGGCAAATGTCAAGGCACAGAAGATTGGGAAGCGGACTTGGCCCAGTGGTTAGGGTGTCCATCTACCACATGGGAGGTCCGCCATTCAAACCCCGGGCCTCCTTGACCCGTATGCAGCTGGCCCATGCACAGTGCTGATGTGCGCAAGGCGTGCTGTGCCACACAGGGGTGTCCCCGCGTAGGGGAGCCCCATGTGCAAGAAGTGCGCCCTGTAAGGAGCGCCACCCAGCACGAAAGAAAGTGCAGCCTGCCCAGGAGTGGCGCTGCACACACGGAGCTGACACAGCAAGATGATGCAACAAAGAGAAACACAGATTCCCGTGCCGCTGACATCAACAGAAGCAAACAAAGAAGAACACGCAGCAAATAGACACAGAGAACAGACAACTGGGGTGGGAGAGAAATAAATAAAATAAATAAATCTTTAAAAAAAAAAAAGGCAAAGAAGATTATCCTCAAACCTTGAAACGTGCTGGCATTAGCCCTACTGTGGGATGAACTTGTAGACAAGTGACCCATTAATTCCTCCCAGTTTCTTAATTTTGGGATGACTACCATATGCCTGTCATTTTACAAAAGAAGAGAACTTGTTTTCTAGTTCCACGAGTGCCCAGATGGGGAGGAATTTCTCTTTCCATGGGTCACGGGCGGAGCCTAGCCAGCACTTAGCGTGGATGGTTTGGAGGACGAGATTTGCAACACTCGCAGTTGATATATATATGCCCGCCATCGCCCCCGCACCTTGGAGGAGATTTTCAAGTCAAGGCTCAGACGTCTGCAGACTTTTGGGAGGGTTGGGACGGGGTGTGGACCAGATACTGGGGGGCCAGAGGGTGGACTGCAGTTTGGGGGACACATCCTTGGAAAAGTCCTCACTGCATCCTCGGAACGGGACCGTCTTTGGAAACAGGGTCTGTGAAAATGTAAGCACCAGGTCATCCTGGATTAGGTGGGGCCTAAATCTAAAGCCTGCTGTCCTCAGAGGAGGAGACACACACAAGAGGCCATGCATGAGGCAAACGTGATGACCACTACACTACGGAAAGAAAGAAGGTCCACCACCACACCAGGAAGCCAGGAGTGTCCACAACTGCAAGCAGGAGAATCCCATCCATCAGCCATGTGGGATCTAAGCCCCCTCTCGATATAGAGGTGGAGTGGACGTCACCACCCCAGGGTCCCCAGGATGGAGGAATGGAGTATGGACTAGAGTGGACTTACTGATATTCTACTTTGGAACTATTGTGATTAGCAATGGAAGAAACTGTAGCATTAATGTGGGGAAAGTGGCCACGGTAGCTGCTGAGGGCAGGGAGAGGGAAGAAGAGATATGATGTGGGGCATTTTCAGGACTTGGAGTTGTCCTGGGTGGTACTGCGGGGACAGATGCTGGACATTGTATGTCCTGCCATGGCCCACTGGGTGGCCTGGGGGAGAGTGTGGACTACAATGTAAACCATTATCCATGTGGTGCAGCAGTGCTCCAAAATGTATGCACCAAATGCAATGAATGTCCCATGATGATGAAAGAGGTTGTTGACGTGGGAGGAGTGGGGTGAGGGGGGCAGGGGGTATGTGGGAACCTCATATTTTTTTAATGCAACATTTAAAAAAAACAAAGAAAGAAGGGGGGGGAAGAAGCCATGTGAAGGCAGAGCATTGACTGAAGTTACAACCCGCAAGGCCAGGGAAACCCGGGGCCAGCCACAAAAGAGGCAGGAGCGAATTTGCCCCTGAGGCTTTAGCGGGAGAACGACCCTCCTGCCACTTGGATTTCAGACTTCAAGCTCCCAGAACTAAGAGAGAATAAATACCCGTTCTTCTGAGCCCCTTGAGACACAGCAGCCCTAGGAAACTAAGAGATGTTCCATGGCTAAGAGCAGTCATGGGGTGCCAGGGTTGGGGTCCACTCTGAACCCCTTCCTTCTGGTAACAGCCAGAGTCCCCTGTACTCCTCACATCATGAATCACAACCAGGAGGTGTCATTTTTCACAACCAGGAGATGTCACTTTCAGGGGTGAGCATCCCAACGCCCTCGGTCTCAGCAAGCTCATTCCAGGAGAAGCTCCTGCAAAGACACCAGGAAAGGGTGTTCCTAGCGGCACCAACCGGAACGGCACCGCCCCACAGACGGGGAATGGGGACTTGACACGGCCACACAACGCAAGCCTGGGCAGTAGCCAATGATGCTCCACAGCCACACCAAGTGTGGAGGAGCCTTCGCAGCAGAACACGGAGTGAAGAGGATGTCCAAGGAAGACACAGGATCACCCTTCAACATAATTCCAAACAACAAATAAGAAAACACACTTTCGGGAAGCAGACTTGGCCCAGTGGTTAGGGCGTCTGCCTACCACAGGGGAGGTCCGCGGTTCAAACCCCGGGCCTCCTTGACCCGTGTGGAGCTGGCCCACGTGCAGTGCTGATGCGCGCAAGGAGTGCCCTGCCACACAGGGGTGTCCCCCACATAGGGGAGCCCCATGTGCAGGGAGTGCACCCTGTAAGAAGAGCTGCCCAGCGTGAAAGAAAGTGCAGCCTGCCCAGGAATGGCGCCACACACACTGAGAACTGACACAACAGATGACGCAACAAAAAGAAACACAGATTCCCATGCCACTGACAACAACAGAAGCGGACAAAGAAGAACACGCAGCAAATAGACACAGAGAACAGACAACTGGGGCGGGAGGGAGGAAGGGGAGAGAAATAAATAAAATAAATAAATCTTTAAAAAAAAAAAAAGAAAACATACTTTCTAAGAGTCCTAGAGATAGCACACAAATCTGGTTTTAAAAGGCGAGAGAGCAGTGAGCACGTGGTTCCAGACAGGGGCTACCCCAGGAAGCTGGGTAAATTACTGATCACGTTTGACGTTGCGCATTAGGTGGTGGGCACGCAGGGCCCTCCTACGGTGCAATAACTCCAATCAGCTTCAGTGAATGAAAAGCGGGCCATGATGGACCCAAGGGGCTGTTCCGGCTTTGTAAACCGGAGGTCAAGAGAAGCCAACAGCGGACAAAAGGAGAAAATCCAGTCCTCGATCTTGTAGGGCATTTTGATGTCAACTACACGCTCACGACCCTGCAGGCAACACGCAAGGTCGGGGGGAGACAAGGCCAAATTATCACGTGCAAAAGTGTCCGGCGTGTTCGGGGTTTTTTGGGGGGTTTGTTTTTGTTTTGTTTTGTTTGTTTGTTTCTCTCCCCTTCCCCACCCCCTGCCTGCCCGCCCGCCCCAGTTGTCTGTTCTCTGTGTCTATTCACTGCCTGTTCTTCTTTGTCCGCTTCTGTTGTTGTCAGCAGCACGGCGGGAATCTGTGTCTCTTTTTGTTGCATCATCCTGTTGTGTCAGCTCTCCGTGTGTGCTGTGCCATTCTTGGGCAGGCTGCACTTTCTTTCACGTTGGGTGGCTCTCCTTACGGGGTGCACTCCTTGTGCATGGGGCTCCCCTATGTGGGGGACACCCCTGTGTGGCGCGGCACTCCTTGTGCACATCAACACTGCACATGGGCCACCTCCACACGGGTCAAGGAGGCCCGGGGTTTGAACCACGGACCTCCCATGTGGTAGGAGGACGCCCCATCCTCTGGGCCAAATCCACTTCCCTGTTTTTGTTTTTGTTTTTTGAGGATCAGGACCAGGGACTGAAGCCATGCCCCCGATTGTGGGAAGCCGGCGCTCAGCCACTGAGCCACATCAGCTCCCCTGAGTTGGCTTTTTTTGTTTGCTTTGCTTGTTTTTTGTTTTTAGGAGGCACCAGGAACTGAACCCAGAGCCTCCCAGGTGGGAAGCAGGCACTCAACCGCTTGAGCCGCATCTGCTCCCTGTTGAGTCTGGGGGAGACGTGAGGATGTCTGGCAGCTTTGGGCCCCTCCCCCGACCAAGAGCCTCCCCCACTGAGGAGCCACGTGAAAAAGCCACTCAGAGAAATGAGCACTCAGAGTCCTTCAGGATGGAAAGAAGAGACACACAGAGATAGGAAAGAAGACAAGGAGCAGAGCAGGCTGGGGAGCAGGGCTTACCTGGCCACTAGGGATGTGGTTTCCTGCTGGGGTTGGCGCAGGGCCCTGGAGACCAGGACTTCCCCGAGGCTGAGCGCAGTGTCAGGAAGGGAACCCAGGAATTCTGCAGCTTCCCTCAGAGGCCAGGGGGCTCCGAGCCGGCTTTTTATCCTCCCCATCATAGACCTGGGGAGCCCACCAACCCTCATTCCTAGAGGGGCTGCATGTGTGGTCACGTCCGCACTGGGTCGGCTGCTTTGGAGCCACGTGGTCAGCAGCTGGTGGGGACGGGTCTGCAGATGAGGCCAGGGCAGGAGGGCTGGCAGCAGCTGGAGGGCTGGCAGGAGGGGGCCACGCACACGGCAGGTTTACAGCTCACAGGCATGCACACAGGTTTACAGCTCATGGGCAGGCGCACAGTGGGATTGCAGTGCACGGGCACACAGCAGGCCGCCTGGCAGGGGCTGGGCACGCAGCAGGCCAGGCTGCAGGGGGAGGCCGTGGGGCGGCACAGGGACTGGCAGCCACGGGGGAGCAGCTGGTGGCCACGCCCCACAGGGGCCTGCACAGCAGAGCCACGCAGGAGGCCGGGGTGGCAGCACAGGGACCCGGGGCAGGCGGCAGAGCAGCTGGGGTGGCACATGGTGGGTGTGGCTGGGACGGGGTCAGTGGTTGGAGGCCCCCTCCTCTGGGCAGCCTTTTTTTTTTTTTTTTAATTCATTTTTTAAAAATATTACATTCAAAAAATACGAGGTTCCATTCAACCCCACCGCCCCCACCCCACCACTCCCCCCACAGCAACACTCTCTCCCATCATCATGACACATCCATTGCATTTGGTAAGTATATCTCTGGGCATCGCTGCACCTCATGGTCAATGGTCCACATCATAGCCCACAATCTCCCACATTCCATCCAGTGGGCCCTGGGAGGATCTTCAATGTCCCGTAATTGTCCCTGAAGCACCACCCAGGACAACTCCAAGTCCCGAAAACGCCTCCAAATCTCATCTCTTCCTCCCATTCCCCGCACCCAGCAGCCACCATGGCCACCATTCCCACACCAATGCCACATTTTCTCTGTGGACCTTGGATTGGTTGTGTCCATTGCACATCTATGTCAAGAGGAGGCTTAGATTCCACATGGATACTGGATGCAATCCTCCTGCTTTCAGTTATAGGCACTCTAGGCTCCATGGTGTGGTGGTTGACATTCTTCAACTCCATGTTAGCTGAGTGGGGTAAGTCCAATAAATCAGAGTGTAGGAGCTGAAGTCTGTTGAGGCTCAGGGCCTGGCTATCATATTGTCAGTCCAGAGATTCAAATCCCCTAGATATATCTTAGACCCCAGCACCACCTACAATTCCAGTAAAGTAGCATGAAAGTCTTGTGAAAAGAGATCCCCTCTGTGTCCAGCTCCATCACACAGAAACACCAGCTCCAAAGAAGGGCCAACTGACATGGCAGTGAACCCCATCTGCCATGACCATAGAACCTGTGGGTCTCTTTAGCCCTCAAAAGAACCAATACCTGAGGTTGTATCTACTTTATCTGTCTCTGAGACTCTGCTCAGGTGTGCATAAGGGCAATCCTTCTGACAACCTCCAGACTCTTTTTTAGAGACTCATAGCCATATAAACTCATTTCTCCTTTCCATTTCCCCCTTACATTAGGTCAAACAGCATTTTAAACTCCTGTTATTATTATATGTAGACAGGGATATTCTGCTGGTCCGCGTTGAACCTTTAATTCAAGTCATTTTCTAGTTGCATCATCAGCTGGTACTTGGTAGTGATCCCTCGGTGCCAGGGAGGCTCATCCCCGGGTGTCATATCCCATGCTGGGGGGAATGCATTGCATTTACATGCTGAGTTTGGCTTCGAGACTGGCCACATTTGAGTAACATGAAGGCTGTCAGGAGGAAACTCCTAGGCATAGTGCTGCTCTAGGCCTTGTTCTTATTTCAGGTGTATAGGCTCACAAGCATAGTATCAGGGGCTCACTGTTGGACCCTCATTCCTTCCTGGTCCTTACCGTTGCACCTGGGGGACTGCTGCTGCTCCCCTAGGGACCACGACAGAGCACCCCAGCCAGGAACCCAGTAGTCTGGGCAGCCTTTATACCCAGTCCTGGCATCCCAGCCACACAGAAGCACAGCTGCAGTCTTCCTTGTTCTGCTTCCTCCAGGTTGTCTCCCCATTCCTTGTCTTCTGTTACTGGTTTTCCATATACCTGCCTGGCCTCAGCTTCCTGACAAATCGCTTGAGCTTCGAGCTTGTTACACCTGGAGACGCGTATGGCTGCTCTGTCGGCTCCTTATCGATTCTGATCCGTTCCTTAAATTTTAACCTCTTCTTTTATATTATTCCAAAAACTTGAATCCCCAGATTTTTCTGGGTGGCAGGGACCCTCAAACAGCCACAAAATTGGATATTCTATGGGCCCAAAAGACCCTACACTAGTTGGGAGAAAGAACTGCAGGTGGCTCAATCGTCTTTGAGCATCTCAGGATCTTAGAGATGGAGCTGGAGACCTCATATGTGACGACAGCGTGTCCATGTGAGATGTGGGGGTGGGAGGGCACACCATGAACAGCGTCTTCTAGGCTGAGAGGTTCCACCCTCATCTTGAGAAGTCCTCCAAGTTGAAAACTGGCGACGGACTTGGCACAGTGGTTAGGGCGTCCATCTACCACATGGGAGGTTCACGGTTCAAACCCCGGGCCTCCTTGACCTGTGTGGAGCTGGCCCATGTGCAGTGCTGATGTGTGCAAGGAGTGCCCTGCCACACAGGGTGTCCCCCACGCAGAGGAGCCCCACACGCAAGGAGTGCGCCCTGTAAGGACAGCCGCCCAGAGTGAAAGAAAGCGCAGCCTGCCCAGGAATGGCGCCGCACACACGGAGAGCTGACACAGCAAGATGACGCAACAAAAAGAAACACAGATTCCCGTGCTGCTGACAGCAACAGAATCAGACAAAGAAGACACAGCAAATGGACAGAGAACAGACAACCGGCATGGGGGGGAGAAGGGGAGAGAAATAAATAAATCTTTAAAAAAAAGAAAGAGTTGAAAGCTGGGATGACAGAAGCAACCTCCTGGAGAGTCACACCCTCCAAGACAGGGGCAGGGTCTGAGCCCAGCATTTACCTAAGGAAATGGATGGGGCTCCTGAGCTGAACAGAGGGCTGCGTGGGACTCTCTGATAGCACAGACACGTTCTGGAAGGTTCTGAGGGCCAGTGGCCACTGGCATGTGCAGCAGAGGTGGCACATGTACATGCAAGACAAGCTCATCTTGGAGCCTGCTGATGCCAACGTGGCATTGTTGGGTCTTGGGTGAGAGAGAGTTTCAACAGGACTGCAGGAGGGCACAGCCCCCGTGACTGCCGCCACCTCTTCCTCTCCCCCCGGGGGCCCTTACCTGTCCTCCTATAACACCCCAATACAGAAATGAAAAAACAACAGTCTATCCTGCTTCACTTTCAGCCCTCCCCAAATTAATTCAGTAAAAAATCTGAATCAGGCATTTGGATAATCTTCCATACCATTTTCATGAAGAATTCAAGGTCACCTTTATTTCACCTCAACCTTCACCCCCACCAGTAAGAAAGCTTTGCAAATACAACGGAGAGCCTGGAAGAGGCTGCTGAGTTGAAAGACACAGGACTCCATCTACAAGAGGTTTCCTTGAGCAGATTCCCTGCCTGAGTGACACACACCTCAGTGGCACAGGCAGCCACACAACCACACTCACACGGAGACCAGCCACATGCACGTGTGCAGGAACTTACCTCTATTGCACATGCCTGCGTTTTCTTCCTCAGGGAGGGAGCTCCGCTGAGCATACACCAGGCCGCTCCCTGCCTCCCCACCCCCACACTCCATGCTTTTCCTGGCCCAGGTGGAGCGGACCATCTGACGGGTGGCCCTGGGACAAGGACTCGGACCTGCCTGCCTGCAGAGAGACACACTGTGGACTGCCTGGCTGGGGCAATCTCAGCAGCAAAGAGCCTGACCCTCTGGGTGAAACTTCCAGTTAGCAGGGCAGCCCTTCACTGGTAGGAGAGTCTGCTTCATTCTGATTTCCATCTAGAAGCCACCACATACCTAAGCCAACTTCTTAACTGTTCCATCAGTGACAAGCAGGTGGTTTTAATCACACTTGCCCAACATGTACCTCTCTCCATTGGGTCCATACTGAGGTACAAATAAGTGGCATCCAAAAGACTTCCTCACACCTCAACCTCTGCTGCATGCCCAGGAACTCGTAGAAAGAATAAGAGATGATTATGGAGAACAAAGCACTACTGGAGGAACTGAACGAATTACTGGAGCCAGCCTATAACTTCCATGACAAGCAACTCTCTATCTTCAGAACATATATGAGGCATCTGTTTGCAGGCAGCAGTCGCCAGGCAGCACAAGACTGCGATTCCTATGAAAAGGGAAGCTCATGAGGTAAGCTCCACATTCACCCAGCTCTTGGCCTGGAGTCAGCTTACCAAGTGCAATGGAAAGAGCTGGAGTCTGAGCAGAACACAGCGGTCCTGCCCTGTGGCGGGGAGATGAGTGCGTGGGGCAGTTGCAGCACCTGGAATTGGGGGGTGGAATATCAGCAACAAGGGAGCTGTGTGCAGGTCTAGGGGGGGTCTCCTCTGAATCCACAGAAGAGGGGGGCAGGCTGTACATGTTCAGGGAAGACCACCAGAAGCTTGCCAGAGAGAAGCCCCTACAAAGTGGAGAGAAACACCCCGAGACTCCATAAAAGCTGTAACTTAGCAGTAAAGACCACACCTAGAGTAATACCACCCTAACACAGCCTAAACCAATCCAGGAGATCTGTAGCTGAATCTGCCAAGTTAAAGAGCTTAGGAAGCACTTTTGACTTTCCACAGATCTACCCTAACAAAGTATAAAATTTGCATACAAAAGTTGAAAGTATCAGCCTGTAAGTAACTGCCTGCCAGAACAAAAATCAGTAGTCAGAAGAAGATGAAAGAAACCACAGTCTCTAAAATGCATTATCCACAATTGCTAACATACAACCAAAAATCAATAGACATGCAAAGGAATAGGAATATGTGATCCACAACGGGGCAGGGAGGGAAAGGCAAGCAGTCAGCAGAAATGAAACTTAAGATGCCCCAGTTGTTGGATTTGGCAAACAATGCCTTTAAAGACAGTATCAGAAATATGTACAAAGATTGAAAGAAAAAATACGTCCAAAGAATTAAAATACTGACCTAACTGGTGAATAGATAAGGAATGTCATCAGAAACATGGAAACTATTTTTCAAAAATGAAAATTCTAGAACTGAAAAAACAGGTAAAGTAAATAATCTACTGGATTTGCCTAACACAAGACTGAAAATATAAGAAGAGTCCATGACCTTGAAGAAACACCAATAAAAATTATGCAATCCAAACAAAGAAGAATTTTTAAAAATGAAAACAGCCTAAAGACAATATCAGTCTAATACATGCTATTCCAATCTCAGAAGATAACAATTTTGAATCATTAAATTTTTTTTGAAGAAAAGACAACAATTTTCCAAAGTTGATTTTTTAAAATAAAATACTAACTTGCAGATTTACAAAGCTCAAAAAAACCCCAACCAACATAAAGACAGAGTAAACCCTATCTGGCATAAAATATTCAGAGTAATGAAAAGGAAAACTTAATAAAATTCTTGAAAGAAAAAATCAATGAAAACCTTGAGAGAGAAAAAAAACACCATTACACAGAGGGGAATGAGGATAAGAACAACCACTGATTCTTCACTAGGAACAATGGAGGCCAGAATACAATGAGAACGTTGCTGAAAGACAAGCATAATAAATGCAGAATTTTACATCTAGCAAAAAGAAAAAAAAGAATCCTTCAAAAATGAGCATGAAATGAAGAGATTTTAAGAAAAACAGAAGGCTAAGAGACTTCTTCACCAGAAGTCTTACACCACAGAAAAAATGCTAAAGGATGTCATATAGACTGAGGAGAAAGTAATCAATCTATAGACAGGAACGAAGAACTCTGAACTTAAGGAAGTACATAGAAAAGACTCATAGTTTTCTTCTTCTAATGGATGTGTGAAATAATTGTCTGTTTAAAAATGTATTACTTGGTAACTATATAAGAACATGCAGTCAGATGGAGCTGCCTCCCATCTTCTTTTAGGGAT
Organism: Dasypus novemcinctus; assembly: GCF_030445035.2. Classification (NCBI taxonomy): domain Eukaryota; kingdom Metazoa; phylum Chordata; class Mammalia; order Cingulata; family Dasypodidae; genus Dasypus; species Dasypus novemcinctus. Next base: position 166,440,617 of record NC_080676.1, read on the forward strand.
GGCTTTAAACTGTGGCCAGTGCCAAAGGGGGAGAGTGGGGAAGGCCTGAGCCATGGACTCAGGGGGCTTCTCCAAAGGTCCTAATGGTCACCCCCTCCACGTGGCCTCAGCTCAACACCGGGTCCATTACTTTTGTAAGTTCTGACCTTGGCTTTGGACTCTGAGACCCAAACTATTCTTCAGCCTAAAAGGGTAGTTGATTTTATTAATCAACATACAGAAGCTAAAGGGTCCTTGGAGACCCCACAGGTGCTGAGCTCCCCTCTCCTACAACGGGATACCCAGACCACCCCAGCCCCACGGCAAAGGGTAGACAACTAGTTAGAGCAGCAAACAGCAGGAGAAGGAGGCACGACGCCACGCAAACGTGGACATGCTGGCCAAAACGATGCCAAGAGAGGAGTGCGTGGGTGCCTGAGCTTCAGCAGGGCGCAGGGGCCCCCGCACACCCTCCCTCTGTTGCGGCCTTGTTTCTTCATCTGCCACAGGGCTGCTGATGCAAGGTTCCAGAAACGGGTTGGCTTTCACAAAGGGAATTTTATTTGGGGTAAAAGCTTATAGTTCCGAGGCTGTAGAATGTACAAATCAAGGCACCATCAGAAACGCCTTCTCACCAAAGGCAGCTCCCGTGGCGCACGGCAGGGTGGTCTCTTCAGCCTCTCGGGGGCTTGGTGCTCCAGCTTTGGCTGCAGGCGATCCTCCTCCACACCTCTCACACGGCAGGGTCAAAAGCAGAGGCTTCCTTGCTCCATCCCTGTGTCTCTCCCCCGTGTCCCCATTATACCAGACCCAGCAACTGTGAGGACACCCAAGCCAGCTCACACCTGACGACATCCAGTAAAAAGAAGATGGACTGTGGTTAACAGAATATGAGAATGTTCTCTCATGAACTATAACAAATAAAGAACACCAGCACACAGTGCTAATAGTCGGGTGGGATGGAGGAAAAGACACCAAATGTAAGATACAGGCTACAGTTAGTTGTAATATTTTCATGATGCTCTTTCTTAGTGTAGAGCATGTTTTACAACAATGCAAGGTGGTGGTGGTGGTGGGGAGATGATGGGAGCCTTGTGTGATGATCTGCATGTTTGCTCTGCAAGTTGACAACTTTTATGTAAGTGCATGCAGGAATGATACACTTCAATAAACATTTTTTAAAGCTCTAAAACCATCTTATCAGGTAAGCTGCTCAAAGTCCCCTTAACTGAATTCGATGCAATCAAAGGTCCCCACGCCCACAGCAACAGATTAGTTCAAGAACATAACCTTTGTGCTGGAATTCACAAAATCCAGGGATCACACGGACCTTCCCCAAAGCCGGCAGCATCCTGGGGTGGTGGGCTGGTGGTCAGTCTGCCTCCCTCACGTGGCAGGCCGTCTCTTTCTGGCTTCTCCTGCTGCTGCTGCGTCCACGTCCAAACTTCCTTTGCTCACAAGGACACCAGGCACTCAGGACCATGGCCACCCTGATTCAATGTGGACCCATCTGAAAAGAGTCTTCGAAGACCCTATTTACGAATGAGTCCACACGACCGGGGTCAGGACGTGAACCCGTTTGGGGGCAGGGTATGACCCATCTGCCACACAACGGAACCCTGGAGAAGTCAGGGGATGCACCACAGCCCCACAAAATACAGGGGCATCTCAGCACTATCACATGCAGGAAAGAAGAGTGAGCCCCAGAAGATAATGTTCAGGAAAGTACCCTGTGAATAGAATTCAAAGCAACTAGAGAGTACGCTTCTCTGGAATCAAAGAGACGTGGCTCAGCTCTTTTTTTCAAGGCAACAGAAGGCAGAGCCCGTGACTCCCGACAGCAGTCACACAAGGAGCCAGGGAGGGTTACTGCTAATGCTCTCATCACACATGAGGTGGTGGAGGTGGGTCAGGGGAGTCTGTTCTATGATAAAACTATGTCCATTCATTACCAATCAATAAAATGCGGACCACCCGGGGACCTGTGATGGGCACACACCATGAGCCAGGAGGAGAACAGTTCCAGCTCTATAAACCTGGATCTCCAAGAGCCTACAGCTGCCTTTTGGGTTGAATTTGCCCTGACATAGGAAATAGGACCTCTTCTTACAAGGTGGAAAGCCCAGTCCCCAGGGGGTCAGGCATTGTGACGTCGCCCTCAGCACCAAGTCTGGAGGCAGGACTCTTCCGTGGAGGAGAAACCAGAGCAAGCCACGGGAAGAAGGGAGAAGAAGAGCATCTGGCCCCACGGAGCTTTGGAAGCTGGTGAGGAGACGTGGCAGCTCAGGACGTGCTCCAAGGACCTCGATGCTTCCAGAGAGCAGACATGGAAGGAATTGCTGAAAAGGGAGTTCGTTCTGAGATTCCTTCATAATTACAAGAACAGATACGCAAAAAATATGGAAGGTAAAAAGGAAGACAAGAAGCAGAGCGCTGCATGGGGAAAGCACGGTTTATGTGGCCCACAAAGGGTCTGGTTTCCTGCTGGGGTCAGAGAAGGTGCCTGGGACCAGGATGTCCCTGAAGGGGTGTGCAGGCCAGGAGGGCTCCAGGTCATCTGTGACCCTCTCAGCGCAGTGTCAGAGGTCCACTGAGCACACCGCCCATCTCCCCCACCCATACAACCTGGGAGTCCACCAAGGGCTCGTTCCCGCAGGGCTACAGGTACGAACCCACCTAAGCTGGTCAGCTGGTCTGTAGCCACATGGCCAGCAGCAGGTGGGGGGCCCAGGAGACGGGTCTGCAGGCAAGGGCGGGGCAGGAGGGCTGGCAGCAGGGGGCAAAGTCGAGGGCAGGTTTGCAGCTCACAGGTATGCACACACACAGCCTGGCAGCTCACAGATATGCACACATGCAACCTGGCCACGCACGGGCACACAGCAGGCCAGGCTGCAGGGAGAGACCATGGGGCAGCACAGGGACTGGCAGCCATAGGGGGAAAGGAAGGTGCTCTTCTGGAGGCCCCTCCCTGGGCAGCCTTTATACCCAGTCCTGGCACCTTGACAACAAGGAAGCACAATCATTTTTGCTTCCTCCAGGTTGCCTCTAGAATCTAATTTCCCTTTTGCTGGTTTTTCTTTTTTGTTCAGCCCTTAGCTTCAGGAAGAATTATATCTTCTTCATATGCTTGTTATACCTGGAAACTTGTCAACCTGTTTTATTGGTTTTCATCTGGATTCTCCCTGGTTTCTTCACATTTCACCTGAGTTATTTTTCTGTACTTCCAAAGTCTTAGATCCCAAAACTTTCCCCTCCGTGTGACAGCGATCCTCAAACAACCACAAAGAGGTGCCCTCTTGCCAGGTGCCAAGTGGGCTCCCCGGGAGACACTGGGGCCCTGAGGTGGCTGACCCTGCCTGGAGGGTCCAGGGGGCCGAGGGCTGCAGCTCAAGAGCTGGCAGGCCCCCATGGAAGGATGGGCAGTGGGTATGTCCAAGGGAATCCTGAGGTCACTCTAGACCCACTCTAACTGAGCCCAAATGACCCATGACAAATTCTACAAGAAAGACACTACAGGAAAGTTAAAGCACTTAGGAAATACCTTGCCTTTTCCACAGATATAACCTAACAACGTGTAAAACCAAGGTGATCAGCCAATAATTGACTGCCTGCTGGAACAAAAATTAATAGTCAGAAGAAGAAAGTAGGATACAGACTCTAAAATGCGTTATACACAATTTCTAATACACAAGCAAAAATCATTAGACATGCAAAGATATAATCCACAGTCAAAGGGGGTAGGCTGGAAGCACTCAATAGAAACGAGACCTGAGATGCCCTGTAAGTTTCACTTGGAAGCAAATTACTTTAAGCAGTCATTATGAATATGTTCAAGCAACAATCCCCCAAGTGCAAGGGCAAAGACCACTAAAGAAGGATAATCCAATGATGAGCCCTCAATACTGATGACTATGCTTATAAGCCTGTGTGCTTGAAATTTCAACTAGGCCTAGAGCTGCAAGGTGCCTAAGAGTTACCTCCTGAGAGCCTCCACATTCCTCAAATATGACCACTCTCTAAGCCAAACTCAGCATGTAAATGCATTACCTTCCCCCCAGCATGGGACATGACTCCCAGGGATAAGCCTCCCTGGTACTGAGGAATTACTATCACTCACCAGTTGGTGATGCAACTAGAAAAAGACCTTGAATAAAAGGGGGAAATGGTAAAGACAAATGAGTTTATATGGCTAAGAGACTTCAAAATGAGTCAGGAGGTCATCAGAGGGGTTGTGCTTATGCACATCTCAGCAGGATCCCAGAGGCAGCCGAAGTAGATACAACCCCAGGTACTGGTGCTCCTGAGGGCTATGGAGACACACAGGTTCTAAAATCATGGCAGGTGGCTCTGGAGTTCGGTGCCTTTTCAGTGGGGGCCCTACTTTGGAATTTGTGCTCCTGAGTGTGATGAAGTTGAACTCAGATGTGACCTTTCTACACAAGCCTCTTCTGTCACTTTTACTGATCCTGTAGTTGCTGGTGGGGTTGGTGTATACTCAGGAGACTTGAATCTCTGGACTGGTCATGTGCTAGCTGGACCCTGAGCCTCAGCCAAGTTGCTACACCTACTCTCTGGTTCGTAGGACTTACCCAGGTCAGCTAACAGGGAGGTGAAGGTGCTCAGATACCACACCAGGAAACCTAGAGTGCCTACAACTGCAAGCAGGAGAATTGCATCCATCAGCCATGTGGGATCTAAGCCCCCTCTCGATTTAGAGGTGGAGTGAACATCACCATCGCAGGGTCCACAGGATGGAGGAATAAAATATGGATGAGAGTGGACTTATTGGTATTCTACTATTGAACTACTGTGCCTCTAGCAATGGAAAAAAATTTATCATTGATGTGGAGAAAGTGGCCACAGTAGTTGCTGAGGACAGAGAGAGGGAAGAAGAGGTGTGATGTGGGGGCATGTTTGGAACTTGGAGTTGTCCTAAATGATATAGCAGGGACAGATGCTGGACATTATATATCCTGCCATATCCCACTGAATGGACTGGAAGAGAGTATAAACTACAATGTAAACTATAATCCATGTGGTACAGCAGTGCCCCAAAATGTATTCACCAAATGCAATGAATGTGCCATGATGAAAGAGGTTGTTGATATGGGAGGAGTGGGTGGGTGGGGTGTGGGGTATATGGGAACCTCTTGTATTTTTTAATGTAACATTGTTTGTGATCTATGTATCTTCTTTTTAAAAGTCAATTTAAAATAATAATAATAAAAACAATATGTTCAAATAATTAAAAGGAAAATATTACTTAAATGAGTGAATTTGCTTTCATCAGAAAAATGGAAAGTATAAGAAATGGAAATGACAAAACTGAAAAATACAATAGCTAACTGAAGCATCCACTCTGTTTGTCCAACAGCAGACTGAAGACAGAGGAATAGTTAAACTTGAAGACACATAAATAGAAATTATCCAATCAGAATAAAAGAAAGAAGACTTAAGAAAAATGGAGTCGATGAGACAATATCAAATAGTCTAACATGCGTGCAATTTCAGCATCAGAAAGAGGAATGAATGATGATATTGAAGCACAAAAATTTTTGGAAGGAAAAATGTACAATTTCCCAAAATTGAAAAAATTTACAGATCTTAAGAAGCTCAGCAAATCCCAAGCAGCATAAATATAAAGAAAATCATATCTAGAATTAAATAGTCAAAGTGATGAAAATAAAAAATGAAGAGAAAAGCTTGAAAGCATTGGAGAAAAAGACGCCTTCTATACAAGGATAACTGTTTCCAATTACTTATCAGAAACAATGGAGGCCAGCGACAATGGAGCAACACCCTTAAAGCAAAGGGAAAGGGAAAGTGCAATCCTGAGAGCAGGCATGACGCATATCAAAGGGAAATGCCCGTGAGATACACCCTGATCCAACGGCTCCACTAGAGGCTGTTAAAAAGGGAGATGAGGGAAACGGACTTTGGCCCAGTGGTTAGGGCGTCCATCTACCATATGGGAGGTCCGCGGTTCAAACCCCGGGCCTCCTTGACCCGTGTGGAGCTGGCCATGGGCAGTGCTGATGCGCGCAAGGAGTGCCGTGCCACGCAAGGGTGTCCCCCGCGTGGGGGAGCCCCACGCACAAGGAGTGCGCCCATGATGAAAGCCGCCCAGCGTGAAAAGAAAAAGCAGCCTGCCCAGGAATGGCGCTGCCCACACTTCCTATGCTGCTGATGACAACAGAAGCGGACAAAGAAACAAGACGCAGCAAATAGACACCAAGAACAGACAACCAGGGGAGGGGGGGGGAATTAAATAAATAAATCTTTAAAAAAAAAAAAAAAAAAAAAAGGGAGATGATGTGTAAGTGCTACCTAGTCAGAAAGGGACTGGGGCCTCAAGAGTTCTCACCCAGCAGGAGTCCACAGGGGAGTCACGGGGAAACCTGGGGCAAGTGGTTACCTAAAAGTGGTTGATTAAAGCACAGGAGAAGCTCCATGTAAAGTACCCATGGAATTACAGGGTATGATGGTTTGAGGTTTTACGGACCTCAGAACGGTATGCTCTTAGAGTTCATCCAATCCTTTGGGTGTGGACCTATTGCAGGTGGGGCCTTTTGATTAGGTCACTTTAGTAAGGTGGGCCCAGGGTGAGTCTTATTCCTCTCCTGGAGTCCCGTATAAGAGAATGAAATTCACATGAAGAGAGAGAGCCAGGGGAGCAAGAAGCTGGAAGCAATAACACCTGGAAGAGAAGGAGCCCAGCAGATGCAGCCATGTGTCTTGCCATGTGACAGAGGAGTCCAGGATCACCAGCAGCTGCTTTGGGGCAGAGAGCATCGCCTGATGATGCCTGGATTAGGACATTGTCATGGCTTCAGAACTGTAAGCTCACAGACTAATAAATCCCCATTGGAAAAGCCAACCCATTTCTGGGTATATTGCATTTCGGCAGCCCAGCAGACTAAACTACAAAGTGAGCGGAGGGTGCCACAGCTTGGCAGGTGGAATCAGAGATGCCCCCAGGGCTCTGAGGACATCCCTAACCAGGAGTCGGGTCTCCAGGACCCTGGTTCTCAGAGCGGTCCAGAGCCTCAGCACAAGCGTCCCCGGGGACTTGTCAGAGATGCAGATCCTCAGGTCGCTCCTGGACGTGCAGACCCAGGCACCAGGTGGCCGGGGTGCAGGGCACACCGTGGTCTGAGAACCTCTGCTCTAAGGGACACCGTGAAACGTAACGAGAGGGCAAAGGTGACGCCCAGGGCAGGTCAGATGGGCCATCGCCCCGTGGAAATCTAACTCAGGACAACGGTGGACAAGACAGTGTGAATGGGGGGCCGTGGAGACCCCACTGGCGCTGAGCTCCCCTCTCCTGCAGTGGGAGACCCAGACCACCCCCAGCCCCACAGCAAAGGTAGACAACCAGTTAGAGCAGCAAAGAGCAGGAGGAGGCGGCACGCACCGCCATGACCAATGTGGACATGCTGGCCATAAATGATGGGGAGAAAGGAGTGGACTTCACAGGGTGCAGTGACCTTTCTCACTGGCGCAGGGGGAGGGAGGGGCGAGCTCGTCACCACCCGGCTGCTCGGCCGCTTCAAACATCAGCACGGGGGCTGGAGTCTCCAGGGGACACAAGGTAGAGGCGAGGGGCCACGCGCCAGGAGGCGGCTCCGCGGGCAGAGGCAGTGGGCGCCTGCACCTGCAGAGCCCTGCTCCCCTCCACCTGCCCAAGGGGCAGGGCCAGATGGGAAAGAAGGGGTCCGGCATTGGGCCTGCCGGTGACTCGTCTCTAATCTTTCCAGAAAGGCGCCGTGGGTAAATGAAGGCCAGCTGGGTCTGCACCCCGCCACGGTGGGGGGCGGGGGGCGCTGGCGGGCTCCCCACATGGGTGGGTGTAGGGCTTGCACCCGATGGTCTCGGGCGTGTCTGTACAAAGTGAGAACATCAGAGGCTTGGAAATGGGCGAGGTCCCGCAGGCGCGCGGCCGGGGCCAGCAGGGGCGCTGCCGTTCCCCGCAGGAGGCGCCGGGCGCTGGGGAGGACGGGGTGCGCTTTCGAGTTCCCGCGTTTTAACTTCCGGCCTTGAGGACTGACTGCCCGTGGCGGCTTCTGGGGACGGGGCTCCCCCTGCCCACCCACGTCACAGGAACAGAGAGTGCGCGTGGGGTGGCAGCCTCGGGAGGAGCGGGAGGCGCTGCCTGCCCACGGCCATCTCCACCGCCCGGGCAGCACCACAGGCCAAAGGCTGTGCCCCCGCACAGGGCACAAGCCGAAGGGGCAAGGGGTCTCTGCTGTCTCCTGCCCACGGCTCCCGCAATCTGGTGTTCCGCCTGTGCCTCCCTCTCCTGCAATCCCCTCCCCGAGGGTGGGGTTGATGGGAGCCCAGGCCCACCCTCCACCTTGGGTCTTCCTGGGCCCTACCTGCAGGGGGCGTGGCCTGCAGCCACCTGGCACCACCTGGCTCCAGGTGGGCGACTCTGAGCTGTGCTGTCACAACACCTGGGCGGCCCAAGCCTCAGCGTGCCCTCCAGAGGCTGAGCGCGGCTGGCCTCGTCCACGTGCTCATGGCTCTCGTCTGTGCCAATCGACCCTGGGTTTTAGGATGCACCTTGACTGAGCTCCTAAATTCCCCACGGAATTTGGCCAAACGCTCAAGACCACGGACTCCAGGGTGAAACTAAGAAGCTTCGCGTTCCCGCTTCTCCATTTCCAGTCGCGTGAACGCGCAAACATCAGACCTCAGCTTGCTGTTCCCCATACACAGGGTGTCGGCTGCCCCTTGGGCAATCCAGGTAAAATGCTGCACCTGGCGCAGACGTGAGCTCCCTGCATCTCTGTCATTCCAACAGCGCAGTCGCTCGGCGCCAACAGGGAATCGAGAGCTTGGCTCCCTTCTTTGGGGAGACCACCTTCAGGATTGAGTTTCCAAACAAAACTGGGGGACCCCTGGTACAGAGAGAACGATTGTGCAAATGTGGACCCTGGGTGGGCGACCTGCTAACCCAGGGCAGGGGGGCCCTTCACAGGCTAAGGAGGCCCCCAGAAACCAAGCTCTGCTGACCCCAGCTGAGCCTCCAGCTAAAGAAAGCGTTTCCTGCACTGAGCGGTTTCCACTGGAGAACCCCAGAAAGAGGGCAGCGAGGGGTCCAGCAGGAAAAACAAACACTCAGCCATGAGGAAGGCAGCAGAGCGCAGCGTGTGCCAGCGGACCCACGGCCCAGGGATAAAGGCCGCCCAGGGAGGGGCTCCAGACCCCTGACCCCCACCCCAGCCACACCCACCACGTGCCACCCCAGCTGCTCTGCCGCCTGCCAGCTGGCCTGCCCCAGTCCCCGTGCTGCCCGCCCCTGGCCTCCTGCGTGGCTCTGCCGTGCAGGCCCGGGTGCAGTGTGGCCACCTCCTGCCAGTCGGCCTGCGGGGCCGCCCGCTGCTCCCCCGTGGCTGCCAGTCCCTGTGCCGCCCCACGGCCTCCCCCTGCAGCCCGGCCTGCTGCGTGCCCGTGCACTGCCAGGCTGTGTGCGTGCCCGAGCGCTGCCAGGCTGTGTGCGTGCCCGAGCGCTGCCAAGCTGTGTGTGCGCCCATGAGCTATAAACCTGCCATGTGTGCACCCACTACCTGCAAGCCCGCCGTGTGTGTGGCCCCCTCCTGCCAGCCCCCTGCCCCGGCCTCGTCTGCAGATCCGTCTCCTGTGCTTCCCCCCACCTGCTGCCGACTCTCATCTCAGTAGCTGATCTCTGAAAGCCGGTCTCTGCCAGCGGGACCTCTGCGCACGCACGTCCACGCACGTCTCATTCCGAATCGACGCGGACGCCCGTCCTTAGGGGCTGCGATCTCCCCCTTCACTCTCTTACCCGGGAAGGAGGGCTTAGCGACTGACAAAAAACAAACTTCTCTGCTCAACTCGAGGTCTTTTTTTTTGTTCTTTGCCCCCAGTGCTGTTTCCTCCTGGTCTTTGCCGGCAGGGAGCTCCTGTCCCGGGCAGCCCCCCCTGCCGCTGCCCGGAAGCTGACTCTCCTCCAGGAAGCTGCTCTTGGCAAAGTGTGCTGGGGCCGCTGCACCCAGGAGGGGCGCCCGCCTCACTCCTCATTCCAAGAGGCTCTTTCGCCTGGAAACAGTGCCAAGGACGGAACGGCGGCAGAGCAGGACCTGGAATCTGCTTCCATTGTCTGAAGGGCTTTCGGACGGAGAAGAAGCGTGTTCCGTGTCACGCCAAGGTTGGCTGGGGGCCCACGAGCCCTCGCGGCGCGGAGGCACCTGCAGGCCAGCAGAAGGAAAGTTCCCTAAACGTCAAAGCTACCTGGCCACAAAATCGGGCATCTGGCCCCAGCTTCTGATGCCAGAGGCTTTCTACTAGAAGCCACACTGATTTAGCCATATCCATAACAGACGAAAACCAAAATCAACCCACGCGCCCATGAGCAGATGAATGGAGAAACAAATGCTGATCTACTTAGACGATGGAATACAAGTCAGCAATAAAAAGGAATACGTTACTTATAACAAAACAACATGAGTGAATCTCAAAACATCATGCTAGACACAAAGGAGCACATACTACGAAATTCCATTTATATGACACTCTAGGGCAAGGCAGACTAGTCTATTTTTTTTTAAATCGGAACACTGACTCCTTCCAGGGCTCGGTGTGAGACTGGCTGGGAAGGGACAAGGGGGACGTTTTGGGCAGATGGTCATACCCTGCGCCTGGTAGGGCCTGGGTTAGAGGCAAATGCCTGTTTCAAAACTCCTCAAACGCTGTGCTTATTTGTACCACTTCCCACACAAAAACATAAATACTGAGCCCTAGTTTTTAGCAAGCATACCTGCTACAGTGTTTAAAGGTAAAGTATACTGATAGCTGCAAATAGCTTGGAATGCATCAAAAAATAAGGCAGCTCGGGAGATGGATAGAGGGATGTTAGATGGACGGGTATCCAAGAGAGTAAAGAGAACAAAATGTTAGTGGTAGGAGCCAGGTGGTGGGTATATCGATACCACTTTAACCCTTTCCACTTTTCCCTCCTTGAAATTTTTCATAAATTAAAAAAGTAGTTTCACTATATTGGTTAATAGTTACGTAGCATTAAATCATAAAAACGTTGTTAGAAAGCAGAAGCCACAAAGGGGACTCTTGTTTTGGAAGAGAGACTAAGCCAACATCGCTGTGCCGTGGGGGATTATCGTCCCAAGAGGACCAGGGGGCATCCCAGCGCTCGGTGGAAGGGGGCAGTCTCTGGACCAGGCGGTGAGGGTCCAGGTCGAGACAGCGAACTCAGCCCACCAGCCCTCAGCTTCCCCAGGACCCTGAGCAGGGGAGGGAAAACGAATTCACCAAAGGACAAGATATTTTGATCAATGAAATGGAACGCAGTAGAAACGTGTTGACTACAAGGGGGGACTGCAGAGGTGGGAGCGGGGCTGGCTCTGAGCTCACAGCAGCTCTGCTGCCCATCAGCGGCCCCACGAAGGTGGGGAGGGGCCACAGCAGAGGCGCTCCCGGGGCGGAATGCCCGAGAGGCCCACGTGCACCCTGGTTCCCACAGTTTCCTCTGGGGAATTTTCTCACCCACGTGGGGGAAACCAAGGCTGCTCTGGGGCCGGGGATACCCCAGGTTTATGACCCCTCCATCTGGCACACGGGCTTCCAACTCCTACTCAAAGCAGCACCTGCTGATGGGCAGACCCCCACGTCAACTGCCCCGTTTCAGAAAGAGTTGCTCTCAGAGAAAACAGGTGGACACTCGGCAGAAGGACCCACGTGACCGAGGACCCTAGGTACAAGGAAAGCTAGCGGCCTGAAAAAGCAAAACCAAGACTTCCTTCCAGGTTCAGCTCTGACGTATAAAGAGCTGAAAGCCGCCCTCTCAGACTCCCCACCCCACCCCAAAAATTGTTTAACCAACTGAAAACTGATGGCTTTTCTTCTGAGGTCACGGGCCAAACAAACATCCCAAAAACTGGAGAGAAAACAATATACAGAGAGTCAGAGTTTATGGGAGCAGAAGCCGCTGGAGCCAGTAACTGGTAGGAACACTTACAGAGTAATTGTGATGAACTGCTGTAGACTGATGTGGACTAGCTTAGAACTAAAGATTCTTGGAGGGGCCCCACACTTTCATGGGATTTACCTGCAGGAACTCCACCTGGTGCTCATGATGAAGACTGGAAAAAAATCTGCTCATGTATCCGGCACAGGAGAGGGGGGAAGTATGCATTTTGAAACACATGCACACCACTCTCCATAACAAAGGCCTGCTGTCCAAGGAAAACTACATCACCAGAGCCTATCTGACCTGTGGGAGCGACAACTGGCCAGCTGCAGCCCCCCAACCTCTGTGTCTCACTGAAAGGGAGGAAAAGAAAAGCTAAGAAGCCCTTCTGAAGTCCAGACCCTCAGCCCACTAGAACACTGAGATCTAATCATAAGATTATAGAACGCGAAGCCTCCCCAACACCTTACCTCCACATCAACAGGGATGTGATTAAGTTCAGTGGACTACAACTGAGACAACTGCAAGGCACAGGGTCTATCTAAGAAGGAGCTCCTAGGGAAACCCAAGACAACAGTAGAGAAAGAGAAAAACTAGAAAAAACTGAAGCCTCTAGCACCCATGGCACCAACAAACATTAAATACAGCCCAGACTAACATAAAACCTCTCACTAAAAGCCTAATTACCTCATTTCCTATAACCCGATATATTATGCCTGTTGTTCAGTGAAAAATTATAAGACATGTCAAAAGGTAAAAAAGAAAAAAGTCTGAAGAGAAAAAACAAGCATCTGAGCCAGACTCCGACATAACATAGAATTTGGAATTATCAAATAGAGATTTTTTTTAAACTATGATTAATATGTTAAGGGCTCTAATGGAAAAAGAAAACAATATATAAGAACAGATGGACAGTATAAGCAGATAAATGGAAACTCTAAGGAAGTTTCAAAAGGAAATGCTAGAAATCACAAATAAGGTAACAGAAATGAAGAATGCCTTTGCTGGGCTCATCAGTGGGCTAGATACAGCCTAGAAAAGAATCAATGAGCTCAAGATATGTCAAACAGAAATTTCTCAAACTGAAATGCAAAGAGAAAAAAAGAATGAAAAATGCAGAAGAATATCCAAGAACTGTGAACCAATTACCATGTGACACACATAAAATGGGAATACCAAAAAGTAAAGAGAGAGGGGGGAGCAGAAGAACTGTTTGAAGTGATGATAGCTGAGAATTTACCAAAATTAATGACTGACACCAAACCAAAAATCCAGGAATCTCAGAGAATACCAAGTAGGACAGCTATATCAAAACATCTACATCTAGGCATATCATATTCAAATTACAGAAAAACAAAGTCAAAGAGAAAATCTTGAAAGAAATCAGAAGGGGGAGGAACCCTTACTTATAGAAGAACAAAGATAAAGAATTATGTTGGATTTTTCATCAGAAACTACGTAAACAAGAAGAGAATAGAATGAAATGTTTAAAGCATTGAAAGAAAAAATCTACCAACCTAGAAATCTGTGTCTAGCAAAATTACATCCTTCAAAAGCAAAGGAGAAAATGCATTACATTCCCCCCAGTGTGGGACATGACTCCCAGGGATGAGACTCCTGGGTGCTGAGGGATTATTACCAATCAGTAACTGATGATGCAACTAGAAAAAGACCTTGAATAAAAGGGGGAAATGGTAAAGACAAATGCATTTATATGGCTAAGAGTCTTCAAAAAGAGTCAGGAGGTCATCAAAGGAGTCGTGCTTATGCACACCTCAGTAGGATCTCAAAGACAGCCAAAGTAGATACAACTCCAGGTACTGGTGCTCCTGAGGGCTATGGAGACACACAAGTTCTACAGTCATAGCAGATGGCTCTGGAGTTCAGTGCCTTGTCATTGGGCCCCACTTTGGAATTTGTGCTCCTCAATGTGATGGAGTTGGACTCAGATGTGACCTTTCTACAAATGCCTCTTCTGTCACTTTTACTGAACCTGTGGTTGCTGCTGGGGTTGGTGTATACCTGGGAGATTTGAATCCCTCGACTGTCCATGTGCCAGCTGGGCCCTGAGCCTCAAAAGAGTTGCAACTCCTACTCTCCAGTTCGTCAGACTTTCCCAGGTCAGCTAACAGGGGGGTGAAGATGGTAAACCACCACAACAGGGAACCAAGAGTGCCTACAACTGCAAGCAGGAGAATCCCACCCATCAACCATGTGGGATGTAAGCCCCCTATTGATTTAGAAGTGGAGTGGACATCACCATCCCAGGGTCCACAGGATGGAGGAATAAAATATGGATTAGAGTGGACTTACTGGTATTCTACTACAGAACTATTGTGACTAGTAATGGAAGAAACTGTAGCACTGATGTAGAGAAAGTGGCCACAGTAGTTGCTGAGGGCAGGGAGAGGGAAGAAGAGGTGTGATGTGGGGACACTTTTGGGATTTGGAGTTGTCCTAAATGATATTGCAGGGACAGATGCTGGTCATTGTATATCCTGTCACAACCCACCGAATGGACTGGGAGAGAGTGTCAACTACAATGTGAACTATAATCCATGTGGTGCAGCAGTGCTCCAAGATGTATTCACCAAATGCAATGGATATGCCGCAATGATGAAGGAGGTTGTAAATGTGGAAGAAGTGGGGGGGTGGGGTATGTGGAAATATATATTTTAGTGTAACATTTTTTGTGATCTATATATCTTCAAAAAAATCAATTAAGGGCGGCAGACTTGGCCCAGTGGTTAGGGTGTCCGTCTACCACATGGGAGGTCCACAGTGCAAACCCTGGGCCTCCTTGACCCATGTGGAGTTGGCCCATGCGCAATGCTGATGTGCGCAAGGAGTACTGTGCCACGCAAGGGTGTCCCTGCGTAGGGGAGCCCCACGCGCAAGGAGTGCGCCCTGTAAGGAGAGCCGTCCAGCTCGAAAGAAAGTGCAGCCTGCCCAAGAATGGTGCTGCACACACGGAGAGCTGGAACAACAAGATGATGCAACAAAAAGAAACACAGATTCCCGTGCCGCTGACAACAACAGAAGCGAACAAAGATGATGCAGCAAATAGACACAGAGAACAGACAACCGGGGTGGGGGGGAAGGGGAGAGAAATAAATAAAAATAAATAAATCTTTTTTTAAAAATCAATTTAAAAAAAGCAAAAAAGAAATACTTTCTTAGACAAATGAAAACTGAAGGAACTTTTGCCAGTAGAGATATCTTGCAAGAAACATTAAAAGAAATTCTTTAGAGAAAAGGATGTAAGTCAGAAATGTGGTTCTATATAAAGAAAGAAAGAGCATTAAGATGAAATAAATGAAGGCAAAATAAGATCTTTTTTTCTCATTATTAATTAATCTAATAGATAAGTATTCAAAGTAATATAACAATGGGTTGGGTGATTATGCCATATGGAGAAATGAAATGAATGACAGCAATGCTTAAGGGGATGGAGAGAGGAATTGGAAAGAGTCTGTTATGAGGAACCAGTATTACACATAAAGTGATGCAGTCCTATTTGAAACTGAATTTAGATTAGTTGTCAGGGTATATTGTAAACTCTAAGGGAACTGCTAAAATTTGTTTCAAAGAAGTATAACTAATATGCTGAGAGGGGAGAAAACAGAATCACAAAATTCTCATTTAAAACCAAAGAAGGCAGGGAAAGGGAAGATAAAAAAAAACAAAGCAAGTACAATAAATAGAAAGCAAACATGTTAGACATTAATCCAACTATATCGATGACCACTTTAAATGTGAATGGTCTAAATACACCAATCAAAAGACATTGAGGATGCTCTCAGATCAGAGTAGAATTAAACAGGAAACCAATAACAGAAAGATAGCTGGAAAATCCCCAAATATTTGCAGACTAAAAAACATACTTCTAAATAATACATAGATCAAATTAGATGTTTTAGAGACAATTTTAATTATTTTGAACCAAATATAAATGAAAATGCAATTCATCAAAATTTGTGGAATTATCAGAAACAGTACTTAAAGGGAAATTTATAGCACTGAATGCATATATTAGAAATGAAGCAAGATTCAAAAGCAATAATTTAAACTTCCCACCTTGGGCAAATAGAAAAAAAGCTCAATATAAGCTAAAAGCAAGCAGAAGAAATCATAAAAATTAGAGCAGAAATCAATGAAATTGAAAAAAAGAAATCAATAGAGAAAAATCAATGAAACCAAAAGCTGGTTCCGTGAAATGATCAATTCCTTGAAAACACAAACTACCAAAGTTCACAAAAGGAGAAACAGATTACCTAAATAGGCCTATATTTATTAAATAAATTGAATCAATAATTAATAACCTGATGAATCCTACCAAAACTAAGGAATGATAGAAATTCTCTACAATCTTTTCCAGAAAATAGAATCAGAAAATATAAGACTACCTCATTCTAAGAGACCAGTATTACCTTAATACCAAAACCAGATAAAGACTACAGACCAATATTTCTCATGAACCTAAATTCAAAAATTATTAACAAAATATTAGCAAGGTGAATCTAATGATGTTTAAGAAGAATCATACACCACAATCAAATGGAATTGATGATGGTTCAACATTTTAAAATCAATCAATGTAATCCATCACATCAATAGGCTAAAGAAGAAAAATCATATGATCATATCAATAGATGCAGAAAAAGCCTTTCACAAAATCTAACACCCATTCATGATGAAAACTTTCTAAGGAAAATCCCTCAACTTGATGAAGAGTATCTACCAGAAAACCTAGAACTAACATCATACCTAACGGTGAGAAACTAAATGGTTCCCCTCTAAGACTGAGGACAAAGCAATAACATCCTTCTCACCACCACCACTGAACGGTGTACTGGAAATCCTAGCAACTGCAATAAAGCAAGAAAAGGAAATAAAGCATAGGATTGGAAGGAAGAAATATAATTGTCTCTATGCGCAGATATCATGATTATCTACTTAGAAAATTAGAAAACAATTTCTACTTAGATAATTAGAAAATTCCAAAAAATCGACCAAAAACTCCCAGAACCAATAAGCAATTATAGCAAGGTTTGAGGATATAAGGCTAATATATAAAAGCCAACTGCTTTTCTATATACCAGCAATGAACTACAGTACTGAAATTTAAAAGTAAAAGCACAGTATCATTTAATTTAGCACCAAAACAAAAACTCCCAAGAAAGAAATGAAAAACATTGGGGAGTGGGCGAGCACCTGCTTTGCACGTACAAGGTCCCAGGTTCAATCCCCAGTACCTCCTTAAAAAAAAAAAAAAACAATCTAAATAAATGGAGAGAAGTACTATGCTCACAGATAGAAATACTCAGTATTTTTAAGGTGTCAATTCTTCCCAACTTGAAATATAGATTCGACATAGTCCAACTCAATATCCCAGCTAGTAGTTTTGTGTATATTGACAAACTGACTCTCAGATTTATATGGGAAGGCAAAAGTCCCAGATTAGCCAACACAATACTGAAGAAGAACAAAGTTGGAGGACTCACACTATCCAGTTTCAGCATAGTTTTATTTTGGCAAAAGAAGAGACAGATAGGTCAATGGAACTGAATAGAAACCCCAGGAATAGACCAACACAAGTAGTCAATAGCTGATCTCTGACAAGGAAGCAAAAAGCAGAGGATGATCTTTTCAACAAACATCTATATGTAAAAAAAGCTAGACATCCACTTTACATCTTTCACTAAAATTAACTCAAAATGGACCATGACATAAATATAAAACACAAAATTATAAAACTTCTAGGTGATTATATAGGAGAAAATTTAGGTGACCTTGGGTTTAGCAGAAATTTTGAGATGCAATATTCAACTGTTAAAATGGTAGCCATGACTTCATCAGTCTGACTCAAACTAGTACATATTGGATGGTACAAAGAATATTTGTTTATTTTTGGAATTTTATAATATTTAGTAAAAGTATATGAAAGGAAAAAAATAGACAAGAGAACTGAGCAGACATCAAAGAAGATATACAGATGGCAAGTAAGCATGTGGAAAGATGTTCAACAGCGTTGTCTCACAAGGGAATTGCAAGTTAAAACAACCAGATGCCACTCCACTCATATTAGAATGGTTAAAATCCGAAAACCTGACACCACTAAACGTTGGCAAGGATGTGGACCACAAGAACACTCTTTCTTTGCTGACGGGAATGCAAAATGGTGCAGCCGCTTTGGAAGACACCTTGCAGTTTCTTAAGCTAAATCTAGTCTTACCATATGATCCAGCAATTATCCTTCTAGGTATTTACCTAATTGAACTGAAAACTTCAGTCTATGCAAACACCTGCACATGAATGCTTGTAGCAGCTTTATCCACAATCACCAAAGCAACCTGATTGCCTTCAATAGATGAACAGACAAATGGCGGTAAAGCCACGTAATGGACTATCGTTCAGCAACAGGAAGAAATGAGCTATCAAGCCACAAAAAGACATGGGGGAACCTTATATGCACACTGCAAAGTGAAGGAAGGCAGCCTGAAAAGGCCACATCCTGTGTGATGCCCTCAAGTGATTGGAGGAAACCTGGAAACATCCCTTGAAACTGCAGAACACCGAGGACAACGCGAGAACCCCGAAAGCTTCCAGAGACGAGAGCAAACCAATCAAAGTCCCCTACAAAGGAAGGGAAATGCGGCTGGCATTGGACTTCCCACCTGCAACCCTGGGTGCTATAAGCCCGTCGAAACTGCTCTCAGCTTCCTGAGGGCAAAAATTCAGCCTATGCCTCCAAAGCTGAGCGGGTTGTAAACGAGCTGCGTGCAGAATACAGGGGCCACCTTAAGCCCCCAGCACAAGAGCCCCCGTGACAGACCAGTGGGTGAGCCCCTCGGGGCTTCTAGAACGAAACTGCCCATTTATCTTCTGGGCTGTCATCTCCTTTACAACACTGATTAAAACAGTGGAAATACTTTTTCAAACAGAATCTTACCCAGATGTCAAGTCTATAAAACAACAACAAAACCCTAGCTCTTCTAATCACCAGCAGGACGCGGCGCCCATCGCCCTGCCCTTCCTCTGCATCCTCACCTTCGTGTCTTCTCCAAAGGACGCCTCTGCGGTGTCTCCTGAGAAGGCAATTTTACCACCTCGCGGCCCCAGCCCCTTTCCCTCGCCAAGCGTGCGGGCTCCCGGGCTCGTGGTGCTCCTGCGCCTGGTGGGATGGTGGGGAGCGGGCCGGGCATGGGGAGCAGGGCTGGGCGCAGAGCGCTGCCTCGGGCCAGGAGCACCGGGGCTGACCCTGCCGCCCAAGGCCCTGACCCACCTTCCTCTGCAATAAAGTCCCCCAAAACCCTTACGTCCCCCTCAGCACACCAAGACCCTAAAACCTGAGGGACGGGCACCCAGGGGCTGCGCTGTCTGCAGGATGCGCCGGGGCCGCGGGGCCGCGGGCAGGGTGTCCAGCCCAAGAGGGCAGCTCAGCGCAGAGCGAGGGCCACGGGGCAGCCTCGTGTCTCCGCAGGGCTCCCTGCCCGAGGGTCCCCAGCGCACTCCCGCCTCCGCCCAGGCCCTGCACAGGTGGGAGGGGCCGCTGTCCCCTCCCCAGAAGGCCCCGAAGCCTGCGTCCCTCTTCGCCCCCGGCCATGCTCCCTCCACGGGTGCCTGCACCCCCAAACCCCGGCAGCCAGGAGCCTCCTGGGGCTCCTGCCCGCTCTGGCCCGGGGCCCCTCGGAGCTGGCTTCTGCTTCCGCGGCCGCCCGCTGCCGCCCCCCTCCCCACGGCCCCACCTCCAGCTTCTGCTCTCCCTTTCCTACCCCGACCCTTACCTAGCACCTCGTTCGCGTCGCACTGCTGGGCGCTTCATCCAGATGTCCCCAAACCCCTGGCCTCTGCGACCGCCCTTTGGAATCCCAATGAAACGGTGCGCGGAAACCCCCGGCTGCGAGGGGGCGCCCGCCCGGCTCCTCCCGCCGCCCGTGCCCCTTGGCCTCTGCCCCCTGCTCCGGCACCCTGCCGGCCTCAGCCGCGCCAGCACCTCTCCACGGTGCCTCGTGCAAGGGTGCAGGGCAGGAGGGACGGGCACACGCTTGGCCTGCCCGGGCCCCCAGCTTGGCCACCGCTCCCTCGGGCTGTGAGACCCCGGCCCGCTGAGACCCCTTCCCGGGCCCTCTCTCCTCCGGCGTGGGCCGCCCTGAACAGCGTGGTTCAAGATTGAGGGCTCCCCCAGCCCTGACCCAGCTTCCCGCGGCCTCCCAGCAGAGGGGGCAGCCCCAACACCGGAGCACGGCAGGGCTGCTCCTTGGAGCCAGGCCCTGGACTGGGGGGCAAAGCTGCACCTACGCTAGCCCAGGGCACCCCCAGTTTCGACCTAAAGGGCTGCAGAATTTTTTTCTTTCCTTAAATGCCAAGGCAGTTCGCTGCCAGAGCCGGGCTGTCCCCTCCTGGAGCCCACCTGAAGGCAGACCCTCCCCAGCCAGGCGCCTGCCCCAGGGGCAGCCCCTTGCTGATGCCGCCCTGCTCTCCAAGCGCCAGCACAGCGCGCCAGGGAGCGCGCGCCACCTTTTCTAGGCCATTGCCCCTCCCTGCTTTGGCACACTCTGGACAGGGTCACTCTGACGTGGCCTGTCCCCTGGGGCAGTGGAGTTTAATGAGCGCAGACCTCCTGGGTCTGGGGGTGGCTCTCCTACTTGCTAGCCTGTACGATGCTTAATTGGGCCTCAGTTTCCCCACAGGAAGAGTGGGGAAAATGACTGCACCTAGTCCACAAGACTGTGGTGAGGACATTTACACACCCACCCAGAACAGCCCCTGGCGCCCAGCAAGAGCTAGCACAAGTGCTGCTAATGAGGTGAAAATAAACAGATCCAAACCATTCATTCGCTGGGCTATGGATTCAGGAAAAATTTTTCATCCCAAAATGAACTACACGTAACGTTAGGGGAAATCATGGTAAGAAGCTGCGGGAAGATGCTCAGACGGAGGCTGCCCCCCCCCACACAGGCTCGGTTCCCATGGCATCATGGGATGGGTGGGTGACCAGGGTCCCCAGGAAAATGCTCCAAACAACAAGGACTGAGGCTCTGTGGGGGTCCTTGTGTCAGGACAACGCAAGCCAGAGGGGGGTTAGAGGCCCGGGTGCCAGGAGCTCCTGACGCTCACCCCCACGCTCACCCCTCCCCCCAGTGCGCCTCCGCCCCACCCCCACCACGGCTGCCACCTGCTCCTACCTTCCAGCTGCGTCCACCGTGTCCCTCTGCTCCAGCGACCTGAGCTCCGGCAGCGTCTGCCTGCCCAGCGCCTGCACCGGCCCCTCCTGGCAGGGGGACGACTGCCCAGAGAGCTGCTGCCCGCCGCCCTGCTGCGCCCCCACCTGCTGCCCGTCCACCTGCTGCGCCCCCACCTGCTGCCCGTCCACCTGCTGCCCGTCCACCTGCTGCGCCCCCACCTGCTGCCCGTCCACCTGCTGCACCCCCACCTGCCGCCCATCCACCTGCTGTGCCCCCCTGCTGAGCCCCCGCCCCCTGCCTGACCCTTATCTGCACCCCAGTGAGCCATGGGTCCAGCCTTTGTGCTCCCTCCTGCTGCCAGCAGTCTAGCTGCCAGCCTGCCTGCTGCACGTCCTCTCCCTACACATCCTACTGTGCACCTGTCTGCTGCAAGCTCCTCTGCTGTGAGCCTGCCCCTTGCCAGGTCACCTCATGTTGCCAGCAGTCTAGCTGCCTGTCTGCTTGCTGCACGTCCTCCCCCTGCACATCCTGCTGCAGGCCCCCGTTCTGCGCGTCCCTCCTCTGCCGGCCCCCGTGCCCTGGCCCGGCCTGCTGCTGCCCCGCCTCCACACCACGGTCCTGCTGCTGAGCGGGCACAGCCCCCAGAACCAGCTGGGTGCTATGGGCGACCCCAATCCTCACACTTCCAGCCCCCCAGCTGCTGTCAGGACGGCTCAGCAGGGAAATTCACTGATGTCAACCCCCTCCCCTCAGAGCTCAGCCCACCTCCCTCCTCACTAGACCCAAAGGAGCAGGAGACAGCCCGCCCCAGCCCTGCACCCACGCCGCCCGCGGCCAGCCTCCCGGGGGCCTCGCGGCCTCGCAGCACTGCCGTCCCCGCCCCGCACGTGCGTCTAGTGCTTTGGGCACTAAAGCCCCTTCCTCGGCCCCCTGGCGTTCCCCTCCCCATCCCTGTCCTCTGAGCAGGACAACCTGCGTAAGTGGCCTGGGGCACCTCTCCGTGGCCGTGGGTGCCTGTGCCCAAGGCTGGGGGCAAGTCCCCTGGCAGCCCACTGGCCAGCAGTGACGAGGGGGCCCAGCTCAGGAGGCGCCTGGCCAGGCAGGGGCCGGGCCTGTGGGCCCCGGTAGGGGCACTGCCTCAGCCGCTCGCAGACGCGCTCCTTTCCTGGGACCCTGGCCTTTCACCCGACGGAGGCGGGGAGCCCACAGAGCAGGGGAAGGGCCAGCAGGCAGGGGCCCAGGACCGCCCTGGGGAGGGGCTTCCCCGCGGGGCCACGTGGGTGGTCCTGGCTCTTAGGTGAAGCGAGCGCCTCCCAAGCCCCCCCAGCCTTCCTAACCTGCTGCCCCTGCCGTGCACCCCCTGCTCCCACCAAGTGACCCCCCCCCGTGGAAATCAGCACAGCACGGCCCCCATTCAGCACTGGGGGGCCACAGCAGAGCCTCCCACGAGCTCCCAGGGCCACCCCCCACCCAGAAAAAGGGGGTCCCCGGGGAAGCCGCCGCTGGAGACTGGCTCCCAACAACAGGAGCCCCGGGTGTGAGCGGCGCAGGCGCCCCAGGCCCGTGCCCTCGGTGGTCTGAGCAGCGCTGGGGGCTCCTCGCGGCTTCCTCGACAACCCTGCAGCAGGCAGGGAAGGGCGGGGCCAGGCAGCCCTGACCCCAATGGGGGGCCTGCACGCTGGGGAGGGGCACCCCTCAAGGCCGCAGGGCGGGGACACCCCGGGCTGGCGGGAGGTCACCAGCACGTCCCCACTCAAGGTCAACCCACCGCCCTCCCTCACCGCCCCCCAGCTCCATCTCACTCTTCCCACCTTGACCTTCGCCGCAGGCTGGCTCTGCCCGCCAGGGCTCCCTCCTGGGGGCCTGCGCCCTCCCCGGGACCCCGCCGCTGGCTCCCACCTTGGAGGGACCGGGAGAAATCGGTGGGAGCGTTCCTCCTCGGAGCTGGGGGGACCTCTGGCCTCTGGTGACAAAGCACCTCTTCTCAGAAAAACGTTTTCAAACCCGTGGGATGTAATTCAGCAGATCCCGAAGGGCCCCGGTGTGTGGACGTGCAGCCCCAGAGGTTCCGGAGCAGACGCGGGCAGCGGCGACCCGTGCGCACCTGCGGCCTCTCCGGGCCACGGTCCAGTCGCCGCGTCCGTCCCCGGGAAGGTGGGCCGCGGGGAGAGGGGGGGAGAGGACCACGAGGCGGCGCTTCCCAGCCGGGTCCCCAGGTCTGAACGCGAGGACATCCAACGCCGAGCCACGGCACGCGGCTGTCCTGCGGGGACTTGAGCGGCGGCGCGTCACGCGCGTCGAGACCCTTTCCTGCGGTCCCCAAGCTCAGCTCCCGGGGGCGCTACCCTGCGAGCGCCCACCGCCAAGGCCCCCGGGAGCCCGCGCCACCCGCCGCTGAGCGAGGGACCCCTGCACCCCGCCCGCCGGCGACCTTGGCCACGGGGGCCGCGAGCTGCGCCGCCGCGGCTGCTGGATCGCGGCGTCGCTTCGTTTCGCAAGGGCGACCGCGGGCCCGCGTGGAAGCCGCAGGCGGACCGAGGGACAGAGCGCAGAGGCGGGCGCCCGGCGTGCGTCTCCGGGTGCGCACGGCGCGGGGCGCGAGCACGGCCCCGCCTGCACGCGCGCACACACCAGGGACGCGGGCACACGCGCGCACGCCCCCGCACGCCCCCGCTGACCCGGAGCCCCTCGCCGCCCCCAGAAGCCGCGCTCCCCACGCGCCCGCGGACGCCGGCCCGTTCCCCGCGCTCCCGCCCTGCGCGCCCGAGGCCGACCCTGCGGGGCCTGCGGGGCCTGCGGGGCGCGAGCGGCCGGGCCTCTCTCCTCTCCCTCCTACCACTCGAGCGCGTTACACGCTCCCGGCGGGCGCAAGAGGCCGCGGCCCTAAAACGCGCCCGCCCCGGGGCCTGAGCTCCCCGGGCTCCCAGGCGGCGCCGCGCCCCGCCCCGGGGGAGGATCTGGAGGGAACGAGGACGAGTGGCCCGCACGCCCCGGAGCCTGGCCCCCCAGGACAAAGACCTGTTTTCACGTCCAAAGGTCCCCCACCCGCCCGCCTTCCCAGCGGAGCTGGAGGGGGAGAGGCGCGTGGGGCGGGGAGGGGGGAGAGGGGCCGGGGTGGGGGAGGGAGGGCCTCGCGGACCCGAGCCCCGCCGGGTTTGACGCTGACCGCCTGGGGGGTCCCCGCTGGCGCGCGGCCGTCCCCGCCCGGGAGAATCGCGACCCGCCATCGCCCCGCTGCGACTGAGAGGATACCTGGAAAAAGCTGCCTGGAAACCCGTGATTTTATCTGAAAGATCAAAACCGTGGAACTGCTGTGGGAGCATGAGATTCGAGTCTAAAAGTACTCACTGTTTCCTCCTTTCTGTGGGGCGGGGGAGGCCGGGCCTTAGGGTTACTTTAAATAACAGAAAATTAAAGTTAGGCCGGGAAAGGCCAGCTGCAGGCCTTGGGGTGGCTGATGTCCGTGAGGTGGACAGGGAAGGGGATGGGTCTCCCCGGGAGGTGAGGAGCCACCTGGGGGCTCTGACCCTCCCTGGAGCAGGGGGCCGCCCCTGCGGCAACAAGGACCAGGCTTTGCTAAGAGGTTTGAAAAGCTCAAGCACGGAGGGGACACCTGTTCCCAGTGGCCAAGGTGCCCCAGCCCTGCACAGCCGGCCAGGTGGGCCTTTCAGCCACAGCCCCATCCCAAGCCCCGGGAGGGGGGGGAGTCACCCACATCCTGTCCCATCCGAACGGTCCAGCACAGAAAGGGGACACCTGGCAGGTCGGTGGGCGCGCTCACAAGGAACAGCCCAAGCTCCTGCTGCTCAGGACTCCGCCCCACCGGCCCCCGGCACCGAGATGTGAGCTCACGCTCGGAGTGGGAAAGGGTGCCGCGTGGACACGGGACCACCCACGACCCAGGTGCACGGCTCTAGCCGTGCACGTGGGGAGTCTCCGAGGGGGAGTTGGCCGCCCACAGCCTTCTCCGGCACCCCCTCTTGGGGGACCTCCCAGAGGGACGGGATTGCTGGATTACGCTCCAGGCCCAGCCACCCTGCAGATGTGCCCCTTAAAGAGGTCCAGGGGCCGGAGCCTGGGAGAAGTCCTGGAGCGGCCGAGGGGAAGGGGCCGAGCTCCCGCAGCCCATGGCAAAGGCGGCCACACGGAGCCACGTCCGGGGCCACGTCGGCGGGCGTCGGCTGCACCCCCGGGAAAAGGGCAGAAGGGGCTGGGAGGATGGCCGTGCGTCGGGCTGGTGGGAAAGCCGAGGCTTCGCGGAGGCGGAGCGCCGGGAGCCCCTTCTCGGGGCCTCTCGAGTAACAGGCGACTTCGCGACAGCCCTGACTGGGCCCCCGCCGGCCTTCTGACCGGCGCATGCGCACCGACCGCCTGGCCACAGGCGCTCCCGGGGCTCCAGACGCGGGTCCAACATTTAGCCTCGACTTGCCCATTCTGCAAACGGGCAGACCACCCTTCCCTGCGAGAGCAGAGTTGAGGGGCTCAGCCCCAGGCCGCGCCGAGCCTCACGTGGCCCCCGGGCCCGACGCCCAGCTCCGGCCCCCGAGGCACAGCACCCCCCCACAGAGCTCCCGCCCCCCGGCAGCCTCCTGGACGGCCCTGTCCTGTTGCTGTCCCCGGGGCCTTCCAGCCCCTCAGCCCCTCGGCCACCGGCCTCCCCCGCCACCCCTTTCCAAGGTGCGGGCACGGAGTGCTTCTCCCCTGTCTGGACCGCTGGGTGGGTGACAGCCGAGAGCTCCGACACAGCACCCCGAGCCTTGCAGCGACCTCACCCCAGGCCAGATGCGGGGAGGCGTGGTCTGACTGGGGCCGAGGGTGAGAAGGGACTCAGGGCTGGGCAGTCGGGGCAGGGCCCCCTTCTCCCGGGGCGTGGGCTCCACGGGGCACGCACACCCCAAGCCCTCTCCTGCGCCTGGGTGACGCCACACAGGTCACCAGGCTCTGCCCCACCTGTGTCACCAGAAATAAAAATCCACCCCGTCCCCATGCCCCAAGCCCTCCACTGCAAGCTCGAAAGCCATTCAGAGGCGCTGGAGTCCGAGTGGCTCTTCCAGCCGCACGAGACCTGACCGGCCGTGGCGCGAGGCTCCTGGGTGCCCGGCCGTGGCGCGAGGCTCCTGGGTGCCCAGCCGTGGTGCGAGGCTCCTGGGTGCTTTCCAAATAGGTCCAGAATGAGTCACCCGCCTTAACCCCCACCCCACCCCCACCCCCCAGTGCACAGTGTTTGTAACTGGGTCATCTTTTAACTATTCGCAGAGCACCTCCAGGGAAGAGGGGGCGGGCTTTGTAAATAGCCTTTCTTTTTATTTAGCAGGTCTATTCTGTTCCCAGCGTTCAAGGGGACGTGAAACGACATGTTGGTGAGTCACCCCCACAGGAGGAGCGTGCGAGCGCGCACGGCGGCCGGCGGCTGCCGCGGTCCCTCCAGGGGCCAGTCCGGACCCCGCGTGGGGGTCTGCGCCAGGGAGGAGAGCGCTGGCCCCGCGCCCGCCCTCCCTGGGGCCTGGGGTTCTGCTCCCGCACTGTTCGCAGGACGGCGCCCTTCCAGGTCGCTGCGGACAGGTGCGGCTGCCCTGGGCGCTGGGCTCCGGGGCTGCCACCCTTCCCCTGAGACCCCTGCGCAGCGGCAGCCCGGGTACCCAGGGCCTGGGCCTCCACCCTCATGGCCCGAGGCCAGCGTGGCCGGTCACAGCCTGTCCCCAGCCTGTTAGGGACACCTAGGGAACCCCCGTGCGGGTCAGTGGTCCAGACTTGGAGCCTCGTGGGTCACTCGGACATGGTACTGGGAACCCAGTGCCACCGAGACAAGAGCTGCAGCCAGGTGCAAGGGGGGTCAGGCGGGGAGGGGGAGTCAGCCTCTGCCAGGGAACAGAGGAGCGAGCGATGTGCAAATAAACCTGGAATCACCTGTCAAGCGTCTAGCTGCCCCCCCTCTCCCACCCCCGGCCCACATCTCCCGAGGCTCTGGACGCAGCCACGTGCGCACAGAACCAACCAGCGGCTTTCACTGGCCCCTAACCGCAGCCGCAGCTGCCGGGCCAGGTAGGTCTGTGTATTCATTTGTGGTTTGATAAGCACAATTGGCAGAAACCCTGGAGGGGTATCAGGACGCCAGGGCCATTGGCAAGTCCAAACAGCCTTTCTGAAGGGCAGGGGCCAAACCCCCGGCCCGGCTCCCCGCAGCCACCAGCGGGCGCCCTGGCCGGCCACTCCGCTCCGGGCCGGCTGCGGCGGAAAGGGCACACCCCTGCCTCCACTGTCGGGGGCTTTCTCACCGGGCTCGGCTGGGCACGGGCGCCCGCGTTTGGACGGAACCGCCAGGCCCCGCGGAGCTCAGCCAGCAGCAGGTTGGGTCCCGGCCCGCAGCGCGCGGGATCTCCTTCCCTTCCCGGAGGGAAGGTGCTCGGCGCTCACTCCTCCAGCTGGAGCAGCCCTTTCCCCAGCAGGGCGAAGCAGGTAAATGCCTGCGCGAGGCGTCACCGGGCGCTGCTGCGGGTGAACCCTTTGAAACCGGTCCCCACCCTGTTAGCATTTTAAAGAACTGAGTTTCCATTGTGACGGCTCTTTCAAGCTGGCCTGCGGCTGCCAGGTCCAGCTTCACCTGCGCCCAGGTTTTACCCCTGGGGCTCCCAGGGCATCCGCAAGCACCAAGTGACGTTGAAGCAGAGTCAGAAAGTGACTCTGAAGAAGTCACACCCGGGGGTCCCCCACCGCCCCGGCCTTACCTGTGCAGGGCTCCCATCCCCCAGCGCCCGGGCTGGGGGTCGCCAGGGGCAGCAACGCGACACACAGCGTCAGCAAGGCAGACATGAGGGGCCCGGGGCGCCAGCTCCATCCAGGGGCTCCGCGTCCTCGCGCGCTGGCAGGCCGCAGGGGGGCCCTTCCTGGGGTGAGGTCACTCCAGCGGCCGCATGCCCGCGGCGGGGCAGGCCTCGTGCAGCGCTTGGGGGCGCAGAGGGGGCGCCGGCGGCCGGGGCGCCTTCCACTCGCGGGGCCGGGGCGGCAGGCGGGGCCGGCGGCCAGGGCTGCCCCCGTCGCTTCAGCGCGGCGCCCCTGACCTGCTCTGCGGCGCGTGCAGGTGGCGGCTGGGAGCCCCCGCACCCCGGGTGCAATCAGTCACGGGCACCGGCGTTTCTCCCAAAGGAAAGGCCGCCTGTGCTCGTCCAGGGAAATCTAGGGGACCCGCTCTCCCGGGCTGCACTCCCCGGGGCCGCGGCGACCGGCTGCAGGAGGCGCCAGGACCCGCGGGCGCGCGCTGCTGGGGCGCACGGGCCGGGGCGCGCGTCTCCCCCGGGCCCAGCCCTCCCGACTGTGTGTGGGTTTGTCAATCGCTGGCTTCCAGGAATTTCCCTTCGCCGGCGAGTCCCTCCTTAAAGGGAAAAGCTCGTGAGAAGGCGACAGAAGGCGCGGCGGGCGACGCGGCGCGCGCAGGGACCGGGCGTCAGAGCGCTCCCTGGGGCCTGCTTTCAGGGAAGCCCCGCGGGGGGCTTGCGGGGAACCTCTCAGCACTGCGATTGGCAGGAACTGCTGCGCCGGCCGGGACAGCTCTTAAACGATTGCTCTTAA
Source organism: Dasypus novemcinctus (assembly GCF_030445035.2). NCBI lineage: Eukaryota > Metazoa > Chordata > Mammalia > Cingulata > Dasypodidae > Dasypus > Dasypus novemcinctus. The sequence continues at coordinate 166,469,294 of NC_080676.1, forward strand.
AAATAAAGCACACATTTTTTTAAAAACTCAGAAACCTCCCTCCGGAACCCTCCCAACAACTGGCCACGCCCTTGTGCGGATCGCCGCCCTGCCGTGGCCCCCGCCCCGAAGGCCCCTCTGCTGCCCTCGGGACCACAGGGCTGCAGGGGCCAAGCCCACGCCCCCCCAGGAGCTCTCGGCTCAGCCGCTGCCCAGGGCCTGGGGGGGCCTCAGGTGGGGCTGGGGGTGGGGAGGGAGAGCACAGCCACCCCTGCAGCTGGGTCCTACGCCCCCCACACGTATGTCCAATAAGTACTAAATCCTAGTCCACATCTTAGTTAAAAGGTCTCTAATTAGCGGGTTATATAAAGAAAAACTGCAAAAGGCTCTTATCACATATGCCTCCGTTGGCTCAGGCTATCTTTGGGGTGCCCCCCCCACCTCCCTGCGGGGGTTTGGCCAGGCGGCCTTGGGGATGAGAGAGGAGGCACCCATGCTGCTGGGGCAGGAAGGGTGGCCTTCGGGCTCAGCGTGCCACCCTGCCCCACTCATGTGCTCAGCACAACTCATTACAACCAGAATTTATGAAAGAAAGACCTGGCACCCCCAAACGCTGTGTCAAAGACAGCTTTTTGAAGTGAATGAAGCTCGCTTTCCTTTTTCTCCCACTTGGTGAATCCTGGACCCAGGCCAAGCACAGAGGGGCCTCTGACCTGGGGAGGGGAGGGGATCAGCAGGGGCGGGGCCTCTCCCCATTGGGTGGGCAGGTGGCTCTGCTCACAGGCCACCCACCAGTGCCTGGTGCCCTTGACCTCTGACACCAGGCCTCTGGCTGCCTTCTAACTAGCCGACGGTGAAACTGGCGTCATTTGTAAACAACCTGATTGGAAGAATCAAGATTAGATTACCTGGAACCCTTCCAGGAATATTTTCCTCATCTAACATTTGATCAAGAAATATTTGAGGAAGTGGATGTGTCTCAAGCGATTGGGCTCCCGTGTACCATACAGGGGTCCACGGTTCGATTCCTGGGGCCTCCTAGTGAGGGCGAGCTGGCCCGAGCAGAGTGCTGGACCACGCAGAGTGCTGGACCACACAGGAATGCTGGCCCGAGCGGTGAGCTGGCCCAAGTGGAGTGCTGGCCCACTCAGAGTGCTGGCCCATATGGCAAGCTGGCCCGAGCAGAGAGGTGGCACGGCAAGATGATGCAACAAAAAGAGAAACTGAGGAGAGACAATAAAGGGCATAGTGGGCCAGGGAGCTGAGGTGGTACAAGAGATTGAGCACCTCTCTCCCACTCCAGAAGGTCCCAGGATCAGTTCCCAGTGCCACCTAAAGAGAAGACAAGCAGACACAGAAGAACATACAGCGAATGGATACAGAGAGCAGACAACGGGGGTAGGAGGAGTATATAAATCATAAAATATATATATATTTATATTAGTAATACGCTCAGTGACAAACAAGTGTTAATTAGTGGAAACTTTGTTCATATACAAACCCAAAAAAGACATGTGCCTGACTGCAGAAAAAACTCAGAATTTCCTTTTCTAGACTATTCCCTGTATCACCCTGGACAAGTCACTTAAATTCTTTGAATTTTAATGTCCACATCTATAAAATGTATATAATAAGACCTCAATAGATCTTAGAATAATCTGTAGAATAATAGGGTATTCCACAAATTAAATGATTTCATTTGCATAAAGCAGCATTTCTCAAAATGTGTCCTGGGGCACCTGAACTCTGCAAGGGGCTCAATGAGGAAAAGAGAAGCATCCGCAGGTAGATCCCGTGCCCCCCAGCCCTTCTACATGGGGACACACCCCATGTCCCCTCCCTCAGGGACACCTAGGCCACGTTGGACTCTGAGGTATCAGCAATAAAGAAACCCGCTTGAAGCTGGTCTCCCGAGCTCATCTGCCTGGAAATGATTTCTCCACATCAGACCTGGTAAAGGCTAGTCCCAAGAACACACTGGGAGAAATGCAAAGGTAACTAACAGAGCGTGTTTCTGCCACGAGATCGTAAATCAGAGCCATTTCTGTCCTTGCTCAGACCGTACGTGGTTGGGTTTCACTCCGTCAAGCAGGCTGGGGCACTTCTCCAGTTGTCAACCAGACAGAACCCACGGCCCAACAACTCGTCCCCGTCCCACCTCCAGAGCAGGCAGGAGCGGCAGCCCGTCCGGGATCTCCTAACTCTGCACCCCAGTAGAACAGGCAGCATCTCCCAAAAAGTTCCCCCCAAACCCTGCTGCCCTCTGGTGCAGGGACACATGAAAGGAGTGTGGGGGTTGTCCAGCAGAAGCCAGCTTATTGGATTAGGAAGCTGGCACAACGCAGGGGGCCATGGCCACCCTAGGACGTCAGCCTCTGGCTCCAGGTGTGCCCAAGTTCGAGCCACTCGTCTTCAGGGTCCTATGAAGCGATGACACACCCGTCCAGGACAGGATGCCTTCTCCAGGAACACCCACCCAGGCGTGAAACGATAGCTCCAGGGTACAACAATCCGACACCGATACCGTCCAGTCCCCCAGCTCAGTGTCCTCCTAAACAGAGCTGTCACCTGTACAGACTGGGAACCCCAGTGGGGTTTTTTGGTGGTGGTGGTGTTTTTTTTAAGATTTTTAAAGATTTTGAAATGTCACATTGATGATGGATTCGGCTTCTACGTGGAATTGAATCCACTCAATTTCTGTTCTACTCATCAATTTGTCTATTTCCTCTGCCAGCATTATTTTAATAGATGTTTATAAAAAGCTTTTATATTGACAGATAAGGACGTATGTACTAGTTTCCTTTCTTAAAAATATTTTAGCTATTCACACATTTTTTATCCACATGAACTTTGAAATGGTTTCTGTCTCCACCTTCTACACCAATGTCAAACAAACTATAAGAATTCACTAGGAAAACCACTGGAATGGCAAAACATTTATAGATTAATTTAATAATGATGGACATTTTATGATATTAAGTCTTCTCATTCAGGAACATGGCATATCTCTCCATTTATTCCGGTTTTGAAGTAAATTCATCAAAATTTCATTTACAGTTTTGACTGTGTAGGTCCTGCATTTTTCTGTAAAGTTATTCCTATACATATCCTATAATTTATTTACAATTTTATCAGCCTAGTGAATGTAATCCCCCATTTCTGCTTGTAATTGGTTGTTGTTAGTATAAAGAAATGCGATTCGTTTTTGTACATTTATCTTGTATATAGAAGCCTTAAATTTGCTTAGCTATTTTAGATCCCTTGAGTTTTCTAGATAAATTGACTATGCAAATAAATCTGTTTTCTTTTAATATTTGTATGGTACCAGTTGGTTTGTTTTCTTATTTTATAGCATTAACCTGAGCCTTCAAACAGTACTGAAAATGATGACAGTAGCAGCTTCTTAACTTGCTCTGGGTTTCAGTGGGCACAGCTAGTGGGCTGGCAGAGTCATATTGAAGAATTTTTCCTATTTTACTTAGAGTGGGAAAGGGTGCTGACTTTTCTCACCTGCTTTTGCACCTCCATTAATACGATTCCGCATGTTTTCTGCTTTAATTTGTTAAGGGAATCAATTGCCAGCACATCCTTCCTACTGCTGATCCGCCCTGACGTTCCTGGAGCAAGTGCCTGGCATCGCACTGCTGGTTCAGTCCAGGGTTCCACCGGGAACGCTCACGCTGGTACCCACAGGAATACTCACACGGTACCCACGTCTTCCCCCACGGCTGCATAGGAAAGATGCTTCCCCTCGGCCACGTAGAAGCCAAATCCATCATTAATGTGACATTTCAAAATCTTTAAAAATCTTAAAAAAACACCACCAAAAAACCCCACTGGGGTTCCCAGTCTGTACAGGTGACAGCTCTGTTTAGGAGGACACTGAGCTGGGGGACTGGACGGTATCGGTGTCGGATTGTTGTACCCTGGAGCTATCGTTTCACGCCTGGGTGGGTGTTCCTGGAGAAGGCATCCTGTCCTGGACGGGTGTGTCATCTCTTCATAGGACCTTGAAGACGAGTGGCTCAACCTTGGGCACACCTGTCCAGCCACTGAGCTGAGGGAGTCACAAAAGGGGGGCTATTTGAACCCTGAAATAGAAACCCATTGCCAAGCCCTGCTGCGAGGACCTGGGCATCTACTAGCGGCTGCCGGCTCCCCTCTCGACAACTCCTCTTCACTGACCAACTTGGCTGGGACAGCAAAGGCCACTGGCAGCACCTGAGCCAGGCAGGTGTCCTGGTGTCCAGCCGGGCTGCAGCCTTGGGGCCGCAGAGCCCATAAGAAATGCCCCGAGGTCACTGTTGTGGGCCCTGGGAGAGCAGCGGCAATCCTCCAGGTGCAACGGCAAGAACCAGGAAGGAAGGAGGGCCCAACAGTGGGCTCTTGATACTAATGGCTACACTTTTGAGCCTATGCACCTGCAATAAGAACAAGGCCTAGAGTAGCATTGTGCCTGGGGGTTTCCTCCTGACAGCCTTCATGTTACTCAAATGTGGCCACTCTCACAGCCAAACTCAGCATGTAGATGCGATGCATTCCCCCCAGCGTGGGACACGACACCCGGGGATGAGCCTCCCTGGCACCGAGGGATCACTACCACATACCAGCTGAAGAAGCAACTAGAAAATGACCTTGAATTAAAGATTCAATGCGGAACAGCAGAATATACCTGTCTACATATAATGACATGACTTTGGGAAGCGGTTTGACCTAATGTAAGGGGGAAATGGAAAGGAGAAATGAGATTATAAGGCTGTGAGTCTCTAAAAAAGAGTCTGGAGGTTGTCAGAAGGAATACCCCTATGTACAACTGAACAGAGTCTAAGAGACAGATAAGGTAGATACAACCCCAGGTATTGGTTCTTTTGAGGGATAAAGAGACCCACGGGTTCTATGGTCATGGCAGAAGGGGTTCACTGCCATGACAGATGGCCCTTCTTTGGAGCTGGTGTTTCTGCGTGATGGAAATGGACTCAGAGGGGATCTCTTTTCACAAGACTTGCATGCTACTTTATTGGAATTGTAGTTGGTGCTGGGTTTAAGATATATGTAGGGGATTTGAATCTCTGGACTGATAATATGACACCCAGGCCCAGAGCCTCAACAGACTTCAGCTCCTACACTTTGACTTATTGGACTTACTCCACTCAGCTAACATGGAGTTGAAGAAGGTCAACCACCACAACATGGAGCCTAGAGTGTCTACAACTAGAAGCGGGAAGAGTGCATCCAGTACCCATGTGGAATCTAAGCCCTCACTTGACATAGGTGTGCAATGGACACAACCAATCCAATGTCCACAGAGAAAATGTGGAATGGGTGTGGGAACGGTAGCCATGGGGGCTGCTGGGTGTGGGGAACGGGAGGAAGAGATGAGATGTGGAGGCGTTTTCGGGACGTGGAGTTGTCCTGGATAGTGCTTCACGGACAATTACGGGACACTGTAGATCCCCCCAGGGCCCACTGGATGGAACGTGAGAGAGTCTGGGCTATGATGTGGACCATTGACTATGGGGTGCAGTGATGCTCAGAGATGAACTTACCAGGTGCAATGGATGTGTCATGATGATGGGAGAGAGTGTTGCTGTGGGGGGAGTGGGGGGCGGGGGCGGTGGGGTTGAATGGGACCTCATATATTTTTTTTAATGTAATTTAAAAAATAATAATAATAAATAAATATTAAAAAAAAAATGCCCCGAGTGTCCTTGATTTGGGCAACAATGATGCCCTGAAATGTGCCAGGACAGAGGGAGGGAGGGCGAGCAGGGGGACGGGAGGCTGTGGCCCGGGACCGCGAGTAGAGGGGCTCTGCCTTGTATTCTCAGAAACCAGACTTCCCTGAAATGCCACTTTGTTGAGAAAAGCCCCTTAAGAAAAGAAAAAGGTTGGAAACCGCCACTCTCGGGGGCCTGGACGCGGCCAGGTACGTGGGTCCCGGCAGCAGATTCTGGTCCTGGCGGAGGTTACGAGGCGTTTGGTTACTGCTTTCCACGCTGTTCTGCCCTGTGATAACATCCCGTAAGCCTCCAGGGGCTCCTCAGTGCCGGCTCCACCAGGCAAGTCCGTCACAAGGCTCGGGAAACGAGGCACATTTGCCACTTCAGGGCGGCACTCGGGAGTTTTCCTTTGAAGCTTCTGGGCTCTGCTGGGCTTGCTCCCTCAGCCTCCCAGCAGGTCTCAGGTCTGGCTTTGGGAGGCAAAAGTGGAGGGGCTGGGGCAGGGGGCCCTTCCAGGGGGAGCGGGCACCTCCACACCTCCAGAGGAAGGCACAGAGATGCTTCGCAACCAGCGCCCGGCGTCCCCCTCCTGCATCCCCAACCCCCCCCGTCACCCCCGACATCCTCTCTCGGGGCTCCTCCCCCCCACCCCCACCTCCATCATCCTCTCTAGGGGCTCCCCTACTGCCTCATAACCTCTACAGGCCCCCCCACATGCTTGCTTGCTGAGAAACAAAGCGGGGGGGCAGCGGGAAATCTCTCTCTGTTCCCAATACCTGGGTCCTGGCTTATGTCAAATACCAAAAGCTACTGCCTTTTCACCCGAGTTGGAGGTATTAACCAGTTCTGTTAGCTAGTTATAGTAACCAGCTGCTCTAAGGCACGGCACGTGAATGGTTGGCGCAGCTGCTCCGTGGAAGACAAGCACTGTCCAGCCGCTGAGCTGAGGGCCACCTCAGGTGCCCCCCGGCTCACCTGGGTTCCCCCCCGGCTCACCTGGGTTCCCCCCCGGCTCACCTGGGTTCCCCGCCCCCCCGGCTCACCTGGGTTCAGCCCTCAGCTCATTTGGGGCCCCTTCCTGGCGCCCCGAGCAGGGCCTTTCCCGCCTGGCTGAGGCCCAGCTCCCACCTCCAGGCAGAGCCCACCCTCTCCACGGGAAGCATGTGCCTGGCATTCTTTACAGGTGAGCCCGTATTGTTCCAAACCGGTAAAGCACAGGCTCTACCCTCCACTCTGAGCCGCATGGTAATTTTCCCAACCACCGGCAGCCGGCGGGCTGCAGGAGCTGCAATTACGGGGCAGCAGCGCCCACTTCAAAGGCCAGGGGTGGGCGGAGGAGACGCCGCGCTCGAGGGGCGGCAGGGCGCAGGGTGTAATTATGGGATGCAGGGATGGCGGTGGGGGGATGCAGCCAGGCCCTGGAGGAGCGGAGGCGCCTCCTGCTTGAGGGGCCCACCTCCCGGGCCCCTGCCCCTTCCCTGCAGGGTCAGAAAAGCCAAGGCCACGCCTGGCTTTGGGGGAACATGGCTTCCACCCAGGGACCAAGGCAGTAAGGAGCCCACGTCCATCCATCCCCCCAGACTTCAGGGCGGCGGCGGGGTCTGGGGACGTGGACAGGGCGGCATCCGTGCCCTGTAGGCCGGAGGGCAGAGGGCCCGGGCTCATCCTGGCGTCCACATCAGGAAAGGGGGCCGGGGCCTGCAACCCACCCTGCCCCTGGGGACCTGCGGGCGTCCAGCTAGAGGAGGAAGGGGCGGTGGGGGCTGCCCTCCAACTCGGAGGCCCCGGTCTTGGTGTGCACATGTCCTGCCCTGTGCTAAGGACACAGCATCAAGACACTGGGGAGCAGGTGCCGAGCTCAGGGCGTGTGTGAGGGCGTGTGAGCGTGCACAGAGTGAGTGTGTGACTGTGAGCGAGTGTGAGCATGTCAGTGTGCATGTGTTGTGGGTGTGCGCGTGCACGAGCCTGTGTGTGTCCCTGGAAGGACTCCCAAGAGGCTGGGTGTGTGATCCTCCTGAGGGCTGGAGCACCCCCTTGCCTCATGGATTACTTTTTTCTAGAAAGACCAAAAGAGGTTATTTGGGCTGCTGGGCCATTTTTCTTTATCATTTCCTAGTGTTTTTAAAAAATCTGATAGGGCATGCACTCAGTGTGTGCGGTCTGCGGGGTCCCAGGTGAGCAGTGGAGATGGGCACCGGGCGACTCTCGAGGACCAGCCTGTGCCCTGCTCCTCTTTGGCCAGAGACACTGGGAGAAAAGAGAGGCATCTCGCACCACTGTCGACCTGGGATGATCAGTTTAAGCCTGAGATTACAGGTCCTGCCTGAGCCACAGGGAGCTCATTTAAAATGCACCTGCAACGCTCTCTAATTGAGAATAGTCAGCCACCGGTTTTGTGACAGGAGCTGGGGGCAGTGGCAGGGCAGCTTCGTCTTTGCACGCTCAGTGTGGCCTCGTGGCCTTTACATGCTGATGCTGACATTCAAGATACACGTATGTCAGTCAAACTGTCATTTGTCTCACTGCGCTATTCACAGGTCAATCTCTGAAATTACAGCGCCTTCCGGCCCAGCACCTGCCCGTGGTACGATAAGGCACTCTGTGCTGGTGGACAAGGGTGTGCTCATGTCTTAGTTGTGTAATTTGCTAAAATAACTACAGCAAGGGCACTGAGCACTTACAATTTTGTTCCCTGCTGACAGATTTAAGGGCAGTTGTCAGCAGGAAGCGGATCCAGTGGTCGACTGTAGATTCTGTCCGTTAGAGTCAGCAAATAAACAGCACCCCTAAGACATACATTTGCTTTTAAAAATAACTGCTTTATTAGTCAGTAAAAATATTCATTGTTGAAGGCTCATCATGTGCTATAAAAAGCAATCAAGAGGGAAGCAGATTTGGCTCAATGGATAGAGCATCCGTCTACCACATGGGAGGTCCAGGGTTCAAACCCAGGGCCTCCTGACCCGTATGCAGCTGGCCCATGCGCAGTGCTGCAGCATGCAAGGAGTGCCCTGCCACACAGGGGTGCCCACCACGTAGGAGAGCCGCCCTGCACAGGAGCGCAGCCTGCCCAGGAATGGTGCCGCCAACACACAGAGCTGACGCAGCAAGATGATGCAACCAAAAAAGACACAGATTCCCGGTGCCGCTGATAAGGATAGAAGCGGTCACAGAAGAACACACAGGAAATGGACACAGAGAGCAGACAACGGGGGAGGGGGCAGGGAAGGGGAGAGAAATAAATAAATAATAATAAATCTTTTTTTAAAAAAGCAATCAAGACTTAACATCTTGGTATATAGCAGAAAAAATCATGTACATATAATTATGCATCAAGATATGTGAATGTATTTCTTACAAAAATGGTTGCTCTTCTATAATCTTAACCTTTATGTTTTATTTTTGTCTGTCTCTCAGTTTATTTAACAATAGGTAATAAGAAATCAAATGTAACAGCCTATACAGTGAACCACAGTTCATATTTATAAGGAACCAACTTGGTGTGATTTACAGCAGCTGAGCGTTTTTGCTTTCTGTTGTCAAGTGTTCAGAAAGTGCGTGAGTGTGTGGAGGGGGCGGGGCGAGGAGGAAGCAAGCCAAGCAGAAGCCCAGTGCGTTTTGCGAGCTAAAATCCCCACGGGAACAGTTTCTTGCCTTGCTCTAACTTTCCTTCGTTGGCTGTGAAATGAGAAAAGCAGGCTGGGGGAGCACGGGCGCTGCTGAGGCCGGGGAGGTCCGGCCGTTGGCGAAGCGGCATGACGCGCTCCGCGGGGCAGCCTCCTCGGCGGGTCCCCCCGCGTCTGCCCCATCCTCCAGGGCTCTGGGGAAGGCTTCCCCTCCACGCCCTGCAGGCGGCGTGGCCAAGGGACCCACCTCGTGCCAGCGCGCGTTCTCGGCTCCACGACGCTAGCGGGCCCTGGCCCATGCGGCTTGTGTCATCGCGGCCGCCCTCAGCCCAGACCCCAGCGCCGTCCACCCTCGTCAGATGAGGACCAGCCCCCAGGCCAGGGGCCAGCACACCGGCCGGGTCTGAGTGGGACGTCTGGGGCTGCCCCTTCCTGAGCAACTCGGTGACCGTGACCTTGACCCGGGCTGTGACGTGGGGCCTGCGGTGGGCCGTGCACAGAGGCCCCTCGTGCGGGCCCAGCCCTGGCAGTGGGCAGGGCCTTCCTGAAGAGGCGCCACCTGATCTGAAGCCAGCCCCCACCGTGGTGGCCCGCTGCCACATCCGAGATCGAGGCCCGGCGTGGCCATGCCATGGACTTGGGTGAACCAGCCTGGCCTGAGCCCTGGCCCGGCCAGGGAGGGCCAATCCCCACCTCGCGCTGGGCATCCGTTTCCTGACCCACAAACGGGGATGGCAGCGGGGCCATTGTCCCGCTGGTGAGTCCCTGGGGTCAGAGCTGGTGGCCCGAGCAGCATGGGAAGGCCTTGGCCACCGCGGAGGAATGGGCGCCCGGGACCCAGCCCCTCCAAAGCATCCCGCTCTGGTCCTCCCTCTGCCAGCGGGAGACAGTGGCCACCTGCCGCCTGCAGTCAGAGTCGGTGGTGATTCAGGAGGGACTCGAGGACCTCGGGACAGCTACACCCAGCCCCGCACTCCCACGAGCTTCCAGGTAGGAGGAGAGCTGGGCCACAGCTTGAGTCGCTGCCACCCTCCCCTGCAGACCCGCAGGGCCGCGCCGACACTGGCCACCCCCACCCGGCATCCCCACATCCCACACACCCGCACACCCAGCTCCCTCCCCCATCCTCAGTGCATCCCCGGAGCACCCCTCTGCCTTCCGTCGCCCACGAAAGCTGGGCGCCTGCTGACCGCCGGCCTCCTCCGGCCCACGACACGTGGCTGCCGCCTGTCCATGGCAGCTGAAGCCCAGCGACGCACCGTGCCGTGCTCCGGGCACTGCCTGGGACCCGCGGGGCCGGCACCTCCAGCCTGAAGGGCTCCGGGGCCGCTCGGGGCAGAGGACGCATCGGACTGAGCTGGTCAGCTGGCCTATGCCCTGTCCCTGCCCTGTCCCCACGCAGGCCCCAGGCCCCCAGAGCCCGTGGCTCTCTGCCCTCTCTGTGGCGTTAGTGCTCCACAGACAGGTCATGGAACAGGCGCCCAGGACCGGCCGGCACAGGGCAACGCTGGGTGCAGTGGGAGGCATCAATGGCCGCCCCAACCCCCCGCCACCCGCCACCCACTTCCCCGAGCCCCCTGGCTGGAGGCCCAGGAGGCCCTGCGCTGGGGCAGGGACGCCAGTGGTTCAGGCTCTGACCCCAGGGGGCCTGGAGGGGGCTCCCTTCCTGCCCATCCCCGAAGACACGCCAGGTTGGGGCCCTTCACTGTGAGGACGGAGGGCGGGGCCTCGGGGTCTCCAGTCTCACAGGTCACCGGGTTGCTCCCTCCAGGGCAGGCCGAAGCGGTGCCCTCACGGTCCAGGTGGAGGAGCTGGGACGGCCAGGTGCACAGGTGCGCTTGGAGGCTCGGGGCACCCGCCTGCCTGGCTCCACTGGGGAAGCCGAGGCAGAGGCCCAGGGCTTCCCAGAGGCCTGCCTGGCACTGCGCCCGAAACGTCCTGGCCGCACCCCTGCGTCCCCTGGGCCACTAGTTGGGGATGGCAGCTACCCCCTCGCCGTCCCCAGGCAGAGGTGGGTTCACCTGCAGCTCCGCCGTGCATGGCCCAGCCGCAGGGCGCCACAGAGCTGCACTGGTCAGCGAGGCAAGCAGGCACGGGGCAGCTGCCGCCACCTGCTGGGCTCTCTGGTGCCTGCAGAGACCTCAGGGCAGGTGCCGCCGGGGCCCCTCCTCAGGGCTGGCTGTCACCCCAGATGCCCTGGCTGAGCCCCCCGACGAGGGCCCCAAGGCACCAGGCGGCTGCTCCTGGGAAAGGCATGTGGCGCCAGGAGGTGGCAGTGGTGGTGGCCTGGAGAGAGAGGGGCGGGTCCGTGGGGGGGGAGGGGGGAGATGACGGCAACCCAGACCCCACCGTTGGGGAGAGCAGACGGCACCTCTGAGGCTACCCCCGGGGGCTCCCGGGGGCACGGGGGCTTTCCAGGGCCCGGGGAGTGGGCTCTCTCCCGAACTGCAAAGTGGAAATTGTGGGGTTACAAAGGGGGTGCTCCCGAGGGCTCTGGAGCCACCTGGACCCTGTAGGCAGGGCAACAACCCCAGGAACTGGCAGCCCACAGGGGGCCTTACCTGGGAACACATGCTCACCTGCCCCGTTGTTTCAGAGTGAGACCCCTTTACAACCCTCCACACATGGTACTTCCGCCCGTTATTTGAACCTGTAAGCAGCACTCTCCCCGTAAACACACGTCCAGAGACCTAAGCCTTCCTGCTCCTGTGCCAGCTGAGCCCTGGCTCTCAGCAGAGCTGCAGCGACACCTCTGCTCCAGTTCATCGGACTCGCCCAGGACGACCACAAAGGAGGATGGACAACGCCCACCCCAAAAAGCAGAGTAGCCACAGCCACAAGCGAGTCAGTTCTGTCCACCTGCCCCGTGAGATCCACGCCCCGTCTGCATCAGAAGCAGAGCGGGCATCGCCATCCCAAATCCTCAAGACTGAGGAACGAACACACCTAAGGGGGCAATGCAGTTAGGGACTAGAGCAGCCTTAGGACTATTCTAGCCGTGGAAGAACTTGTATCTTTGATAAAGAGGCAGCGGCCTCCCTCGGGGAGGGAGAGGGAAGAAGAGGTGTAACGTGGGGCATTTGGGGACACTGGAATTGTTCTCGTGATATTGCATTGATGGACACAGGCCACTATATATTTTGTCATAACCTATGAAATGGTGTGGGGTGAAGTATGAACTACAATGTGAACTATAGACCATGCTTAGCAGCGACGCTTCAGCATGTGTTCACCAGTTGTAACAAAAGTACCGCACTAATGAAAGATGGTGTGAAGTTGACGTAGGGTAAACTCTGTGAGGATTGCAATTAACAAAACCTCCGTGGAAAGCACGCTGCCTCTTTCTTGTAACTTTCTATTTTGAAATACTTTCCAACTTACAGGTAGTTACAAAAATACAAGAAGAATAGAAATCACATATGGAACACTCCAAAATACTCCTACCCCCCCACCCAAGACACCCAGAGCCACGATTTTAGCGTTTTGCATTTGCCATATCAGCCTGTCTACCTGCTCATCTGTCATCGATCTAATCCATCATCTGTTAATCGATCCGTTTTCTGAACTTGAGTGGAGGTCAGTTATCACGCTCTTTGGACACTTAATACTCCTCAGACATTTCCTAAAATCAAGGATAGTCACTTACGTAGCCACCTTAGGTACAGCTATCAAGTTAAAGAAAAAAAATTTTTTTAAGATTTATTTCTCTCCCCTTCCCCGCGCCACCCTCCCCCCCCCCCATTGTCTGTTCTTTGTTTCCATTCGCTGTGTGTTCTTCTGTGTCCACTTGCATTCTTGTCATGCAGGACCAGGAAACTGTGTCTTTTCTTTTGTTGCGTCCCCTTGCTGCGTCAGCTCTCTGTGAGTGCGGTGCCACTCCTGGGCGGGCTGTGCTTTTTTCAATGGGGTGCACTCCTTGCACATGGGGCTCCCTATGCGGGGGACACCCCTGCATGGCACGGCACTCCTTGGATGCATCAGCACTGTGCGTGGACCAGCTCACCACACGGGTCAGGAGGCCCTGGGTGCAGAACCCTGGCCCCTCCGTACGGTAGGCGGACGCGCGATCAGCTGACACAGTTGACACAACCGCCTCCCAAGGTGCAGAAATTTAACATTGACACGAAACTTGTGTATATTCCAATTTTTTCATATGTCCCAGTAATGTCCTTTTGTGCCTTCTCTCCTCCCTTGTTAAACCACATCCAGGATCATTTTTTAAAGCAATTTTATTGAAACATACTCACAGACCATACAGTCTATCTAAAGTGCACATTCCATGGCTTTTGGTATAATCACAGAGTTGTGCATTCACCTCTGAAATCAATATTAGAGCGTTTTCAATACTCTAAAAAGAAAACCCCCTACCCCTTAGCAGTCACCTCTCAGTCCTGCTATCCCTCCCCTGCCACACACAACCACTAATCCAATGCCACAGGTCATGTATTGCATTCCATTGTCACTGTCTCTTTAGTTGCTTTTTCTTTTTTTTCAATTTTGGGGACATAGATACAACCACCCCTCCCAAGCACGCCATTCAGTGGCGCAATCACATCCACCCAGTCGTGGTGTCCTCACACCTTCCAGGGGGAGGGGGAAAGGAGGGGATGGGGGAGAAGGAAACCCCTTCCCAGTCTCTGCAGATGGACCTGCAGGGCTCGCCTTAGAGTTTGTCCATACAGTGAGTTTAGAGAACTGCTCCGGGCCAGAGTCGGGGCCTCCGTGGCCCTTTCTGTCCACGTATGTTGTCTTGGACACGCACATGTAGCCCTAGGAATCCATCCCCCATTTACACGGATACAGCTGTCCCCTCTTCCTAGGAAACAGTTTCCTCAGGGTCCCCACACTGCACTGTGCGCCCGCCACCAGCAGTCCCCTGCCCGGGCAGCCCCTGGCCATGCCCCGTGGAGCTCCGTAGGGGAGCTGGAGAGCCGCCGTCCACACGCAGGGCCGGCTCTGCACGGCGAGTCCCGCCGGCCACCACCCGACACCCTGGGCCAAGCACACGTGCTGCAGCGTGTGCACGAGGCCACTCGCTCCCTCCAGAACCGGGACCAAGAATCGGCACCGGGAGCACGGGTGATTCCCCCATCGGTGAGGGGGAAGAGGGGGCCAGCCGGGGGGCTAGGAGAGCCCACCACTTTTAAGAGCCCTTTTCTTGATTTGGGTTTCGTCCTGTTACTGCAGTCCTTTAACTCTTATCTGGAGCTTTGAGAAAGAAGTTTCGCCAGTTCTCGCATGTGGTTCAAAGCTTCTGGGGGCGGGAGCCTGGAGCACCTCGGGCCGCCATCTCGGTCCTGGCGGCTCCACCCAGCTGATTTTGTCCCACCTTAGTCTCTGGGCTCCGATGTCCTTCGTTCTCTGACCGTGAGAAGAGGCAGGCTTAGAGGTCTCTGCCTGGCCTGCTGGCTGCAGGCTCTCCTCGTCCTCTGAGCGCCCGGGCTCGGGGTTAAACCACCTGGGGCTTTGCCACCTGCCCCGGGCACACCTGTCCGCCCCTGGGAGGGCACCGCTGTCCGCCCCTGGGAGGGCACCGCTCTCTGGGGAGAGCTTCCAGGGACCTGCTCCCTCTGAAGCAGGCCGCCCCAGTGCTTCTCCAAGTCTGTTCTGGAACTGGCCCCAGGGCCAGCACCTGGGAGCGCATTAGAAATGCAAATTCTCAGGCCCCACCCCAGACCTGCGAATGTGAGGCTGTGAGGGTGGGGCAGGCTGTGCTGGGACACGCAGCCCAGGACGCAACCTGACAGGGCTTTGGGGGAAATCTCAGGGCTGCCGCTGAAGAGATGCTTCCGTTTCCAGGAAGCAGGAGGGAAGCGTGGCCTTGGCGGGCAGGGGCTTGAAGGAAAAACAGAAGTCAGGGTAACTGGGCAGGAAGCTGCGCAGCCCCCTCGGCAGCCTGGAGAGTGATGGTGACCCCCCAGCCAGCCGGAGAGGCGGGGCCAGGGGGCACGTGGACCCACTGCCCGAGACAGCGGAGCCCCTGAGACGTAACGGAACGGGGGCAACGGAAGAACAGGCTCAGAAAGGAGGCAGGGCAGAGGCGGGCCCCGCGCCACCCCGCGGCCCCCCACGCCGGGTTTGGTCAGTGCAGTGTGGAGGGACCTTGGACACACGACGCTTGGCAAGAGCAGCTGGGCACAGGACAAATGCCATGGGTTTCTGTCCCCTGACATGTCCTCAAGAGGCAGCTCTGCAGGGAGAGGGGCCCACCAGTGGTTGCCAGGAGCTGGCGGTGGGTTGGGGTCTGCTCTCGGGATGGAGCTGACAGCTGCACAGGATGGAGAACCCAGTAAATACCACTGCTTCGTCCACTTGAACTGCTCGTTTCTGTTGACTGAGGAACCACTGGCCGAGCTGCCAGCAACTAAGGTGTTTATTTGGGGTCTTAGAGTTGCAATTCGGGGAGCACAGATTTGGTAGCAACCCAAACTGTCTCCTGCCTTGGGGCTTCCAAGCAAAGATTTTTAAAGAAAAAGGAGATTCCCTGAGCGGTTCGTAAGGAATTACAATCGGGGTGCTGGGGCTTTCCACACGCCCTTCAAGGCAGGCAGGTAGGCAGGTAGCAACTGCTCCCTTTATCTGGAGCTGATCGCTGGCATCCACGCCACGGACTGCCACCTGAGGCGTCGCACACCCTGGCGTTCGTGGCATCTGCTGAGACCTGCCGAGAGTCACCTCCAGAACAGCCCCCAACTGTTTTAAATCTTTTAGGCAGAGTCAGGCGGGGGGGAGGGGTCAGGCCATATCCAGAGAGCAGGCAGTGTAGGGGGGTCAGGTGGTTGTTGGGGGGTCAGGCGGAGTCAGGGGGGGCGTCAGGCGGTGTGGGGGGTCAGGCCATATCTGGAGGTCAGGCAGTGTCAAGGGGTCAGGAGGTGTCCGGGTCAGGCCATGTCTGGGGGTCAGGCAGTGTCAGGATCAGGTGGTGCCAGGGTCAGGCCATGTCACGGGGTTAGGCAGTGTCAGGGGGTCAGGCAGTGTCGGCGTCAGGCCATGTCTGGGTGTCAGGCAGTGTCGGGGGGGTCAAGCAGTGTTGGGGGTTCAGGCGGTGTTGGGGAGGTCAGGTGGTCCTGCTGGGGGATCCCCCTCCGAGCGCACGAGGCGTCTGCTCGTCTCGGGGCCACCTGCGGCCCCTTCCTGCACGAGGCGTGAAAGGGGAGGATTCGCCCAGGAGGCAGGCAGCTCTTGCCGCACAGGGCGAGTGCGTGCAGAATGCATGGGCGGGCGTGTGTGAGCACAAATGGGGGGCACAGGTGGATGTGTGCAGTTGTGGCGAGGGCGTGCAGGCCTGCGTAAGTGTGCATGCGTGCACGGGGCTGTGGGTGAATATGTGTTTAGGAGGGCGTGCGAGTGGTGTGTAGGAGTGTGTGCACGTGTGTTACCAGGGCGACGCGCCCCAGCCCCCGAGGCACGTGATCCTGTCCCATGAGCAATTCGAGGCCCCGGGCTGAGGGGAGGTGGAACCTGGGCAGGTGAAGCTGGCGGTGGCGCCTCCAGGTGCTGAAGGTGGGGAAGCCGCGCCCCCGGCGCCACGCACAGGTGTCAGGCGGGCGGGCAGGTGAGGGGGGCTGGTTTGGGCTGCTAAGCGCCCGTGGGGAAGCGCGCGCGCACGTCGTGGCACCGGGCCGGCTCTGGTGCAGATGGCTGGCCTCGGTCCCGGGGCGGTCCAGCGGGCAGACACAGCTGGAAGGCACTCCCCAGGAGCTGTGCAAAGCCCCACCCGGGGGCTCCCGGCTGCGTGGTGGCGCCCACAGCGTAACAGCGGCAGTGACGGCGATGGTAACGAGGGCACCGCGATGGGCCAGCTCCGTGTCAATGGGCAACGGGACTTTCCCACGCCTGGAGCTCTCAGGGGCAGATCTGGGGTCGACCAGGCACAGCCCAGGTGGCTGCGGCGCCCCGGGTGGCCCCCGGTGGGCTCCTGCTGCGCAGTCCACTCACACCCAGGGCTGCTTCTCAGGGTCTGTTCACTTTGGAGGGAGCCGCACCGGGGGCGGCGGAGCAGGCGTGAGAGGACAAGGACGCCGTCAGGTCGCCAGGCCACCTGCACCTGCTCTCGCTGCAGGCAGCATGCGGAGCAGAGAAACATGAAGGCGACTCTCGGCGCCGTGGGTGGGAGAATGCCGTGTGCGTGGCTGGCCAGGGCCTGGGGAGGACAGAGGGCAGGGAGGGCCCAGAGCGGGGACCTCGTTCCCGCAGAGCGTTTGTCCATCTGGAGGGGGTGGCCGAGGGCCAGAAGCAAAGGAGTCGGGGCCAGGCCAGGGTGGGCTCACGTGGAGTGAGCAGGAGACAGGCCAGCCCTGGCACAGCCTGAGAATTAGGTGATGATGATCCCGCAAACACTAGCGCCTAGGGAAATTTTTTAAAAACCCTCTTGGAGGAAGACCCCATCCTAGGTCTCTAGTAACTTCCACAAGCAGCGCCTGCACGTGCAGCAGCCAGGCACGCGCGGGCTCCAGGGGGTGGAACTATAAACGCCAGGATCAAAGGACGAGCCTGACCGTCTCGGCAGGAAACTGCAAAGTCTAAAAAGTGACGTTTGCATGTTTGAAACGCCCAAGTAGAAATTTCACAACTAAGGAAGGTGCAGGGACTGTGTCTGTGTCCCATCGCTGCTGGACGACCACTTTGTGGCTTGAGAGGACGTGCCTCGTCTCTCCGTTCTGGAGAAGCCCCCTCGGCTCTGCTCCCCGCCTGTGGCAGCGCCGCTCGCCCTGCTCCCTCCGCCTAGCCCTTCTCTGACCCGACCCTCCTGCCCTCCTCCCCGCGTGGAGACACGGGCCCAGACCTGAGGCCACCTCCCAGCCAGAATCTTCCCTTGCATCTAGCCGCCTCTTTCGCCCTGTAGGGCCGCGGATCCGCTGGTGTCGGGGCGGGCACACGGACGCCCCCGAGGGCAGGCCTTCTGCCACCGCAGCCACCAAAATTAAGACCTTAGTGGATGAGCTCAACAGCAGGTGGAGACCAGCACTGAAAAGAGACTTACTAAAGTAGAAAATATAATAGAAAAGAGCAGAGCACATACCCAGAAAGAGCAAGGAAAGTGGAGAGGATGAAAAACACGAGGACAGGGGAGACGGCGGGAATGCTAGCAGGCCTCGCCTCAGGGGAGAGAGAGCGGGGGAAGCAATCTGAACAGGTGACGGCTGGGAACTTTCCAAAACTGGTACAATACACAAAGCCACAGGTTCAGGAACACCAGCCACCCCCCAACTGGCTACATAAAAGGAATGCAGAGCTAGATGAACCCCAGTGAACCTCCAGAAAGCCAAAGCCAGAGAAAAACACCGAACGCAACCCCAGGTAAAAAAGAGTTCCTTCAAAGAAGCAGGCGGAAGCCGGCAGCACCAGCGGCAGCCAGTGGCAGGGGACGATGTGTCCAGTACGTGGACAGAAAATCACTGCCAGTCTACAAACAGCCCCCAGAGTGAAGGGGAAATAGGGACACTTTCGGACAGACAAGACCTGGGAGACTCTGAGGGGAAAGACATTCCAGAGAATATTCTTGAGAGGTGGATCCTGCACCCAGAGGGGAGTGTCCAAATGCAGGGACACTGAGCAAATAGTTTACACCAAGATCTTACAGTAAGCTAAATAAATAAATACGTCAATAAATAAATAAGTAAATTCAAAAAAAAGGGAAGCAGATTTGGCTCAACTGATAGAGCATCCACCTACCACATGGGAGGTCCAGGGTTCAAACCCAGGGCCTCCTGACCCGTGTGGAGCTGGCCCACGCACAGTGCTGATGCACGCAAGGAGTGCCCTGCCACACAGGGGTGTCCACTGCATAAGGGAGCCCCACATACAAGGAGTGTGCCGCTCAAGGAGAGCCAGCCCGTGTGAAAAGCACAGCCTGCCCAAGAATGGCACTGCACACATGGAGAGCTGACACAGCAAGACAACGCAACCAAAAGAGACACAGATTCCCGATGCCACTGACAAGTATGCAGCAGACACAGAAGAACATACAGCGAATGGACAGAGAGCAGACAATGGGGGAGCAGGGAGAGAAATAAATAAATAAAACAAATCTTTGAAACAAACGCAGGGATGAGTGGAGAGACAAAGCGCAGACAGGCGGAGGGAGCGGAGCGCACCTGACAGCCTCCGGCAGCGGTGGTCACAGCTGCACGCTGCATGCGGAGAGGAGAGAGGCACCCCAAGCACACGGGACAGGGTCCCTCGACTTAAAACACACTTGGTCTGTCCAGGAGGAGAAAACCATTGTTGAGAGCACACCTTGCTGAGCTAAGAATACATTTTAAAATTCTTGGTAACCTTTAAAAGAACAGAAAGGAAACCGAGTCCGAAAGCTATTTCCCCTGTTCCCCAGTTGGCAGGTTTCTTTTACTCCTTCCACAGGACAGTCCCTGCGCGGGGGCCAGTGTGCCCACCACCCCAAGTGCAGTAGCCGGGCTGGCCTGCCAGGAGGCGCTGCTCACGTCACCGGTGTGGATGGGCACCCCCGCGTGTGCGGCACTGTCCCCTGGGGAGATGCCCCTCCCCGCAGAGTGAATGGAACAGGCGAGAAACAAGCGGAGGGTGGGGGGCCTGAGTCAGAAGTGCTCACAGGGAGTCTGAGGAAAGCCGGAAAGAGGGGAGGGAACGAGCCACGCTCACAGCCCCTTGTGCCCTGGACTGCGGGTTTCGGGTTGTGACACGCCCGTCGGGGAGGTCGCAGCGACCGCAGTCCCTGCCCTTGGGCCCGAGGACCGAGCCGGGAAGTTTGGACCGCCCAGTGCGCCTGGAAGAGAGAAGCGGGGCCCGGCCGGCCTTCCCTGCGCCTTCCTCCCATCTCCAGCCTCGGCGGCCGCTCTGGCCACAACCACCTTCCGTCTCAGGACACAGGGCAAAGGGTCAGGGGCCTGGGGTCCTCCTGCTCCCGGTGACGGGCACCGCCCCCACCTCCCGCCGTGACCCTGACCTGTGGCCCCCCGCCTCCGGGCCTCTGCCTTGGTACCTTCTCATGCGCTCCCCTGCCCGGCTTCCCATGGTCTTCCCGCTGCACCCCTCCCAACGCTGCACCCCTCCCCACGTGCCCAGCCCCGTGGAGGCCCCTGGGGCCGAGCAGCCACAGCTGGCTGAGCAGGGCCTGGGTCACCGCAACTCCTGCCAGCCCCCACTGGGTCTCCAGTGCGGCCTGGGCCCTGCGCCACCCCACCTCTGACCCCAGCTTGCTCTCTCTGCCCTGGACCGTGGCTGTGGCTCTTGTGAGAAAACGTGAGAAGAGCTTTTTAATTCTTCCTGCAAGATCAATCTGTGACCGTTTTGGAAAGATCAGCCCAAAGCAGCAGGGAAAGGGGCCATGCCCCCGGACTGGCACTAAAGCCAGAGTCCCCCCACCCCTGCTGCTGTCAGGTTGGAGAGGGCGCCTGCTTTAGCGATGGCCAGCTGCAGTTTACAGTTGTGATGCTTTAGTGAACACCAGCTAGCTTTAGTTAAGTCAGTCAGCTGTAGTTAACAGTTGGTCAGTTTTAGTTAGCATCAGTTAGCTTTAGTTAACAGTCAGCGAGCTCTATTTAACAGTCAGTCAGTTTGGTTCTTTGGCTCTTCATGTTTCCGTGCTTAAACCCGGGTGCCACGTGCTGCGGTGGCAGCACCTCCACCAGCCTGGGGCCCCTCCCAGACCACCTGGACGCACCACAGGGGGGAGAAGTGGAACTATTTTGAACTCCTGCGATCTGGAGGCTTGTTTGTTGTGCAGCACGGAGGGGCCCATCCTGACTGACATCACACTTCCCCATCCTGGACCCAAAAAGCCATGTGGAGTGGGAGACAGTGAGCTGCAGCACAAGTGGCCACGAATAGCCCCACTGGCCTGGGCAGCCCACGAGACCAGCTCCCGAGACCCGGCCAAGTCCCTGACTGTGGGGCGCCCATCCATCTGGGTGGCCCAGAGGAGCTGGCTGCACCCAAAGGCTCTCGGCCCCGGCGCAGAAGCTCCTGGAGCCTCGTGTGGCAGTCTCAGCCACGAGACAGCCTGCAGGTGTGACCTCCTTTGCCTCCTGCAGGTCAATAAGATGCCCCC
This sequence comes from Dasypus novemcinctus, assembly GCF_030445035.2. NCBI lineage: Eukaryota > Metazoa > Chordata > Mammalia > Cingulata > Dasypodidae > Dasypus > Dasypus novemcinctus. The sequence continues at coordinate 166,490,647 of NC_080676.1, forward strand.
GGCAGGGGGAGGGCTGCACCGTACCCTGGCCTAGAAGCCCGGTGCCTGGGACGACGGCGGAGCTCAGCCTGCAGTGACACTCACCGGGAGCCAAGCGTGTGCAGGCTGGCAGCTCCCAGTGATTCATGCAGCTCATTTATTCATGACCATCAGTCTAAATTTAGGTTAATTACTTTATAGTCACTCTCTCGAGGGTACAGGAGAAAACCTGAGGCCAGTCCATGAGCCAGGAGAGCTGCTGGGTGAGGGAGACACTATCTGATGGAGCTGGTGCCAGGCCCCGCTGGGAGGAGGGGGCCCCGCCGGGAGGAGGAGAGGTTTCTGGGGGAGGAGGGGGCCCCGCCAGGAGGAGGGGCTCCTGGAACCCGCCTCTGCCCTGCAGGGAGCTCCTGGCAGGGGCCCGGGCGGGCGGCTCTTCAGGGATGCAGACCGACGGCCCCCAAGGGGCGTTTTCCAGCAGCGGGGCGGGAGGCACGTGCACAGGGCAGCTGGCCGCTCGCCCGCCCTGCGGCCTCTTTGCCTCCCACCCCCCCTGGAGCTGGGGTCTTCATGACTCCTTTGAGGGGTGTGGACACTGAGACCTGAAGAGTCCCCACCCCTTACGTCACAAGAGGCCCCTGTGCTTGTCACCACACCGGGTTCCCACCCCAGCCGCCCCCCATCTCACCTGGGCTGTGACCCCTACACGCACCCCACCTCCTCAGGGGCAGCGCGGGACCCTGTGCAGCCCCCTGATGCTGGGCGTTGTTTCCTGACCGTGAGTGACGCTGGAGGCCTGGAGACCACCGCAGAGAGGAAGAGGCTGCCCACCCAGCACTAAACAAGGCCTGGAGAACGAGGCGCCCGCGCTGACGGGCGCAGCCTCAGCTGCCCCGCTGAATACTGGGATGCTCTAGGTGGAGAGAACCAGAATCTACAGCAAACATCGTAGCTGGCCCGTTCGTTACGCAGCAACAACCCCTCATGGTGAACTGATGCTGATGAATGCACATGTGGCTGCCCACAAGAGGGCGGGCACCGAGGCCAGCTCCATGCTGGCCCAGACTCCACGCTCCCCCAGTTGTCAGGAGGAAATGAGGCGCACATCCTCCAGCCTTCCCAGAGCCCCAGATAGTAAAAGCGAGCTGACCTCTTCAGTACTGGACAAGTGCCTGGCGAGCAGCGGGCACCTCCCAGCCTGGCACAGCCCCCTGGGCCATGGAGTCGCAGCTCCTGCGGGCAGCTCAGGCACGTGGCATGGGTGGGGCGGGCTGGGCTAGACGGGCGGGTCTGAGGGATGTGGGGACCTGTGTGCTCATTTGGGTACGCAGAGGGCAGCAGTCTGCCCGTGGGGCCCGCTGACCACAGCCTGCTGACCGCGGCTCGCCTGGCCCACGAGGCCCACGCACCACGCTGGCCTGGCACCACACTCTGGGCACTGTGGCATGCCTGCGTAGCGGCCTCGCCCACTGCGGCACTTTTCCTCCTTTGAAAGGGGCCTCACGCCAGTGCCTGTGGAAACACCCGGAGGGCGGCCCTGAAATAAGCTTTATAAGCCATCTTCAATGGCTATGAACCGGCTCAAGTAAAACGGACTCCAGCCGGCATCTCCCCGCACACGCCTCCCGCTGCGGCGCGTCTGCGGAGCAGCAAGGCTACGTCCCCTCACTTTCCTCCCCTCCCGAGGGCCCCACACACGGCGCTGGCCGGACACCCGACAGCAAGGCCAGCGCAGGACCCTGGGCAGTGGCACCAATGCCTGAATCGGGATTTGGTTTTTCAAGTGACAAAAGTAACACGGTTGGGGAAGCAGATGTGGCTCAAGGAATTGGGCACCTGCCTCTCACAAGGGAGGCCCCGGGTTTGGTTCCTGGTGCCTTCTGAGGAAGACGAGCAGACCATGAGCAGACAGACAGTGGAGTCATGGGGGAGGGGGTGTGCAGGGAAATGAAAATTTTTTTGAGGTACCAGGGCCAGTGACTGAACCCGGGACCTCATATGTGAGAAGCCAGCACTCAACCACTGAGCTACACTGCCACCCCATCTTTTTCTTGAGGCCCCATGGCCAGATATGATGGGCAACAGGCGCCGGCCTACCTTCTGCCCCAAACAGTCCAAACCTTGGTCTCAATGCACTGGGCAGCTGCCTCCAGGCAGCAGGCGAGACTGGAGCACAACACGCCTACAATTCGAGAGGGCCAGGAGGTGCACCACTGCCATGGCCCCCTGCCCAGGGACCACTCCCACAGCAGTGCAGAGAGTGGACTCCACGCAGAGCACGGCAGAGCCACGGAGCTGAGAGGCGACCCGAGGCCAGGGATCTGCAGGCGGGCACCAGAGAGAGGGAACTGCCTAGAGATGGAGTCCCAGGAGTGCAGGTGGGGTCCCCGCAAGTCCTGGGCTGGGGGCAGGCTGCACACACCCCAGTGAGCCCCCGGGGTGGCCAGAGGTGCTGCTGTGGGGTGGGAAGGGAGCGAGGCCCTAGCGGTTCCAGGACAGCCCCTCATTGGCCCCGGGCATCGAGCTAAGACACCAGAGAGGCCACTCTTGGGGAGCAGGGCTGGCATCACCGCGTAAGCCCACGCTCAGCCCGCCCTGGGGGAGCACGGAGGCTGAGACCCGCCACGTCGGAGGGCGTGGGAAACACTTCTGGCTCACATACACGACAAAGCACAGAGCCAAACCTACACCAGTCAAGGCAACCGACCAGTACTGACCTGCCACCTGGAACAAAAATCAGCACTCTTTAGTGGAAGATAAGGATCCAGAGGCTCTTCAACATACGAGCAACAAAATTCAGTATACAAAGAAAAACTCCTGAACATGAAAAGAAGGAGCGGTCAAGTGAAAGAACAGTCAATAGTTACCAGCCCTGAGATGGCACAGCATTGGGTTTAGCAAAGACTTTAAAGCAGGTGTTATAAATACATTCATTGTGTGATGTATGTATCTTTTAAAAACAAATAAAAAATATATTTAGAAGGTAAATAAATGCATTCAAAGAACAAAAGCAAATGTTTGCTATGAATAAATAGATGAGGAAATCAGCAAGTAATTGGAAACCATAAAAAAGCAGATACTTTGTATACTTCTCATTTCAAGAATATCTGAAAAGAATAATTTGCTGGATGGACAACTTGAAGACAGATTACCAGAAATTCGTAAATTCGAAGTGCAGAGATAAAAAAGACTGAAAGAAAATGAGCAGAGCCTTAGGGACCTATAGGGCAATATCAAATGGTTTCGCTAACCTGAACAGGACCACATCAAATGGAGTCCTTGAAGGAGACAAGATGAGAACGGAACAGAAAAATATCTGAATAAATAATAAATAAAAATTTCCCAAATCTGATGAGACCCTTAAAGATTCCATATACAAAACCCTCAGCAAACCACAAACAGGACAAAAACAAAGAAAACCACACTGAGGCCCATCAGTCAAACTGATGAAAACCAAGGAGAAGGAGAAAATCTTAAAAGCAAACAGAAAACTAGTATTTACATTTACATACCGGTAAACGGTGGTGCCACAGACCACTGACTTTTCATCACAAACAGCAAAGGCCAGCAGGGAAGGCCACGGCATCCTTAACACACCAAGAGATAAAACATGCCCGCTCAGAATCGAACCCTGTATCTAAAAAGAACAGACTCCACTAAAGAGGCTGAAATAAAGCCCTCTGCAGATTAACGGGTGATGGGAGCACTCTGGCCAGCAGATCTGCCCTCACAGAAACGCTGGAGGACGTCTTCCGGCTGATGGTAAATGACACCAGACGGAAACCTGGTCAACAGGAAGGGAAGGAGTGCCTTGCCGTCTCTCCTGGGAAGCGGCAGCTGGGCACCGCTGGAGGTTCTCCGGGACCAGGCTTTTTCAGGATTTTTTCAGGGCAGGAAGTGTCTGGACATCGATTTGGTGGGAAGGTAACGGAAAGGACTGGTCTATAAGATATAAATTGGGACTTTTCAGGAGGGGGAGGCAAGATGGCGGCTGAGTGAACTTCCCGGTTACTAGCTCCTGGGGGGAATCGGCTGGGAGGCGTCGTAGACTCTTTGGGACCGGCTGTTTCGGGATTTTTCCTGGTCCGGAGGTGTCTGGACATCGATTTGGAGGGAAGGTAACAGAGAGGATCCATCTGTGAAATATACACGGAGATCCCAGCTACGTGTGGAGGACTCCCTCCTTGGGTAGGTGGAGCCGAGGCAGCTAGCACCGCCGGAGCCCCGCGGGCGGCGGCCAGGGTAGCCGAGTCCGGCCGAGCCCGGCTGAGCCGCGGCGGGCGGGGGGGCGGAGCCCGGCTGAGCTCAGCTGAGCCCAGCCGCGCCGCGCCGTGAGCGGGAGAGCCGAGCCGCGCTGTGCCGCGCCGGGCGGCGGGCGGGAAAGCCGAGCCCGGCCGAGCCCAGCCGAGCCCAGCCGAGCCCAGCCGAGCCGCGGCGGGCGGCAGGCGGGGGACCGGAGCCCAGCTGAGCCCAGCCGAGCCTGGCGGCGGGGTTTCTGTTCTTTGTTTTTTTTTTGTTGTTGTTGTTGTTGTTGTTCTTTTTTCCTTCTTTTTTTTTTTTTTTTCAATCCTCTCTTTCTTGTCCCCAATATTCTTCTTATACTATTTTACCTTAACAATACAATAGGTCCTACAGGAAATACCTCACATTTGCTGGGTTTCCTCACCCTCCACTGCCTCATTTCTCTGTGAATAGATTTAGCCTATCTACACTATCCCCTTTCCCCTACAACTTGATATCCTCCACCATCTGCTATCTCTCCTATATTCCATCTCCCTTTCTTTGATCCACAAAGTGTCTAACTCTTAATTTCTAATACCTTTGTTTAGTTTTCCATCTGGTATTCGTCCCTGAAACTATTACCTTTCTTTTCTCTTTCCCTCTCTCACGAAAACAATAGCCTCTTAGTACGTACCACATTCCTCCCATATTCAGTCGTCTACCTCATTATAGGTACTTTCCTACTACTATAACTCTACACAATTTACATGATCTAACCTCCATCCTCCCAGAACTCATATTGTTGCTTTGTAAACATATATCACCAATACTACTTCACACTTTTTCCTTCCTTACACAATTGACTTTCCCCAGCACTAATACTTTCCTTTAAAGTGAGCTTAACTAGCAATAAGAAATTGGAATAAGAAGAACAAAGTGACAAAGAGAAGATATAACACTTACGCAAAAACAACAGCTAATTAATCTCCAAGACTAGACAAAGAAGCTAAGGAACTGATTAAACCCGTCAAGAAAAAATGTTGACAAGACAGCAACAAAAATCTACAAACCAAACCAGTAATCAGGAAAACATGGCTGAATCCAATCAACAAACTGAAAATCAGGAAGGGGGGCAGGACTTCGCACAAGCAATGAAAGATCTCAGAACATTTATCACCGACAAATTTGATGAAGTAATGAAAGAGGTTAACAGCGTGAAGACAACACTTGGAGGGGAAATTGCAGACATGCGCAAAAAAATAACAGATATGATGGGAATGAACACCACAGTTCAAGAAATCAAAAATACACTTGCAGCAAATATCAGCAGACTAGAAGAGGCAGAGCAGAGAATTAGTGATGTGGAAGACAGTGCATTGGAAATCAAACAGATAGTAGAAGTGGTCAATAAAAAGGTAGAAAAAATCCAGATAGGACTTAGGGACCTGAATGATAACGCAAAACGCTCAAACATACGTATTATAGGCATTCCAGAAGGAGAAGAGAAGGGAAAGGGGTCAGAAGGAGTGTTGCAGGAAATAATGAATGAAAACTTCCCAAATCTACTGAAAGAGACAGATGTACATATCCAAGAAGCACAGCGCACTCCACTGGTCATAAACCCCAACAGGCCCACCACAAGACATATACTTGTCAAATTATCCAATGCTCAAGACAAAGAAAAAATTCTAAAAGCAGCAAGAGAAAAGAAAACCATCACATACAAGGGAAACTCCATAAGATTAAGTGCTGATTTCTCATCTGAAACGATGGAGGCAAGAAGGCAGTGGTATGATATAGTCAAGGTACTAAAGGAAAAAAATTTCCAACCAAGAATACTCTATCCAGCTAAACTAGCATTCAAAAATGATGGAGAGTTCAAAATATTCACAGATAAACAGAAACTGAAAGAGTATATCAACAAGAAACCTCCCCTTCAAGAAATTCTTAAGGGAGTTCTGCAGGAAGAAAGGAAAAAACAGGACAGTCAGAGATGGAGGAGAGTGTAAAAGCAACAAGAAAGACAAAAATAGAAGGGGAAAATAAAATAATACAAACAAAATATAACAAACACAAATCCAACCAAAATATGGCTACCATAAATAACTCTCTAAACGTAATAACACTGAATGTCAACGGATTAAACTCGCCTATCAAAAGATTCAGACTGGGACACTGGATAAGGAAATACGACCCATCTATATGCTGCCTACAAGAGACACATCTTAGACCCAGAGACTCATGGAGGTTGAAAGTGAATGGCTGGAAAACAATCATACAAGCAAACAACAACCAAAAAAAGGCAGGAGTAGCTATATTAATATCAGACAAAATAGACTTTAAATGCAAAACAATTGTGAGAGACAAAGAAGGATACTATATTTTAGTGAAAGGGACAATTTGTCAAGAAGATCGAACAATCATAAATATTTATGCTCCTAACAAGGGCGCCTCTAAATATGTGAGGCAAACGCTGGAAAAACTAAGTGAAAGAATAGATGCATCTACAATTATAGTGGGGGATTTTAATACACCACTATCAACTCTGGACAGAACATCTCAAAAGAGAATCACTAAAGAAACAAAACATTTGAACAGTATATTAGAAGAGCTGGATCTAATAGACATATATAGATCATTACACCCAAACACAGCAGGATATACATTTTTCTCAAACGCACATAGAACATTCTCCAAGATTGACCATATGCTAGGCCACAAAGAAAGGCTTAATGAATTCAGAAAGATCGAAATCATACAAAACAATATCTCTGATCACAGTGGAGTCAAGCTGGAAATTTGCAAGGGACAGAGACCCAGACTTCACACGACAATTTGGAAATTAAACAGCACACTCTTAGAAAAACAGTGGGTCAAAGAGGAAATCTCAAAAGAAATCAATGACTACCTTGAAACAAATGATAATGATAACACAACATACCAAAATTTATGGGATGCAGCAAAAGCGGTACTGAGAGGGAAATTTATAGCCATAAATTCATATATCAAAAAAGAAGAAAGAGCAGAAATTGAAGAATTAACTGCACATTTGAAGGAATTAGAAAAACAACAACAAAGTAACCCAACAGGAAGAAGAAGGAAGGAAATAACAAAGATAAGAGCAGAACTAAATGAAATAGAAAATAAGAAAGCACTTGAAAAAATAAACAAGACCAAGAGCTGGTTTTTTGAGAAGATCAACAAAATTGACAAACCTTTAGCGAGACTAACAAAGAAAAAAAGAGAAAAGATGCAAATACACAAAATAAGAAATGAGAAAGGTGATATCACCACTGACCCCACAGAAATAAAGACTATCATAAGAGGATACTTTGAAAAACTATATTCCAACAAAAATGACAATTTAGAGGAAATGGACAAATTCCTAGAAATACATAAGCAGCCCATACTGACGAAAGAAGAAATTGATGATCTTAACAAACCAATCACAAGCAAAGAGATAGAATCAGTCATTAAAAATCTCCCAACTAAGAAGAGCCCAGGGCCAGACGGCTTCACAGGTGAATTCTACAAAACATTCCAGAAGGAACTAACACCAATCCTGTTGAAACTATTCCAAAAAATTGAAACAGAAGGAACACTGCCTAATTCCTTCTATGATGCCAACATTACCCTAGTACCAAAGCCAAACAAAGACACCACAAGAAAGGAAAATTACAGACCAATTTCTCTAATGAACCTAGACGCAAAAATACTTAACAAAATAACTTGCTAATCGTATTCAACAACACATTAAACAAATTATACACCATGACCAAGTGGGATTTATTCCAGGTATGCAAGGATGGTTCAACATAAGAAAATCAATCAATGTAATACACCATATAAACAGATTGAGAGAAAAAAACCACATGATTATATCTATAGATGCAGAAAAGGCATTTGACAAAATACAGCACCCCTTCCTAATAAAAACACTCCAAAAGATCGGAATACAAGGAAACTTTTTGAACATGATAAAGAGTATATATGAAAAACCTAAAGCCAACATTGTTTACAATGGCGAAATCCTGAAATCCTTCCCTCTAAAATCAGGAACAAGACAAGGATGCCCATTGTCTCCGCTCCTATTTAACATTGTCTTGGAAGTACTGGCTCGAGCACTGAGACAAGAACCAGATATAAAAGGCATTCAAATTGGAAGGGAAGAAGTCAAAATTTCATTATTTGCAGATGACATGATCCTATATATAGAAAACCCTGAGAGATCTACAACAAAGCTCCTAGAACTCATAAATGAGTTTAGCAAAGTCGCAGGTTATAAGATCAATGCACAAAAATCAGTAGCATTTCTATACACCAATAATGAGCAAGATCAGGAGGAAATCAAGAAACAAATACCATTCACAATAGTAAATAAAAAAATCAAATACTTAGGAATAAATTTAACTAAAGAGGTAAAAAACTTATACATCGAGAACTATACAAGATTGTTCAAGGAAATCAAAGAAGACCTAAATAAATGGAAGAATATTCCCTGTTCATGGATAGGAAGACTGAATATTATTAAGATGTCTATCCTACCAAAACTGATCTACACATTCAATGCAATCCCAATAAAAATCAACACAGCCTTCTTTAAGGAACTAGAAAAACTAACTATGAAATTTATTTGGAATAAAAAGAGGCCCTGACTAGCCAAAGACATATTGAAAAAGAAAAGCGAAATAGGAGGAATCACACTTCCTGACTTCAAAACATACTACAAAGCTACAGTAGTGAAAACAGCATGGTACTGGCATAAGGAGAGACACACAGACCAATGGAATCGAATTGAAAGTTCAGATATAGAACCTCATGTATATAGCCATATAATATTCGATAAAGCCACCAAACCCTCACAACTGGGAGAGAATGGCCTATTCAACAAATGCTGCCTGGAGAACTGGATAGCCATATGTAGAAGAATGAAAGAGGATTACCATCTCACACCTTATACAAAGATCAACTCAAGATGGATCAAAGACCTAAATATAAGAGCCAAGACCATAAAGACCTTAGAAAGCAGTGTAGGGAAACATCTACAGGACCTTGTAATAGGAAATGGCTTCATGAATATCACACCAAAAGCACGAGCAGCAAAAGAACAAATAGATAAATGGGACTACCTCAAAATTAAAGCCTTCTGCACCTCAAAGGAGTTTGTCAAGAAAGTAAAAAGGGAACCCACACAATGGGAGAAAATATTTGGCAACCATATATCTGATAAGAGACTTATAACTTGCATATATAAAGAACTCATAGATCTCGAAAACAAAAAGATAAACAACCCATTTAAAAAATGGGAAAAAGATTTAAACAGACACTTCTCCAAAGAAGAAATACAAATGGCTAAAAAGCACATGAAAAAATGCTCCAAATCCCTAGCTATCAGGGAAATGCAAATCAAAACTACAATGAGATACCATCTTACTCCCATAAGATTGGCAGCCATGAAAAAAACAGTAGAATACAAATGCTGGAGAGGATGTGAAGAAAGGGGAACACTCATCCATTGCTGGTGGGAATGCAGAAGGATCCAACCATTCTGGAGGACAGTTTGGCAGTTTCTCAAAAAATTATCCATAGATTTGCCATATGACCCAGCAATACCACTGCTGGGTATATACCCATCAGATCTGAAAACAAGGACACAAACCGATATATGTACACCAATGTTCATAGCAGCATTGTTCACCATTGCCAAAAGTTGGAATCAATCCAAAAGTCCATCAACAGATGAGTGGATCAATAAAATGTGGTATATACACACAATGGAATACTACTCAGCTGTAAGAACCAATACACTACAATCGCACGTGATAACATGGATGAACCTTGAGAATCTTATGTTGAGTGAAGCAACCCAGGCATTGAAGGACAAATACTATATGACCTCAATGATATGAAATAAGTTAACTGCCTCAGAGAGCTAGAGTCTGGAAAAGTGGCTTACTGGAAATCGGGGGGTGGAGGAAGGCTGTGAGTTAATGTCTGTAGGGGTGGAATCTGTGATGAGCTGGGGGTAAGTATGAGCACAAAGAAGGGACAAAATGGGGGCAAGGGGTTACCTTCGGGTGGGGTTTTCTGGGTTTGAGGGGCCTGGGGATGGGAAGAGGGGTAATATGGTCCAAGAAATAGGTGGGAGGGAGGGGCAACATACAAACATGGGAGAGTGCCAGAAGTTCATTGAGAACTAAATGTTGAGTAAAACGTATCAAAGTATAAGTAGGAGGGTTACCTGGTTAGGACGCTCAGGGGGTATGGTCTGATGCGGGACGGACTCCGGAGGGAATAGCTGAAGGCTCATTTTGCCAAGGTGGGTTCTACCATTGGGTGGGGTGGACCCATATCCTGGGGAAGACTAATGCCGTCGAATAGAGAGAACTGTATCTCTCGTGAGAAAGGACGGCTCCCAGGGCATTAGATTGGCAGGCGTTGTGGGCCCTAAGGGGAGGGGAAAATGGACGTGCAATGGATGGAACAAAGGTAAATAAGGGGGCAAAAGAGGAGTTATGTGAGAGTACACGAGGATGAATATAAAACAGCTAATATTACACCAAAAACATATAGGGGACGACAGACTAATAATGAAAACCATAAGACAAAACATAGGATAACCAAAAAATTTAGAAAACTGTACAACCTAAAGTATGGACCACATAGTAAGCACAAATGTTACCTTGTTTGAAAACTATAGTTTCGGAATCTGTACATCAGTTTCAGGAAATATGATATGAATAAGTTAAAAGATTATTGCTGTGGAAGGGAAAAGGTTTTATGGTGGATCTGGGGAAATACTGTATATTGTATATATGAATTTTGGTGATCTAAGACTCTTCTGAAGCTGACATTATGTTGGGATTCACTTTACGGGAAGTTTTGGATCACAGAGTGGTTCAACAATGGCAGCAGAGGAATACTGATATGGGATGTTATTGACAGGATATATATGGTTGACAGGGAGTTATACAGGGCATATGCCCAGGGTATATGGTAATGTCTATATATACTCATAGTGGAAACAATTAAAAACAACAGCTGGGGGCGTACTGGGTTCCTGGCCGGGGGGTCACTGTTGTTGGCCCTGGGAGAGCAGCGGCAATCCTCCAGGTGCAACGGCAAGAACCAGGAAGGAAGGAGGGCCCAACAGTGGGCTCTTGATACTAATGGCTACACTTTTGAGCCTATGCACCTGCAATAAGAACAAGGCCTAGAGTAGCATTGTGCCTGGGGGTTTCCTCCTGACAGCCTTCATGTTACTCAAATGTGGCCACTCTCACAGCCAAACACAGCGTGTAGATGCGATGCATTCCCCCCAGCGTGGGACACGACACCCGGGGATGAGCCTCCCTGGCACCGAGGGATCACTACCACATACCAGCTGAAGAAGCAACTAGAAAATGACCTTGAATTAAAGATTCAATGCGGAACAGCAGAATATACCTGTCTACATACAATGACATGACTTCGGGAAGCGGTTTGACCTAATGTAAGGGGGAAATGGAAAGGAGAAATGAGATTATAAGGCTGTGAGTCTCTAAAAAAGAGTCTGGAGGTTGTCAGAAGGAATACCCCTATGTACAACTGAACAGAGTCTAAGAGACAGATAAGGTAGATACAACCCCAGGTATTGGTTCTTTTGAGGGATAAAGAGACCCACGGGTTCTATGGTCATGGCAGAAGGGGTTCACTGCCATGACAGATGGCCCTTCTTTGGAGCTGGTGTTTCTGCGTGATGGAAATGGACTCAGAGGGGATCTCTTTTCACAAGACTTGCATGCTACTTTATTGGAATTGTAGTTGGTGCTGGGTTTAAGATATATGTAGGGGATTTGAATCTCTGGACTGATAATATGACACCCAGGCCCAGAGCCTCAACAGACTTCAGCTCCTACACTTTGACTTATTGGACTTACTCCACTCAGCTAACATGGAGTTGAAGAAGGTCAACCACCACAACATGGAGCCTAGAGTGTCTACAACTAGAAGCGGGAAGAGTGCATCCAGTACCCATGTGGAATCTAAGCCCTCACTTGACATAGGTGTGCAATGGACACAACCAATCCAATGTCCACAGAGAAAATGTGGAATGGGTGTGGGAACGGTAGCCATGGGGGCTGCTGGGTGTGGGGAACGGGAGGAAGAGATGAGAAGTGGAGGCGTTTTCGGGACGTGGAGTTGTCCTGGATAGTGCTTCACGGACAATTACGGGACACTGTAGATCCCCCCAGGGCCCACTGGATGGAACGTGAGAGAGTCTGGGCTATGATGTGGACCATTGACTATGGGGTGCAGTGATGCTCAGAGATGAACTTACCAGGTGCAATGGATGTATCACGATGATGGGAGAGAGTGTTGCTGTGGGGGGAGTGGGGGGCAGGGGCGGTGGGGTTGAATGGGACCTCATATATTTTTTTTAATGTAATTAAAAAATAAATAAATAAATATTAAAAAAATAAATAAATAATAAAAAACCAAAAAAAACAAATATTAAATGGTATATTTTCATAACTATACCATTAATAAAATATTTTACCATTAATAAAATATTTTTAATGAAAAAAAAAAAGAATTAAATATCTGAGAATATATTTAACCAAGGATATGAAAGACTTTTTCACTGAAAACTACAGAACACTCATCAAAGAAATTAAAGAACTAAATAAATGACAAGACACTCTAAATGTTTATGGATTGGAAAATTTAATTTTGTTAAGATGACAGTCTACTCAAAGTGATCCATAGATTCAATACAATCCCAATCAAAATTCAAGCAGTCTTTTTTTTTTTGCAGAAATTGGAAAAACCCTATCTTCAGGAACTTGAATGGATTCTTAGACTTTACAGCAAAAACACAAGCAACAAAAGAAAATTAGGGAAACGGACTTGGCCCAGTGGTTAGGGCGTCCGTCTACCACATGGGAGGTCCGTGGTTCAAACCCCGGGCCTCCTTGACCCGTGTGGAGCTGGCTCATGCGCAGTGCTGATGCGCGCAAGGAGTGCCCTGCCACACAGAGGTGTCCCCTGCGTAGGGGAGCCCCACACACAAGGAGTGCGCCCATAAGGAGAGCCGCCCAGCGTGAAAGAAAGTGCAGCCTGCCCAGGAATGGCACCGCACACACACACACTTCCCGTGCCGCTGATGACAACAGAAGCTGACAAAGAAACAAGACGCAGCAAATAGACACAGAGAACAGACAACCAGGGGAGGGGGGGAATTAAATAAATAAATAAATCTTTTTTTAAAAAAATTAAATTGGATTACATTAAAATTTAAAACTTTTGTGCAGAAAAAGACATCAAGAAAGTGAAAAGACAACCTACAGAATGGGAGAAAACAGTTGAAAATCATATATATGGTAAGGGTTTAAAATCCAGAACATATAAAGAGCTCTAACACCTAAACATTAGAATGCTGGGGCTCAAGAGCTGGCCCCCCACAAAGCCGTGTTCAAGTCCTAACCTGGGTGTGTGCCTGTCTGCCTACAGGACTTTGCGGATGTTGTTAAAGGGCGGGCTCATTTGTGACCCAGATCTCTGAATATCCTACTCCAATGACGCTGATTTCAATCAGCAAGGACCTTGATCCTTAAGGCCTAAGCTCTTAGGGGGAGGGGAACTTTACACAGACACAGACGACAGAAAAGAAGCAGGAGAAGCAGGTGGTGCAGGCAAAGGTGAGAGCCAAGGATCCCAAGCATTGTCCCGGGAGCACCAGGAAGCTGCAGGCTCTGGAAGAAGGCGTGGCCTGTCGAGACCTTGACTTTGGTCCTCGAGCCTCCAAAACCAGGAGACAAGAAACTCCTCCTGTTTAAGCTAACTCATTGTGTGGTATTTTTCACAGTAGCCCTGGCAAACCAAGACAAAGACAAACAACCCAACTTAAAAATGGGGAAAGGGCTTAAAGAGTCATTTCTCCAAAGAAGATATACAAATGGCCAACAAGCACGTGAAAAGACGCTCAAAATGGAAACCCAAACCACAGTGAGCTACCACTTCACACCCACTATGTGATCATTATGAAAAACAAGTGTTGGCAAGGATGCAGGGAAACTGGAAGCCGTGGACGCTGTTGGTGGGCATGTAAAATGGTGTCGCCACTGTGGAAGACTGTTTGGTGGTTCTCAGAAAGTTAAACATAAAATTACCGTATGGCCCAGGAATTCCACTTCTAGGTTTACACACAAGAACCGAAAGCAGGAACTCCAACAGATATTTGCACATTAATTCTCATAGCAGCATTATCCACAAAAGCCAAGAGGGGAAGCACCCCAAGTGCCCATCAACAGATGAGTGGATAAGATGTGGTCCATACACACCATGAACATTATTCAGCTATAAAACAGACGAAGTGGTACATGCTACAACATGGATGAACCTTGAAATCATTGTTGACTGAAATAAGCTAGACCCAAAAGGACAAACAGTGGAATCATTTTCAATTTATATGAAATGCTTAGAATAAGGAAATTCAGAGAGACAGAAGGTAGATTAGAAGTTACCTGACTGGCGGCGGACTTGGCCCAGTGGTTAGGGCATCCGTCTACCACATGGGAGGTCCACGGTTCAAACCCCAGGCCTCCTTGACCCATGTGCAGCTGGCCCACACGCAGTGCTGATGCACGCAAGGAGTGCCGTGCCACACAGGGGAGTCCCCCGCGTAGGGGAGCCCCATGTGCAAGGAATGTGCCCCGTAAGGAGAGCCGCCCAGCGCGAAAGAAAGTGCAGCCTGCCCAGGAATGGCACAGCACACGAAGAGTTGACACAAGATGCACAACAAAAAGAAACACAGATTCCTGTGCCACTGACAACAACAGAAGTGGACAAAGACGACGACGGAGCAAATAGACACAGAGAACAGACAACTGGGGGGTGGAGGGAGGGGAGAGAAATAAATAAATAAATCTTTAAAAAAAAAAAGAAGTTACCTGACTGCTTACCAGGTGCAGAGTTTTCTGTTTGGAGCAATGAAACAGTGTGGATGGACGGATAGTGGTGGTGGCACAACACTGTGAATGTGATTACCACTAACTGTACACTTAAAATGGCTAAACAGAGAATTTTGTGTTATATATGTTACTACGATAATTTCTAGAAAATTATTGAAACACACAAAATTTTTTAGAAATGTTTAACCACCACCCCCCCACCGCCACCCATGATCACGGTGGTAAGTGGGAGGGGTGCAAGGAGAGCCTCTCCCAGGGGCTAGTGCCTTCACAGAACTGCGAGGGCAGCGGGGCCCAGCGTGGGGGAGGGGGCTCACCCGGGAGCGCCTCCTGAGGGCCGGGGGACGAGGAGGCCCGAGGTGCCGGGGCCTCTGGGGGCAGCCGGCAAGGAGGCACAGAGCCACAGAAGTGCAAGGGCGGCGGGGCCCAGCGGGCCGGGCTCTCCCGGGCACCCATGTGGAGCCCCGGGAACCCCCAGGGCCTCCGGGGCGGGGAGCAGCAGGCTGAGGTTTGTATTTGAAAGCTCCAGTCTTTTCTTTTGGGGGTGGCTTATTTACCCTGCAGTGACGCTCATCACCCCATCCCTCACCCAGCTCTGGGCAGCCAGGACTGTCATTGAGCGCCGGGGGCCGTTGCACGGCCAGGCCACCCCGAGCTCAGCACAGTCAGGGTGCAGACGTCCCAGCAGCGGTGACACCAAGGGCAGGACGGCTCTTGCAGAGCGCAGGGACATGAGGTGGGGACAGGCGTGGGCCAGCTCCTGCGGCTCCCTGTCAGGCCCCCATCCCCTGTCCGGCTTGCCCTGCCTAAATCCCCTGGCCCGCGCGCCTGGCTCCCCTGGCCCGCCCACAGGCCGCCTACCTGTAGAATCCCAGTTCGCGTGCAGACGGAAGGGCTGTCCCAGGGGGCATCCCGGTCCGTGTCCACCCCCTGCCAGTCACCCCTCTCCCCATCTGCCAACCAGAAACATCTCCAGACATTGCCCTGTCCTGGGGCGCAGGACGGTGGCGGTGCCAAACAGCTGCTGTTAACTTTCACCAGTTGGTTGCCAGGAGCTGCAGGACGGGCCAGCTGCTGGCCACACTGAGTGAGCAGGGTCTCTGAGGCGCTAAGCTGCCACCACCGCCCTCACCATTGCCTGGCCACGGCCCAGCCGCTCAGCACGGCAAACAGCCCCGCGCGGTCCCGGAACCCTGTGGCAGCCGCGGGAGCTTGCCACCATTGCCCACTACACACGAGGGGCACACGGCGGTGAGGGGCGCATGGCGGTGACGGGTGCATGGCAATGAGGGGGGTGAGACGCCTGACGGGGTCCAGATGAGCTCCAGACCCGCTCCCCTCCAGCGACCAGCCTGCCAGGCCTCCGGGCACTGCCCCCAGCTGCCCCGGCCACTCCGGGGAGCGGCAGGAACCCACCCAGGCTCAGGCCACCGCCCAGCTTCCGCTTCCTCCTCAGGAAAAGGGGGGTCCACAGGCCCAGGGCCAACGAGGTGTGGGGTCCCCCGGGGGGGGCCATGTGCGGCGCGTGTGCAAGCATGCGGGGACCCCGGGCGCTCCGGGCGCCTGGGACTGTCCCTCCACTTGGCAGCTCCCCAAGACGGGAACTGGTCCAGGAGGGAGAAGGCGGCAAGAAGCCCCAGGAGCTGCGCCCTTTCATGTGGCTCCAGCTCAGCTCCTGCCGCCCCGGGTTTGCAAGGCAGGTCCTCACGACTCGTGTTCTTCTGAATTGACTCCAACGTCAGGTCCTCTGCCAGGGAGCTAAACACAGCCTCACCCGCCCTCACAGGCGCAGCACACGCACCTTGGAAGGAACCTGTGGCCACTTCCAGCTGCTTTTCCATGGCCCCCCACCCAGGCTGGGCCCACACGCAGGGGCTGTCCCAGGGAGAGGACGCTGCAGGGGCACAGGCTCCTGACCCAAACATGTTCTCGGGGACACAGGAGGGGTGGAGGGCACGAGGCGGGGGCCACTGCAGAGTCCTGGCCCCTCGGAGCAGGGGGGCTGGGTGGGCGGGTGCCTCAGGCTGCCGTCAGGGTGACCTCCTGCAGACGGCCGCAGCTCTACCCCGTTCCCAGGGGCCTTGGGCGCCCGCTGCTCTGCGATGGTCCTGGGGTCCTTGCCCAGGCATGCCCTCCACTTCCGAGGATGGTACCAACAGCCACGACGCGCCCTTCCCCACCCCTCCTGGCACACACGTGCCCACGCCCACCCAGGACGGGCAGGGCAAGGACAGCGCCGAGAGCGGGCTGTACTGGCCATGCCTGGGGCCCAGGCGGGCTGTGTGGGCGCTGGGGGAATCCTAGACGGCCGAGACAGACCTGTCACCCAGAGCTTTCCGAGGCCCCCTGGGCTGTGTCCTGGGGCTCACCACGAGGCTGGCAGCATGGACTTGCTTCCAAATCTGTCCTCCAACCCCAGCAGGTGGCTTGAACCCTCTGCATCCCAGGACCCCAATCCTGGGTGCCAGCAGAGGCCATGAGCTTGACAGGCTGTTTCCCGGCCATCCTGCCCCATCCTGGTCTCCCGGGCTGGGGTGCTGCCAAGCAGAGGCTTGGCTCTGTGGCAGGAAGCCAGATGCCACCTCTGCCTCCCCGGGATGTGAGAGGTGGTTTTGTCCCCTCTTCACAGGCCAGCACTCGGGCAGAGGGGCCTGGACTGATTTTGAGGGGTTAAACTGGCTTCTAGTTTTGCACAGCTCAACCCTGAGGCAGCCGTCACACCCAGTCCCCTGGGGGACCTGGCCTCTGGGGCCGCAGCACGGCATCTCCAGGACCCTGCCGGCCGAGCCCTGCTGGGACGCCTGCTGTGGGACCAGGCTCCGCACACTTGCCCAACCCTGCAGCCTGGTGGCCCCAGCCCGTTTCCACGCAGCTGCCACATTTCCTGAGGAGCAGCAGGATTATAAAAAGCTACTTAAAGCAAAAGAAAGGCCCCTAGGTCTTGGCCACCTTGGTAGCCCTCCAGGCCGTGTCCTGCTATAAGATGAGAACAATGCTCACAGGGTGTGTGCAAGCCCTAAAGAGGGCAGGGAGGGTCCTGGCAAAATTGTGGGGCAGCACACCTGCAGCCCGCCCAGCTCTCCCAAAAGACAGGCCCATGCGTCAGCCCGGAGGGTGCAGGTGCACTCAAGTCCTCCCATGACAGCTTCCCAGGGCTCCCCGCCTCTGAGGGCAGCCACGCACCTGTTGGCAGCAGGAGGGAGAGCGCACGGCCAGGGAGTCTCAGCAGATACAAGCATGGAGAGCTGTGCCGTCTGCTGCCACAGCTGTTTCTGGCATCTGGCCCTGACTTCTTGGGTGTCCAGGGCCAGGGGAAAGTGGCCATCAGCATTCCCTTCTTGTGGCAACTAGAATGGACAAAGGAACTCAGACAATACAGAAAAGGAAAGCCTGCATCAGGTCTAGTACTTCTCTCTGAGAAACAATCCATGTATAGAATGAAAACAAGCCCCAGCCCCAGCAAGGAGCTCCAGTGTGCCATGTTCTAGTCACCCAGCGGCCCAAGTGGGTGCCGCCCCTCCCCACCCCACCCCACCCCTGGGGCCAAGCAGCAGCTCCAGCCAAGGCCATGCCCAGGCCGAAGCAGTGAACCGGGGCAGCCAACACCCAGAAGACACCGCCAGGCACTTCCCACCACTCCATGATCATCCCTGGGATTGAGGGGCAAACAGGAAATAACCAAACAAGGATGGACAGTCAACCAAAACGGAGCAAGCCTTCTCAAAAGACCAATTCCACAGAAAAGAGGACACCAAACAACCAAAAATGGTTGTTTGGAACATCGGAGAGAAACTAAACTTTTAAAAAGAAACCTGATTAAAATCCCCAAAGGGGCAAAACTCAGGATCTCTGTGCAGACAAGAGTCAGCACAGGTGTGAGTAGGCCATTCTTGGAAAGGGCTGCTGGCGAGGCGGGCCGCAGGCTGGGCTCTGGGGACCCCTTCCCTAACTCAAAGGGCTGCTCACGGCATCTAACCCGCTAGCACAAACGTGGCTCGTGCCTGCACCCTGCTTTCCTCTTGGAGTCTAGGTACGTGCCAGGCAGAGGGGCCCATGTAACCAGTCCCCAGTAAAAGCCCTGGGCACTGAGTCTCCAATGAGCATCCACACCGGCTATCATGACTCACTTTCTGGGGAATTCTGTGTGTCCGTGTGACTCCACAGAGGGGACTCCAGAAGCTTTACCTGGTTTTCCCCGGACTTCGCCCCACCCGCCTCTCCCCTTGGCTGACTCTGCTCCGCATCCTTTCACTGTCATAAACTTAGCCACGGTACGACGATGTGCTGTGTCTTGGGAGTCCCCCGAGCAAATCACCAAACCCCACGTCAGAGTCTTTGGTATCAAGGTGCTGGGTGACAGGGGCTGGCCCAGGAAGGCCACCCAGGTGCCAACACTGGGGCCAGGGCTCCAGCATGTTTCCCCCAAGGCAGCCTGCTCTTATTTTTCCACACGGTTATATAAAACAGGACAAAGAAAACACACTCCAGATTAGGGGGAAAATATATAACTTTATTTCTAACAATGTAATTAAATTCCACCACAGAACAAGAACATCATGGGATTCTTTTTTTTCTGTTTAATAAATACAAATGAATAAAAATACTTGGTTCTGCAAAGAGACTGCTGCTCTTCCATTCCCAAATTTCATGGAAGCCTGATGGGCAAATGCCCTCTGCCGGCCCCTGCTCCAGCTGTGACACCCCCACACCGCCTGCCCACCTGCCCACACCACTCCTACACTCCTTATAGGAAGGGTTACACCTTGTAAATACACCTGTAAACACCATTTAGGCACAACACTTCGTCTTTCCCCAACCCCTTCTTAATACAACTTAATTTAGACGATTCCCTTCTGAGAAAGAAAAATCTGGTTTCTACAGAGGCTCGATCTGGAGCCCCCTTTACCCAGCAATTGTTAACACCATGAAACTGTGTGAGGTTTCAGCAAGAGAGACTATCTGTCCACTGCATACATCATTAAAAGGGCAGGAAAAGGATCAAAGGTAAGGTAAAATCTACTCTAGGTCTGATAGACCATCCTTATTTCAAAAATAGAAATTCCTATTTAAACTTGACCTGCTGGAGACAGGTAAGTGACCGTCACTGCTCACAGGGGCCCCAGGCTGTGCTGCAGAGCCCCAACCGCATCAAAACCACAGGGCCCAGGAAGGGCCTCTGCTGGTCCCCACGTGGCCTGGGGACCGCGTGCCCCCTCCAGGGCCAGTGGTCAGGACGGGGACGTCTGCACTAACCACGGACGCCCTCCCCTCCCGGGAGCACCAAGAACGGTTCTGCCAACAGGTCAAGTTCCTGGCGCAACCACAACGTGCAAAAGCTTAGAACTTACCAGTTTTTAGGCTGGAGAAAAACTCCTATAGATCCAGAAGAAATCTCCATTAAAACGTCACCTCTTGTATGCCTGCTCTAAAAACTCACTAGTAGTTAAGACATAAATGTCAATCTTTAAGAAATGTGATCACAAAAGAACTCTTGGTCTTTACAAACAGCAGTAAACTTTTTTATGTAACCCATTTTCCATTAATCCACATTTTTAAAAAACATTTATTTCCTGAAAATATGTCTAAGTGTGCGAGTTCGTAATATACAACAAATGAAAAAGATTTAACAAGATTTTAAGAAAAACGTCTGCTCATTAGATGCGGTACCAGAAGCTGCCAGGTCCCCTCCCGGCACACGGTGGACACAGGACTGGCCTGCGCTGGGCCTTCACGCCCCTGCCCCTCGGCTGCTGCCACAAGGACCCATTTCCTGGAAGAGCAGCCCTGCTGCTCACCCACGCAGGGGCGGCACGCTTGGCCTGCGGTGGGCAAGGGGCGGGAGCCGCAGGACACCGTGGGAGGTCCTGCCTGCTCCCGGGGGCTCCCCGGCTGGGCAAGGCAGGGCTGGCAGCGCTGGGAATCTACCTGAACCCTCCAGGGAAGACTTCAAAACTGCAGGAGGCTGTCATTATTCTACATAAATCATAATTTCAGAGAAGCCTATTTGGGGTAGGGAAGTTGGGCAAAAAAAAGATGCTGTGGTCCAGCAAATCTGCCTTTTTGGTAGTAGCACAGAGTGCCAGCGTCACTAATCGTTCCCGAGGAGCAACCCTGGAGGCCGCCGGGCGGCGGGGGCTCTGCGCACGTGCACATGCAGGGGTGGGACTCAGAGCCCCAGGGACTTCTGGACAATCTGCTTGGCGATTTTATAAAACTGCTCTCGGTCATCCCGCCACATCTTGGAAGCATCCACATTTGCTCCACTCTCATCGTTGGGCTCTGAAAGAGAAGGGGGCATTCGCCATGTAGAGGAGGACGTGTGCAGTCAGCCCCTGGGCAGGAGCTCCCGTTTCCTTCAGGAGATGACCCTGGAAACAAGCAGCATGGCCCGTGGTGCCTGTGGAGACGGGGAAGCCGAGGGCAGTGCAAGGTCAGCACGGCCACTCCTGCAAAGTGGACTAGATGTATCCCAGGGCAAAAAGATCCAGTCTCATGATTTCTACATTTTGAGTGTCTAAAATGCCAAAACAATCAATCATTTCTCTTGCTCATTTTTAGCACCCGACAAACTACACGATCCACCAACTAATTTCATACACTGATGATGCTCTCAGTACAAATCACTTCTCCTTAAGGCAGACCCTTCTAAAGGAAATGGCCCCTTAGCAGAGCCGCGTGTTTGGCCTAGGGCAGACACCTGGCCCCGTCCGTACCAGCTCATTCACGGTGGCACCTGAGGCCCGCAGGCATTCTAGAATTTGGATCAGGACACTAGGAGAGCAGTTGGGGCCTGCCAAAAAGAAGGCAAGAGCCAAGGGCCGTGAGAAGCTGAAATTAAGTTCTGGAACAAAAGCTGCAAGTCAGCAGCAGCTACGAAGTACAGCGGTGCCCGCGTTAGAATAAAGGGAACCTACTGCACCAGAGCAATGCGGCCAAGGAGGCCCAAGTGAAATGGCAGCAGACGCAGGAGCAAGGACGTGCAGCGCCATGTGGCTCCAGGCACTTTCAGCTCCTTGCCAGGCCCTGGGTCTCCTCACTGGCAGTCCTCCTTTCTTAAGCTGCCAGACTGAGACCCTCGTCCTCCAACCAAAAAAAAACTGCCCTCGTAAAATCACTGTCCCACCTTGCTGCTTCCTGCCTGCCTGCCACTCACTCAACAAACCCTTCCTCGACACTGACCATGAGCTAGGCTTTGTGCGGGCACGAGGCAGAGAGAAGATGTGGCCCCTGCTCTCAGAGCATGAGCAGCGGGGCAGACAGACATGCCAACTGTGCTAAATGTGAGAAGGGAAAGGGCAGGACAGAGGACAGGATTCATGGCCTCTCTGCAACAAACACCTGGAGGGAGCCCAGGCTCCCCACTGTCTGATGGTGGTCGTGCAGGCACAGGGGACCCCAGTAGGTGCGCACAGACAAGTGGGGGGGAAGGGGCACCAGGGTAGGCCAGAGGCAGGATGGGGAGGCAGTGTGGCAGGAGGGACAGTGGTGGGCCTGGGCAGGTGTGGACACCGGCACTCTGTGGTGAGGGATTATAGTCGATAAAGCTGGAAATCACAATTACAGCTAGAGGTGCTTTCCCACAGCAGTGAGTAAAGAGGACAGGAACAGTGTAACAAGGTACCACAGAAAAGACACGTCTGAGTAAGTTCAAAGACAGAGGGATTCAGAGCACAGCTGCAAGTAAAAGCCCCCTGGGACTCCTCCCCTGCCTTGGGTGGCTTCCTTCTGCTCTTCCTCCTGGTGTGACACCCACCCTCTGCCTGCCATCACCCGACCCTCTTACCAGACGAGACTCCCCGCCTCCCCTTCAGGCAATGCCCTGGCTGAGGAGTGGACGCACAGCCAGCGCACCCCTGGACAGCCGCAGGGACACAGGACACCTATGTACTTGCAGCATGCTACCTCCATCAGAAGACGGCATGTACCTGCAGCATGCTCACTGCCATCAGCAGGTGTTGTATACCTGCAGCATGCTCAGCAGGTGACATGCACCTGCAGTATGCTCACCAACATCAGTGGGTGACAGCTACATACTTGCAGGATGCTCACCTCTGTCAGCGGGTGATGTGTACCTGCAGCATGCTCACCACTGTCAGCAGGTGACACCTACGTAAGTACCTGCCAGCATGTTCACCTCTGTCAGTGGGTGACGTGCACCTGCAGTGTGCTCACCTCCGTCAGCGGCTGACAAGTACCTGCAGCGTGCTCACTGCCACCAGCGGTGACATGTACGCACCTGCCAGCATGCTCACCACCGACAGGAGGATCTTCTCCACGCTCTGCACGGGGCTCCACCGCTCGGCGCTGCTCTCGTAGCCCATGGGGTCGTCGCCAGGGGCGTGCAGGATGGAAATGCAGACTCTCCCGTCAGGATAGACTGCAGAGGTCAGAAGAGGCAACAGCTCATCAGGAGGAAGAGCACCAACAAGGAGCTCCTCCTTGTCAGCCCCAAGCTGTCGGCACAGCTAGCTGGAGTGCCGCCTGAGGCTCACGATCCCCGCCCAAAGCCGCACCCAGGCACCAGAGCCCGCCGAGGCCTCAGTGGACGCTCACGCGCGGACAAGGAGGCTCCTCCATACTGACCAGGTGCAGCGTAAGCCGACCCTCGTATGACTTTTTTTTCAGCATTATATCCAAAATGAAAGGTTATTTGGCAGTGAAATATCACCAAAAGAGCCAATGTAATTGGGGTTATTAGCAATACTTCACAACTGTTATCTTAGCTATTGCTAATTCTACCACTAAACACAGAGTAAACTGTAAAATCCAGGTCCACAGGACTGGAAAGGAGGCAACAGGGATTAAATATCCAGGAAAAGAAGGGGACTGAGATTTCCCTTGGTAGCTTATTTTCATAGAAAGATCGCTGTCCATACTACCTGGAGATGAACCGTAGGTCAAAATCGAATCCTTTCATCATATAGCATCATTTACAAGACACCCAAGAGCTTAGAAGGGACAAATGTATTTCATTTGTATATAATTAGGATGTAACCAATTCTATCAAGGAAATTACAAGCATCTGTGATTTTTCTTTTACATATACTTAGGGAAACTCTCAGATGATTCAGTGTGTGTGTGTGTGTGTGTGTATATATATGAATATATATGTATATGTATATATATATATAGTATCTACCCAGAGAAATCCACCTGGATACTCAACTGTAAAATTATAAGGCCAAAATATAATAATGGAAAACAGGCAATTTAAAATAAATTTATGGAATTTACCTTAATTCATCAACTCAGAATCTCACCAAAATTGAGTGTTAATAGTTATCACTTACCTCCAAAGAGCCTTTCTTTTACACCCGATCCCTCATTTTCTCCATTCATCATCCTCCACTGTTCTAGTGGTTACTGCCCTGTGGCTAACCAAAAATTGTATCCACACATGTCACGGGAAAAGGTTAAGAAACTGAACGCTGATTTATCACAGACACCAGGACGCCAGCCTAGAGTCCTCATTAATTACAGAGTCTGGAGGCCTAGACTCTGAACAACTGTCCCTGCACTGAAAGCAGAGGAGGTGACAAGTTTTCGACTTCAGCATCGCTTCCCCAGGGTGACAGTAATGGCAGTGAGCGACGCTTTGGAAACGCAGCTGTGGCCACTTCCACGCCTGTGTCCATGCTGCCCTGCTACCAGGAATACCCTACCTGAAATGCCCTGCACACTCTGAACTCTGCCACCAAAACCCCGCCCACTGGCATTCTGTGGACATCTCAACGTCCCAAGGGCCAGGGCCACGCGACACGTGTCTGCACTGCCCAGCCAGTCCTGCTCCTAAAAGGCGTCCCCCACAGCACTGAGCCCCACAACTTGGCCTCCTAAACCTGACTCCATCCGCCCGCTTCACCACCAAGAGCAACGCTCAGTTCCAAGCCACAAGCAGCTCTCCCCGGACCCCTCCAGCCGCCCCGCACTGCCCCTCATCTGCTCTGCCGCCTTTTCAAAAGGCCACACCGAGCACACTGTCCCCTCGTGCACTCAGGATCCGTCAACGACTTCCACTGCTCCTAGGAAAAAGACCAAAGTCCTTCCAGGTGAGAGCTCCCGGACGGCCAGTCCCCTGGGGACGATCACTTGCTCACCACTGTAACCCAGTAACTCTCTATACATGTGAATCTTTTAAAACATTTGCTGACAGATGTAATATACTGGTAGACCTATAAAATAGTTCCCCTCAAATTATTCTTATAAAAAATAAAAACATAGTATAGTAAGACAGAATTTTAAAACTCTATATTAATTCTATGAACATAAAGAATAACTATCAGGTTAATCTTCTTACTACATATCCACATAATTTAATCATTTTATTAGCTGTAATCTACCTCTTAATACCATGTCACTAGAATTTTTCTGAAAAATGTATTTATCTTCAATACAATCTTATTTTAATTTTTTAGTTATCTATGACCCTCTCTGTATGGTTGCATATGTGGTTAATCAAATTAAGATTAATGACCTCTTCAACAGACTCTTATCTCTCATCCATAATGCATCTTTAAAACTTTTTATGTTGTCCCATGCTCATACCAAAGCAGACAGCCGTACAATCAACCCTATATACTCATCACCCAGCTTAACAATTGCTAACAGCCAATCTTCTTGAAGGAATGAATGCTTCTATGTATCTACTACGCGCTCATGGAATTGAATACTGATTTGAGAAAAGTACAAAGTGGTCTCTCTGACAAGGAAGCGCATTATTTACATGTAGCAAAATCGGCAGAAAAATGAGAAGTCCCCAGTCAGGGTTCAGGCAGCTAATATGACAGAAGAGGGGATTCCCTGCAGGTGGGGTGGTCCTGAGAACCTCTGTGGCAGGGGTGGGGGGTTAGGTAGGGAGGTGCTCAGAGGGTGGTGCCTGGGGAGATATGCCCAAAAGGGTTTAATTATAAACCAAGCAAGAAGTCAAAGGCTCAGGAAATTCTATAAATTCTCTCATGGATTAAATGAGCCTTGGCTCTTTGATACCAGGAAAGTACAGGAAAAGGAACTGGCTTCAAATAAGTACATACTGTATTTCTACCAAATAGTTTATCTTAGTGGTTTTCTTTTCCACAGCTATTAATGGCAATAGTAACTTATAAGAAGGAACATTATTCTAAATACTATCACTGAAAATAGAAAACATTTCCTTATTATCTATCTATAATTTCTCATTAGTAAAAGGAAAAATAAAAACAGCAGTTCAGGAATTTTAATCCCTGCTATTGACACTTTTTCAACTAAAACACAATACAAATTTATTTAAATGGTGGGGTTTTTTTTTCTTTTTAAAAGTAAGGTATGTTTATTTAAATTTAGTAAATGACTTAAAAAAGAAAAAAAAAATCCCACCATTGAGAGACCCACTTTAACATTTTGTACTGATCATTCCCGTATTTGACTTTTTAAAAAAAATTTTTTAATTAAAGTTAATAGATCACAAGGAATGTTACATTAAAAAACATAAAAAAACAAAAAACCTAAGAGGTCCCATATAACCCACTCCCCACCACATCATTTTTGTAAATTGTATTTTTTTTGAAGATATATACATCACACAAAAAATGTTACACTAAAAAATATAAGAGGTTCCTATATACCCCACACACCCCCCACTCCACTCCTCCCACGCCAACAACCTCCCTCATCATTGTGGCACACTCATCACACTCGGTGAACACATTCTGGAGCTGCACTACACAGACAATAGTTCACCCTGTAGCTTGCACTCTTCCCCAATCCATTCAGTGGGTTGTGGCAGGATATAAAAATCCAGCATCTGACCCTGCAATATCATTAAGGCAACTCAAAATCCCAAAAATGCCCCCATATCACATCTCTTCTTCCCTCTCCCTGCCCTCAGCAACTACTGTGGCCACTTTTGCCGCCTCAATGTTAAAATTTCTTCTATTACTCATCACAATAGTTTCATAGTAGATTATCAGTAAGTCCACTCTAGTCCATATTTTATTCCTCCATTCTGTGGACCCTGGGATGGGGATGTCCCCTCCACCTCTGTATCAAGAGGGGACTTAGATCCCACATGGCTGATGGATGCAATTCCTCTGCTTACAGGTGTAGGCACTCTCGGTTCCCTGGTGTGGAGGACGACCATCTTCAACTTCCTGTTAGCTGACCTGTCTTCCCGTATTTATATATATATATTTACAATGGGGTTTTTCCCCCAAGAAATGAAATTATAATATTTGCTTTCCCAACTCAATATATCACAAATATCATTTCAATCATTAAATATTCCAGATCATTTCAAATACCTACACCGCATCCTACCACATGGATGAGTTCACTTTAATTCTGTTGTTGAAAATTTGGGCTCTGCCATCGCTCACCATCGTCAACAGCCTTGTGACAAGGCCGGGGTCAGATGAACCCTCTGTATTCTGTGCATCTACCCAAGCCCACGCCCAGCAACAGCCCACTCTCAGCAGAATGGCCGGTCAGACCATACCTGGTTCTAGACTTCTGTCTTCTTTTATCTACACTCAACTATCCTTCAAAATCAAAATCATGGCATTAACATGGTAATTTACTAAAATTCAAAACACTAGAAACAGGCGTCCATGCCATGACTACGTTTCATGTGATTCTATCATCTCTGAGCCTCTTCTGCTACCATTAAAACTTCAAAAAAAAAAAAAACACTTACTATTGGGATGAAACATCTCACAGGTAAATCTCATCTTTGGGGGACTTAACGGGTAATCAAGTGGAAAACTCAAGATGGCAGGAAAAACACCAAACTCAAAACAGGTATCTTCCGGGCCCCTAGAAAACAAAAAATAAGTATACAGTTAAACTGCAAGCTAGATTTTACAATGTTCACCTTAATTCAGAGAAGAGTTAAGGCAATTTCTATTGCTGTACAAATTCACAAGTAAAGATGACCTAAATAACAGTGATGAGTTGTTGCATTTCCCCTCCCCCAAAAGAAAACTGTCTTATTTTCCCAATCCAATCTAGCTTACATCTTACGTTCAATCATAATGTCTGAAATCCTGGCACAGTTTTTACATTAATAAAGGCAAGAGCTGGGGCAACAGACCCTCTTATAATAATAGAATTGGAAAAGAGAACCGCCATCATTACAAGTTCCTGGATTTTGTGTGTGTGTGTAGGAGGCACAATTACATTTTAGGATAAAGATCAGAATTACGGGACATGTTATAGCAAGATACTATGGTACTTAAATAAATGAGGGGTTAAAAATTGTTAAACCAAACTTACTTTTCATTTAGTTTTTAAATGTGTGTAGGAAGTGGTTTCTGAGTGCACGTGATCCCTGACCTAGGCTTATGCAAAGTCCAGGCGCGCATATGCAAAGCAGCCGTGCCAGCCCAAGCCCACCAGCCCAGCGCAGCCACGCCACCCCGCCATGGACGCAGCACAAGAGCAGCTGGCAGAGATCACCTTTTGCATACATTCGTACATGCACACGCCCTGGGCAGACACCTTTGCCACCTGTGAAATGGCAGCAATGCATGAAAATGTTCCCAGAGCCCTGTGCAGACGTTATAGCTATGTGTGCAAGTTAATGCCATCTTGACCGAGATACATCAGGCCAGCAGCAGAGACGAGGGACGACTGAGAGAACTCCCCCTGCCCCAAAACACATTTCACTAACAAAACACACATCAGAGTAGTTTTAAAAGATCTTGGGGTGGCGGACTTGGCCCAGTGGTTAGGGCGTCCGTCTACCACATGGGAGGTCCGCGGTTCAAACCCCAGGCCTCCTTGACCCGTGTGCAGCCGGCCCACACGCAGTGCTGATGCACACAAGGAGTGCCCTGCCACGCAGGGGCGTCCCTGCGTAGGGGAGCCCCAAGCGCAAGGAGTGCACCTGTAAGGAGAGCCACCCAGCCTGCCCAGGAATGGCGCCACACACACGGAGAGCTGACACAGCAAGATGACGCAACAGAAAGAAACACAGATTCCCGTGCCGCTGACAACAGAAGCGGACAAAGACGATGCAGCAAATAGACACAGAGAACAGACAACCAGGGTGGGGGTGGAAGGGAGAGAAATAAATATTTTTTTAAAAAAATATCTTGGGCAATCTTTACTATTGGAACCTTTATAGGGAAACAGAACCACTGAGAGGGAGCTACAGACACTGGAAGAGTAGAAAGTACTCGGGTGAGAGCCATGGATTCAATAAACAGGAAAGCAAAGTGCATTCTCTTTATATGCACTGAGAAAACAAGCCTCTGGGTAACACTTCTATGGCAGGAACCATCCCAGTCAGCTCAGATCAGAGACCTGCTGCTGCCTTTCAGAATGAATCCAATGGGGCACATAAAAAATATCAAAGTATATTTATTCTAAAGCAATCTTCATCTAAGAAAAAGGTGGGTTTTTTTAAAAAGTGAAAAATTGTTTTAAAATCTTCTTACTGAAATTATTTTGGTTCAGAGAAATTAATAAAAATAAAGTTCTGCAAATATTAGAAACAATATCTATACAATTAAAGGGAAGAGACAAAAAGAGCACAGCACTGAACAAAAAGCTTTCACTAACATCTGGAGAACTCCACTCCGGGCTTTCGGTGGGACCATGGCAAGATGCCAAACTGCTGCCGGGCCTGGGGAGTCGGCCCATGGCACACTGACCAAACACTAACGACACAATGAGCATGGCGTGGGGCCAGCTCTGTCAGTTTGAAAGACGAGCCTCAGTCCTGCCAACTGTGTCCTTGCCACTTTTGGGGGTGATGGTCATGAACGGCGCCTGTTTTCAAGGAGATGCCAGCCCCAGAGCCTCGGCACAACTGGGCCAGGAGCAAACGCCACGTGAGGCCGAGCGTGAGGGTTAGTAGCAGCAGCCACAGACCCTCCACCCGAGAGAAGTGCTGCAGCTGCTCTGGAAAGAGCGTCCATCCTGGGGACGCTGCCAGGTTCACTACTCCCCAAGAGGACTGCAGGGCCTGCCCTTTTAACATAGCCAAGGGCGCTCGCCACCACTCCAAGCCTCCTCAACAGGGCAAGAGCTCAGGGCCAAGTGCAAGTGCCGCTCCACGACCACAACCACACATCTTTTCGATGAATGAGCTTCAAGAACTAGCATTTACCTTTTACCATTAAGCAAAGCTGGGAAATCCAAGGATGAAATAACTTAGTCAAGACCCTAAATCAACGTAATAACAGAGTTAAGAAGAGAATACAGTTCAAACTGCTAAAGCAGAAAGCCGAGCCAGTAAAGACTTGGACGCTGACGGTGATGTGGCTGACCCAGGAAGGCTTGGCATCACCTGTGAGCTGCTGGCACCTCCGAGTCTGGAAGCAGAATACCTGTGCAGTGTTTCTGTATGAGCCAAATGGTGTTTGCTCAATTCTTTGATATAGTTCTTTGTTTCTCATAATAGGGCTTTCTTTAAAAATAAAAAAAAATAAAAGGTCAGTCATGGCAGTCCCAGAAGCAGGATCAAACATTTCCCAAAGTGCTTCCGCACTGAGACATGGGAGCTCTTTCCAAACGCTCAGGTTCGCTAATGGCTTGAAGCTGCGTTTTCCTCTTTGCCAGAACGCCCCCGGTGCCAGGGATAAGTGTGCACGTCTGCCGAGGGGAGCAGGCACGAGCTGGCAACCTGGAGAAACCCTCTGGTAGTAAACTATTGAACCGGAGACCAGCCAGGACTATGCTGTTTTTGGACACGTCTTATTACCACAATCCCAGGACAGCCTCACTTCTCTTTCACTAACTTAGGTTCATCTCAAAATCTTCAGAAGGAAAAAAGAAAAAAAAAAAAAGGAAGGAAACAGCACATATTTACCTTTGACATATAAGAAGTTTTCAAAAAGCTACAAATTATGTTCCACCTTTGTTGATTTAAATGATCGCCTGAGTCATTTCACAGTCATGAGGTTTGAATTTATGGAATTTATTTCCGAAGAGTGTTAGCATAAAGCAAGATAACCAGACTGCACGCTGAGAGAGTCGCCTGGCTGCTGGCGCTGGATGGCGTCTTTTAGGTAAAGAAGATGCTGAAGTGCAACACCGCAGCCGTGGGCCGGGCAGTAGGCGCGCAGGTCTGCTGCCTAGTGCAGCCTGAAGAGTTAGGTCGCCTTTAGCCCCTGGCTCTGCCTGGACAGCAAAGCAGCAGGCAACAGTAGGACACGAGGGAAGGCTACGTGCTGTGCACGCTGCAGGGCGCTGGGGGCGCTGTGGGGAACTGCAAGGCGCCACACCACCATCCCCCGAGGAGCCCCGGCCCAAGAGCCCACAGGTGGCAACGAAGCCCCCCATTCCCCAGCCATACTGTGATGGAGGCCACCAAAGAACATGGTCACAGAGGCACAGCCTCAAGCAGGGCCCAGAGTTTTAACTAACAGAGATGCTGGGTCCACTAAGTAGCACTTATACTTAAGCTATATCATTATGGGATGATTAGCGCCCGAAAATTGCAGCCCCCTAAAGCACACCAAAGGCAGGCACTACTTTCTGGGCATCCTCCACATGAGGGGCCGCGACCCAAGTGGGCCTGGGGCCATGGACCAGGCAAGGGGACAGGCCTGGGGCTGCCACCCACCCCTTCCCTTCCTGCCCCCAGGCCTCCCGAACACCCACCCACTGTGCTCTCCGGATAGGGACCCACAGCACCCTGTAGCACCCCTCTGTGCCTCCTGGCTGGCACCTGGGCACCGACCCAAATGCCCAGACCACCCCCCCCACAGCCCCAGGCGCGCTGCCGCCCTGGGCAGCTGATGGGGAGGGGTCCTGCACCCATGCTCTTAACCCCACGAGGGTAGAGTGAGAACATGGATTTGGGGCAAAGGGTGGGCTCCGCCTCCAGGGCAAAGCAGGGGGCTAGCCGCTGACCCCAGCACAAACTTCAGGCTCTGAAGGAGACCAGTGTGTTTCCTTTCCTCTTTTTCTTCTGGTGTTTCCTTTTTTCTTTTTTCTTTTCCTAAGTGTCCCGAAGAGATTTAACGTAAAATGCAATACTAAGAACCTGGGAGAGAAGTAAGAAGGGAAAGCTTTTTGGAGAAATTATGATAGTAGCAAATATAGGTTTTGCACCATATAATTATTTTCGTTGTTTTATCTGTCCAAAAGGGGACAACAGCCTTACCATAATTATTTTTTGCAATAAGACATTTTTGGAAAGCTTTAAACCAGACATATTTGAATGATATTTTAATGTATACTAAATACATTTATCAATTACAAAAACTTTGGTGAATTGTGACATAGAAAATTTTTACATCAACTTTAACCTTATTTAATTAGAAAATTTATGCATTTTGAAAAATATTCAATTGAGGAAACATATAAAATAACTCCCTGAATGGCCTCCCTGATGTAACTATACCTAAGAGTTTGGTTATTCTCCCAGGCTTTTTTCTATCTATGTATAAACTCATACACATCCTCACCCACAAAACAGGATCCTCTTAAAAATTTTAATTGTAGCACAGCATGGCTGAGAGGGAAGATTTTCCATGTTCATGGACTGGAACACTTGGAATTGTTAAAATGGCAATTCTCCTCCAAACTGATCAAAGAATCAAAGCAATTTCCATCAAAACCTCAGCAGGTTTTCTGTGGAAATTAACAGGCAGATCCTAAAATGTAAATGTAAAAGACCCAGAATAACCTAAAAATCTTGAAAAAGAAGAACAAAGTTGGAGGACTTGTATGTCCCAATTTCAAAACTCACTATACAACTATAGTAATCAAGAGGATGTGGTACTAGCTTAAGGATAGACAGACTAATCAATGAAATAGAATTCAGAGTCCAGAAATAAACACTTAGATTTATGGTCAAGTGATTTTTGACAAAGGTGCCAAGGCAATTCAACAGGAAAAGAACAGTCTTTTCAACAAATGGTGGTGGGACAACTGGACATCTACATGCCAAAGATCAAAGGGCACCTACCTAACCCCACGTTCAGAAAGTGATTCAAAATGGATCAATGGTCTAAATGTAGGAACTAAATCTACAAATGTCTATAAGAAAAATCTTTGTAACCTTGGGTTATATAGGCCACCAAAAGCATGATTTATTTTAAAAGAAAACAAGATGCTAAATTGCATTTCATCAAAATTTAAAACTTTTGAGCTTCAAGATTCCAATAAGGAAACTTAGAAACAATAAAAAAAGTGCAGACTGGTAAAATATTTGAAAATCATAAATCTGATAATCATGTACCTGAAAATCATGTATGATACATCCAAAACATATAAAGAACCCATATGACACAATTAAAAAATAATTAAAAATGGGCAAAATCCTGGGTTAACAGGAAAATAAGAGCATTTTCTCATGAACTATAACAAAAGTACATAACCTGGTGTTAATAATAGCAGGGATGTATGGAAAAAATATACCATTCTTTCATAATCTGTAACAAATGTTCCACAACAATGCAAGGTATGCATGGAGGGGTGATGTATGGGAATTCTGCACATGACACGATTGTTTTATAAGTTCACAACTTCTCCAGGAAAAAATATATTTATTAAAGAAAAATAGTGGGCAAAAGGTCTGAACAGCTCGCCAAAGAAGAAATATGAATGGTAATTAAGCACATGAAAAGATGCTCAACAATCACTGGTCATTAGGGAAATGCAAATCAACTCCACAATGAGATGTCACTTTATACCCACCAGAACGGCTATAGTCAAACAATAACAAGTATTGAAGAGTTTATGGAGAAACCTGAAAATGCATTGCTGGTGGGAATGTAAAATGGTGATCCACTCGGAAAACAATTCCACTGTTGGGAATCTACCCAAGAAAAATGGAAATATATACCCACACAAAGAGCTGCATGCAAGTGCATTACTCAAAATACCCAAAAAATAAAAACCAAAACAAGCATACAAACAAAACTAAACATCCATCAACTGGTGAATGGCTTAACAAGATGTGGTGTATTCATATAACAGACACTGAGAAGTCTCAAACGCATTATGTTAAATGAAGAAGCCAGTCACAAAAGATCAAATATATCATGACTCCATTAGTATGCAATGTCCATAAAAGGGAACTCTAAAGTCAAAAGGCAGAGTAATGGTTGCTGGAGCTTACTTTTTTTTCACTTAATCATACATTGGAGACATCTTTCCGCACCAGTACATAGATTTTATCTAAATCTTTTTAGTGTTTCATGGCTTTCCACTATATGGACATTCCATAAATTATGGTGGGTAATGATGTTTCCCATTTTTTTCTATCACATGACTTGCAATAAACTTCCTTGTATAAAGATCTCTGTAACAATTCAAGCAATCCCTAGATTTTAATATCTTACTTTCGCAGGCCACACTATCCACTCTGACAGTCTTCCTTACCCTAGAAAGCCTGCTGTGATACTAACATCTGCACCGAGCGCCAGCCAAGAAGTGCGGCAGGAGGACAAACAAATGGCGCTCCTAGAGTCCGTTGCTGGAAACCAGCTGAAGAGCCTGGGGAAATCACATCACCACCCAGGCCCCATGTGCCCTCCAGGAGCATGGAGGGTAGAGCCCTTCAAGAGTCCCCAGCCACTCATAAGGGGGAGAGTCTTCTCATTTGACCACAGCCTCAAAAACCCACTGGTCTGCAGAGGTGACTGCAGTTAAGCCACGGATAGTCAGAGGTGACGAATGCCAGCCGCTCTGGGACTGCAGGGTCAGGGCAAGGCAGCAGAAGCCAGCAAGAGTCCAAGAGACATCACACCTTCTCCTGCCGCTGGCCGTGAAGAGCTTCCTTCCCTGCAGGGCTCTCTGCTCTACAGAAGAGCATCCACCACCTCTTCCGCTTAGTGGTGATGAGTGATGCAGCCATGGACTCCAGAGCTGGAGGGACCTTAAGCCGTTTGTCTAAAGCATGCAGAACCTCTTTGGGATCTGAGTACGCAAAGGCCAGAGAGACAAAGTGCCTGTTGACCAGAAAACCATGCCACCAGCATATAGCTACGGCAGGTCCATGTCCCTTAGCCTGACCCCGCGCAGCAATTACAGCCCTTTGCCATTGGATCTTGTGCTCAAGCTCTACCCTAAGCTCAGCAGTAAGCAGCTATTTTTCAACTGTTCTGGATATAATGTTATGAGAAAGAGCTGCATGAGAGGCCGCTTTTAATTAGCAGTGGAAGCTGTGGCAATTTTATGAGCTAGTTCTTCTCTTATTCCTTAATCTGTCATATTCTCCAGCCTAGTCCCATAACCCCACTCTCTCAGGGTAGAGATTGGGGATCGCCAACGTCGCACCCGTGTTACCAGGCAGAGGTCCTGCCACAACAGAGCTCTTCCCTGCACAGCCAAGAGGTAGAGGCTCCGTAGGCAAGCATGCCTGCAAAGGTCGACAGCACTGTATTTCAAGAAAATCACACAATCATGGCTTTTAGAAATACTAGGGTTAAGGAGGAAACCCTGGAAACCATCAAAGAACAAAAAGAGGGAGAAGGAAAAACTCTTACTAAGGCAGTGAAAAACCAGCCAGCTGTCTGCCAAAAGAGCAGGGTAAGCAAATCGATGAGAGGACAGTTAATTCCTTCATAGATGTTCTAAGTACATTCGTAAACAGTCTCTTATTTGTGCAAGGATCTGGAATGTGACCAAAACCCACAAACTCACCAGATTTGAAGCAGGGGAATTCCATACTAATGTAAAAGTCTTATTCAAACATTAAAGTGCTCTGCCTAAAAATAGTTCTAATTACTTTTTAAGACAGGTTTTCAAAATATTGGTTTAATTTATACTGTTTATCTAAAATTAGTAAGATTTACCCCACCAGATTTTTAACAATGCACACTTCTGAAAAACGATACTGGAAGGCTAAACTGTTCCTTTAATGTATATAAGCCAATATCTCCCAAATATTGAAGAAAATGCAGGTGCATACACTTGCACAATACCCAAAGTCCTCTGCACTCAGAAAGGACTTCCAACAGTGAGCTGACTGTACAAGCAGGCTGCAGCACCCTTGTGGCATGTGTGGGTGTGTGTATATGCCTCTGCTAATACAAAAAGAATATATGTGCTACATTAAGTGGAAAAAGCAGGTTACACATCAGTTCTTACAATATGATCTCATGTTTATTTAAAAATAAAAAGAGCTCTTCATAATACAGGCACACAATGCCATGTTCTATTAAATGTAAGCCACTACTGATTTCTGAGACTCATCATCCATTTTATAACCGTATTTTGGGGCATGAAAGATACACTAGCACATTAGATGCAAATATAGATAGTTCCTTCTAGAAACATTTCAACACAGAGGGAAAAAAATGTGTATCATAATAGGCTCAAGCAAACAGGTATTACAAATAATCAGGGAAGACATATACCCAAATGTTAGACATGCTGTATTTATCTAGAAATGGTGCTTACTGATGAGTTTTGTTTTTTTTTTAAAGATTTATTTTTTATTTATTTCTCTCCCCTTCCCCCCCCCCCAGTTGTCTGCTGTGCCCATTCGCTGTGTGTTCTTCCGTGACTGCTTCTATCCGTATCAGAGGTACCGGGAATCTGTGTTTCTTTTTGTTGCATCATCTTGTTGTGTCAGGTCTCTGTGCGTGAGGCACCATTCTTGGGCAGGCTGCACTTTCTTTCGCGCTGGGCGGCTCTCCTTACGGGGTGCACTCCTTGTGCATGGGGCTCCCCTACGCGGGGGACACCCCTGCGTGGCACGGCA
The DNA here is from genome assembly GCF_030445035.2 of Dasypus novemcinctus. Lineage (NCBI taxonomy): Eukaryota > Metazoa > Chordata > Mammalia > Cingulata > Dasypodidae > Dasypus > Dasypus novemcinctus. The sequence goes on from NC_080676.1 coordinate 166,527,436, forward strand.
CTCCTTCCGCGCATCAGCAATGCACATGGGCCAGCTCCACATGGGTCAAGGAGGCCCGGGGTTTGAACCGTGGACCTCCCATGTGGTAGGCGGACACCCTATCCATTGGGCCAAGTTCACTTCCCTACTGAAGAGTTTTTAAAAAACATTTTGCTCATTTAAAAAAACCTCACTTTCACATCTATTTTCATGAATTAATCTAATCTCCCCAGACAACATTTAGGAGCAATTTGTTTCTCAGACTAACATGAAGATCATTAAGAACTAATGTGAAATAATCACAAAAGGCAAATTCAGAAAATTTGCTGACATTTAAAATTAGGTCCTTAAACCAGAGTGCACCCTTTCTCCACGTACATGGAAATGAGCCCTAAAGAGAACCACTGATTCTCTACCACTAGGTGCCAAAAGCCCCAGCACATATGAACATGGTACAACCTGCACAGATGCCATGCTCAACGCAAAGGTCAGACGTCCACAAGATTCACCTCTCCCTCCACTCATGACCTGCTATTCAGCCTTCCAATGAAACAAACATAAAACCAACCAGCAAATCAGAGCTAGTTCAAGTAACTTTTGGTCATGGTATTTTGCCTGTGTTCCCCAATTTAAACACACACAGACAGACACATACACATGCATGTGTGGCCACTCTCAAAAGGTAGGGCCATGGGCACCCCAGACCCAACTCCCTAAGGCAAAAGGAAGAGAAATAAAGGGCTTGGACCATTGGGCCAGAGAACTCTAGAACTGGAGGTTGATTTATTTCTCCATCCAAGTGACATCACTCTAAGTTAAACGTCTAGAATGGAGTCAGGAGCTACATGCTCAGCCAGCCACAAGGAGAACATAGCCATGTCTCAGTGTCACAGACAACGGAGGCCTGCAAGCCCAGGGAAGAAACAGGGAGCAGCAGCAGAGGACAGAAGTGGGCAGGAAGAGGAGAGGAGGAGAAGAGAAGAGGAAGAAGGCCCAGTCCAGTGGGAGGGGAGGGCTGAGGCTGGACTAGCAGGTCCAGTGCAGGCACCCATGTCCTAAAGGTTCTTTTTCTCATGGTCAAAACTTCTGGTGCTAGGGTCTTCATAAAGTCAAAGTCACCTAGACTATTTGAGACTAAACCACCAACATCACACAACAGGGAAGCAGAAGTGGCTCTAGCAGTTGGGCACCTGCCTACCATACAGGAGATCCTGGGTTCAGTTTCTGATGCCCCCTAAAGAAGACAAGCAAGAAAGCAAGCTGACGTGATGGGCTGGCACAGCAAGTTGATGTAACAAGATGACCCAATGAGATGATACAATGAAGAGACACAACAAGGAAACACAACAAGCAGAAAGAGAGATGGCTCAAGCCACTGGGTGCCTCCCTCCCACCTGAGAGGTTCTAGGTTCAGTTCCTGGTGCCTCCTAAAAAAAGACAAGCACACAACAAACAGACACAGAGAGCAGAAAGCGAGCACAAACATTGGGGGGGGATAAAGAATAAATCTTTACAATAAAAAGATCATGCAACATTCAAAATTTATTATTTTAAAACCGTGTATATATATGTACAACTAAACTTTTCTTTGGAAAAAGACATTTTCATTTCTTTGGGAAAATTTTTCGTATTACTTTCTGCTTTCAGGTAAACAGGTTGGAGAAGAGCAGAAAGCTAAAGGATTAACAGGTCTAAGATCCAGTAAAGTTTAAAAACTAACTATACAGGTGATTAACTTACATGATCAATGCCTCCCATTCAAAAAAATTCTCTTCATTCATGGGGCCTGCAGGGAAAGAAAAAAATTTCATAACATTTTAACTTTGAAGGCAACTTTAGCAATTAGAAGTAAACTATAAGGAAGTTAATTTTAGTACCTTACCTGCCACAATTCCTTCTGGAGGATTCAGTGTTAATTCTACAAAATTGAAAAGTTAAACCATTACTAAACAGAATATAGCTGTATTAGCATTTAACAATACACTTTTTTTTTTTTTACAGATTTATTGATTTATTTAATCCCCCCCCCTTTCCCAGTTGTCTGTTCTCTGTGTCTATTTGCTGCTTCTTGTTTCTTTGTCCGCCCGCACGGGAAGTGTGGGCGGCGCCATTCCTGGGCAGGCTCTTTCGCACTGGGCGGCTCTCCTTACATGCACACTCCTTGCGCGTGGGGCTCCCCTGTGCGGGGGACACCCCTGTGTGGCAGGGCACTCCTTGCGCGCATCAGCACTGTGCATGGGCCAGCTCCACACTGGTCAAGGAGGCCCGGGGTTTGAACCGCGGACCTCCCATGTGGTAGACGGACGCCCTAACCACTGGGCCAAGTCCGTTTCCCTAACAATACACTTCTTAAAAGTACACAAGGCTGTGTATTATGCAATGTGTACATTAAGAGATGGAATGTTTGAATGCCTGGTCCAGGCATGGTTCTGCCAAGTGAACAGCTTTTTATATCAGAGAAACACAAACTTTCAGATCTATAAGCCTTTTCTAATTACAAATGAAAAAAAGAAACAAAAAAGGTTAACTGTCTTTCCAACATATTCATGCTGGTTACTTTACTTAAAGCCCATAAATTGAACACGGCCAAATATTTTTCATGGAATGGCACACCTGTCATTTTGAGAGTTGGAGAAACCTTTGTGAATGTGACAAACCAGAAATATGAACCAGAACTTAGGTTTCACAAGTATGACATTGTCAAATATATTAAACGTTTTATAGGTTAGTTGTCGATCTTCAATACCAACTCCACAAAAGGAGGATTCCCCACAGATGTGATCTCTACAGAACATCACACTTGAGCAATGAAATTAATAAAAATAGTAAGAACAACTCAGCAGCAGCATTTCTCAATAACTTAAGCTTTAACAGTTGTTGAAAAACTCAGGGGAGAGGTCTGTTGGAAGCTAACCGAGTAGGAAGCTGCAGGAGTCAGTCCCTCCACAAAACAACTATTGAACTGGCAGGAACTGTCTGAATCAACTATTTTGAAATTCTGGAGTCTAATGGTACACTTGCGGCAGTCAGGAAAGAGATGGTGGAAGAGGATGATAGAATACAGTACACACTGGAGGATGACTCCTCCTGGCCCTCACTGTCACCCCCCACGCCCCATAAACGAGGCAGGCAGCAGTGGGGGGCTGCAGCCCAGCTCCTGGTGCAGCTTGCTACTGCCAGGGTGGGCCATAAGGACCAAGTCCTGCCAACTCCAGGGCCGTGTGGTCTGATGGCAACTATTGAGCAGCTACTTCAGATCACTGGGGGACTGGCTCTGGGGAAACTACTGTTCCAAAACCCTCTTGGACAAAAGCAGCGAAAGAGTCTTAAAGAAGTACTATCTTTTTTTTTTTTTCTTTCTCTTTCCATTCCCTCTTGGGATCAAACATTGTTTGGAAAACACAAAAACTGATGGCTCAAGCCCTCAAGTACAACAACAAATCCTAGCAATCCCAGAGGAATGAAAGAAGTGGATTTCTAGGGTTAAGGCAATGTAATACTCAGAATGTCCAGTGTGCAACAAAAAATACAAAACACACAAAGAAACAGGAAAGTATAGCCCTTTCACAGGAAAAAAAAAAGAACATGCCAGAAACCACCCCTTAGGAATTTCAAACACTGACACTATTAGTCAAAGATTTTCTATCAACTTTCTTAAACATGTTAAATGAGCTAAAGCAATCCATATGTAAACAACTAAAGGAAATTAGGAAAACACAGTCTGAACAAAATAAAGTGATGGAAATTATTAAAAAAGAACCAAACAGAAGTTGTAGAGCTCCAAAGTACAGAAATTAAAATGAAAAACCTCAGATTCAAAGCAGATGTGAACAGGTAGAAGAAAAAATCAGTAACCTTGAAGACTACTGAAATCATCCAGTAGGAGGGGCAAAAAAAGGAGTAACATAGAAAAGGGAGCAGAGGCTGAGGGGACTATGGTACACCATCAAGTGTACACACACACACACACACATCACTGGAGTTCTAAAAGAAAAAGACAGAAAAGAGCACAACAAGTACCTGCCATTTTTTTAGCATATGCTGTTTGCAGAAAAATGTTAAGACATGATTCAAAAGATCGCCAACCCTCAAATCTGCCCATCAGCCCACATCACCCTCAAACCGCCCAGTGCCCCACCACCAAGATGCAAATGTAACAGAGTTCCGCTTGCACCTCGGAGAGATGTATCTGAGACAAGTTCTCCTGTCTCCTGAGAGGCATGTCTGTGCTGAATAAACTTTTTCTCATCTCAGAACTTAGGATCATTTAATTGGAATAGTGCACACCGGGCAAGGAGGCACATGCAGTCCACAGCAGCTGCAAAGTGAGGACAGCATGCATAAAAACTGTATTTCTACAGATGAGCAACTTAGAAAACGCCAAGTCTAGAGACCAATTATAATGGAAAATACACAGAAATTTTTAAAAGATGTGCAAGATCTCTAACAATAGAAAACATTGTTAACAAAAAGTCATGAAAGACCTTAATAGATGATGATTATATCATGTTTAGGGATTAAAAACTCATTATTATAAACATCAATTCTCCTTAAATTGAATCTACAGATTCAGTGCAACCTCAGTCAAGATCTCAATAAGTTTTCTTGTTTGAATTTGACAAGGTGATTCTAAAAGATATATGGAAATGCAAATGACCAAGAATAGCCAAGACACTCTTTAAAAAGAATAAAATAAACCTATAGACTATCAAGACTTTAAGACTTTAATTATAAAGTTATAATAATCAAGGCAGTATGATAGTAGCACAAAGATAAATAGAGCAAGAGAAGAAAAGAGAAAGTGCACAGAAACAGAGCCATACAAATATTTACTACACTGATTTACTGCATAGCACTGCAGAACAGAGATGAAAAGGAAGTCTATCCCATAAATTACACTAAATCATTAAGACCAAAAGAATAAAACTTTATCTCACACCACATACAGAAGTAAAAACATTTCAGGAAAAAAAAAAGGGGGAAAAGGGGAAAATATTTTAACAGTCCCATCACCAAAAAAGACAAATGGGAATCAAATAAGCACAGGGAGAGATGCTCAACATTGTGTTCGGTAATAAAATACATATTAAAACACAATAAGACTTCTGGGAAGATGGCGTTGGAGTAGGTAGGCAAGGCTCAGCTTTCTCACAAAAACAAAAGAGGAAAGGCAAAAAGCTGTCCCATGGGAGCTGCTTTGGGGATCTGCAGACCAGAAGAGTGCTGCACATCATCCAGGAGGGCAAAGGAGAGAGAAGAAGCCAAAACAAAAATGGTGAGTTAGTACGCACCAGGAATGGCACCCACCCCCCACCTTCAAGGCACACAACCTGGATAAAACCAGTGGCTCACTGCAGCCAGCTGAGAGGAGCAGACGCCTTCCTCCCTGGAGAGGGAGGGGGTGGCACAGAACACCTTCATGGAAAGATTCGCCAATGAGCACCACCTCTGGGCCAGCCAGGAAATGCAAGGAATTGTGAGACACTTGATGGAAAGGCCTAGATTGGTGTGAGGAGAACACTGGCAGGAATATGGCCCCTGAAGTTACTTTCAGTGAAGACTTAGAAATGATGGTTGCAAAGAAAGCGATCCTTGCTTTAAAGCTGCAGAGAACTTGGAAGATTTGACTCCTGATGTTAGATGGAATGCAGAATTTGAAAATGATGAGCTTGGACATATAGCTGAGGAGATTTCTAAAGTGCATGTGGAGGGAAACGGACTTTGGCCCAGTGGTTAGGGCGTCCGTCTACCATATGGGAGGTCCGCGGTTCAAACCCCGGGCCTCCTTGACCCGTGTGGAGCTGGCCATGCGCAGTGCTGATGCACGCAAGGAGTGCCGTGCCACGCAAGGGTGTCCCCCGCGTGGGGGAGCCCCACGCGCAAGGAGTGCGCCCGTGAGGAAAGCCGCCCAGCATGAAAAGAAAGAGCAGCCTGCCCAGGAATGGCGCCGCCCACACTTCCCGTGACGCTGACGACAACAGAAGCGGACAAAGAAACAAGACGCAGCAAATAGACACCAAGAACAGACAACCGGGGGAGGGGGGGAATTAAATAAATAAATAAATCTTAAAAAAATAATAATAATAAAAAAATAAAGTGTATGTGGAGAATGCAACCTGGATTCTCCCTGCAGCTTACAGCAAAATGCGAGAAGAAAGAGATAAGCTGAGAACTGAATTGCTGGGTACAAGGCATTCCTCAATGAGATAAAAGGGCATATCTGAAAAACCCACAGCCAATATGGCATTCAGTGGGGAAGGGCTTAAAGCTTTCCCTCTAGATCAGGAATAAGACACCAGTGCACTAAACAATCCAAGGAGGAAATCGGGGCTGGGGGATCCATTTACAGTAACAACAAAGACTCAAACACCTAGCAATCAATTTAACCAAAAATGTACAGGTCCTATATTCAAAAAAACAATACAATGCTAAAAGAAATCAAAGAAGACCTAAACAAATGAAAAGACATTCCATGTTTATGAACTGGAAGACTAACTATTGTGACAATGTCAATCCTAACCAAAGTGATTTATAATTTCAATGCAATACCAATCAAAATTCCAACTGCCTACTTTACAGAAACAGAAAAGGAAATTACCAAATTTATTTGGAAGGGAAAGTGCACCCAAAAAGCCAAAAGCATCCTAAAAAATGAAGTGTGATGTAGGAGGACTTTCACTGACTAACCCTGAAACATATTACAAAGAAACAGTGGGCAAAACAGCATGGGGGAAACGGACTTTGGCCCAGTGGTTAGGGCGTCCGTCTACCATATGGGAGGTCCACGGTTCAAGCCCCGGGCCTCCTTGACCCGTGTGGAGCTGGCCCATGCGCAGTGCTGATGTGCGCAAGGAGTGCCGTGCTACACAGGGGTGTCCCCCGCGTAGGGGAGCCCCACGCGCAAGGAGTGCACCCATAAGGAGAGCCGCCCAGCGCGAAGGAGGGAGCAGCCTGCCAAGGAATGGCGCCGCCCACACTTCCCGTGCCGCTGACGACAACAGAAGCGGACAAAGAAACAAGACGCAGCAAAAAGACACAGAAAACAGACAACCGGGGAAGGGGAGGGGAATTAAATAAATAAAAATAAATCTTTAAAAAAAAAAAAAAAAAACAGCATGGAATGAAGATAGACACATTTTTCAGTGGAACAGAACTAAGAGTCCAGAAATAAATCTTCACCTACATGGCTAACTATTTTTTGTCAAACCTATCAAGTCCAAGTTACTGGAAGAGTCTCCCCAACAAATGCTGCTGGGAGAACTGGATATCCATAACCAAAAGAATGAGAGAGGACACCTATCTCACTCCCTATACAAGAATCAACTCAAAACAGATAAAAGACCTAAATATAAAGGCCAAGTCCAGGGAGTAGACCTAACTCAAATGGTTGAGTGCCTGCTCCCCATGTACAAGGTCCCAAGTTCAATCTCCAGTACCCCCTGAAAACAAAACAAACTGAAAAAAAAAAAAAAAACTCTCACTGGGGAGCAGATGTAGCTCAGAGGTTGAGCACCTGCTTTGAATGTACCATGTCCTGGGTTCAACCCACGGTGCCTCCTGAAAAAAAAAAAAAAAAGACCATAAAACTACTAGAGGAAAATGCAGGGAAACATCTTCAAGTTCCTATGGTAGGTGGTGGTTTCTTGGATCTTACACCCAAAGCACAAACAACAAAAGAAAAAGTAGATAAATGGGACCTTCTCAAAATTAACACTTTCGTACCTCAAAGGGCTTTGTCAAATGGGTGAAAAGACAGCCAACTCAATGTGAGGAAATGTTGGAAATCACATATCTCATAAGGGTTTAATATCTATGATGCTACAACTCAACAATAGACAAATGACCCAATTTAAAAATGGGCGAAAGACTTAGTCATTTATCCAAAGAAATACAAATGGTGAAAAAACACATTAAAAAATGTTCAACATCACTAGCGATTAGGAAAATGCAAATCAAAACTACAATGATATATCATTTCACACCTATTAGAAAGGCCACTATTAAAAAGACAGAAAACCAAAAGTGTTGGAGAGGATATGGAGAGATGTATTGCCACTGTGGAGGACTGTTTGGAAGCTCCTAAAGAAGTTGAAAATAGATTTGCCCCATGACCCAACAATACTACTGCTAGGGTATATAAACTGAGAGCAGTGACTCAAAGAGACATCTGCAAAATGATGTACACAGTGGCATTATTCACAAGTGCCAAAAGAGGAAAACAACCCAGGTGTCCATCAACCAATGAATGGATAAAGTGTGGTGTATACACACAGTGGAATATTATACACTGTAATAAGAGGAAATGAAGTCGTGAAGTACATGACAAAATAGATGAACTTGGAGGAAATTACGTTGAGTGAAGCAAGCCAGACACAAAAGGGGAAATACTGTATGATTGCACTATTATGAACCAAACATATTGCGTAAACCAATGGAGTTAATAACCAAAATAACCAGAAAACAGAATGAGATTAGAGAATGGAAAGCTGAGGGTTAACCTGTACAGAATTTGTACAGGTTGGGGAAGCAGACTTGGCCCAGTGGTTAGGGCGTCCGTCTACCACACGGAAGGTCCATGGTTCAAACCCCGGGCCTCCTTGACCTGCGTACAGCTGGCTTATGTGCAGTGCTGATGCACGCAAGGAGTGCCATGCCATGCAGGGGTGTCCCCCGTGTAGGGGAGCCCCACGTGCAAGGAGTGTGCCCCGTAAGGAGAGCTGCCCAGTGCGAAAGGAAGTTCAGCCTGCCCAAGAATGGTGCCACACACAGAGAACTGACACAGCAAGATGACGCGTGCCGCTGACAACAACAGAAGCGGACAAAGAAGAACACGCAGCAAAATGGACACAGAGAACAGTCAACTGGGGGGGGAGGGGGAAGGGGAGAGAAATAAATAAAAATTAAAATCTTAAAAAAAAAAAGAATTTGTAAAGGTTGTATGTCAATCTTTGGAAATGAATAAAAAAGGTGACGGGAAACAGACTTTGGCCCAGTGGTTAGGGCGTCCGTCTACCATATGGGAGGTCCACGGTTCAAACCCCAGGCCTCCTTGACCCGTGTGGATCTGGCCATGCGCAGTGCTGATGCGCGCAAGGAGTGCCGTGCCACGCAAGGGTGTCCCCCGCGTGGGGGAGCCCCACGCACAAGGAGTGCGCCCGTGAGGAAAGCCGCCCAGCTTAAAAAGAAAGTGCAGCCTGCCCAGGAATGGCGCCGCCCACACTTCCCGTGCCGCTGACGACAACAGAAGCGGACAAAGAAACAAGACGCAGCAAATAGACACCAAGAACAGACAACCGGGGGGGGGGGGAATTAAATAAATAAATAAAATCTTTAAAAAAAAAAAAAAAAAGGTGAAAGCACATCACAGCATTCATAACTAGCAATGCTTTTATATGGGGATGACAGTGGTTGAAAAGGAAAGTCTAAGGTCTTGTATATTAACAGAAGGAAAGCTAAAAAATACAACATGGACTGTACAGCATAGTAAAACCTCATGCGAAATATGAGTATGGGTAATATTGCATACTTAAGACTTCTTCCTTGAAACTAAACAAATGTATGTTAATGTTACAGAAGGTTAGTATCAGGCAAATTAAAAAAAAAACAGATCATGTGGTATATGAATGTATCTCAATAAACTGCTTAATAGACAAATAATTGTGCAAGAATGGCCAAAAACAGTAGCTATGTACAGCAGGGGAAACAGAGCTTGAGAGGCGAAGAATTCTGTTGTTTGTTCTTTGTTTATTATTATTGAAATAATGAAAATGCTCTAATAATGATAGAAGTAATGAATGCACAACTATGTGATTATACCAAATACCATTGAGAGTACACTTTGGATGAATTTTATCCTTTACATATTAAGATATCAATAAAATTGATTGGTTAAAGAGAAACCCTATAAACCACACACAAAATACTACATATTGTATGGCTCCACTTATATAACATTTAAATATAAATCAATTTATAAAGATGGAATTAGATCAATGGGTATGTAGGGTTTAGGAAGAACAGAAGGATTAAGAGATGACTACTAAGTGGTGTGAAGTTTCTCTCTTTGGGGGATGGAATTCTAAAATTTTTTGTGGGAATAAATGTACAACACTCTGATTATACTAAAATCCACTGACTGTAAACTTTGGATGGACTGTATGTTATGTGAATATATCTCAATAAAACTGCTTAAAAAACACATCAGAGGCATATAACAGCAGGTTTTAATTGACGAAAGATGAAATTAGTGATTTGGAAGACCAAGCATCTGAACTTGAAAAGACAGAACAAAAAGAGAAAAGAAGAGAAAAAATGCAACAGGGTTTCAGGGAACTGAAGGACAACATAAAATGAACAAGCCCACATTATCAGCGTCCCAGAGGAGAAGGGTTGGAAAGAACATTTGAGGAAATAATGACGGAAAACTTCCCAATCCTTAAGACAAATATAAATATCCAAGAAGGACAAAACACCTCGAACAGAATCAAACCAAATAGATCTACTCCAGGACATCTATTATTCATGATGACAAATACCAGAGATGAAGAGCATTCTGAAAGCAGCAAGAGAAAAGCAATACATAACACACAAGGGAACCTCAATAACACTAAGTGCCAATCTCGCATCAGACACCATGGCAGCAGGAAGAAAATGGTATGATGTATTTAAGGTACTGAAAGAGAAAAACTGCCTGCAGAGAATTCCTTATCCAACAAGACTGTTCTTCAAAATTGAGGATGAGTTTATAAAGTTTTCACAGACAAAACCTGAAAGAGTATGTTACCAAAAGACCAGACTTACAAGAGATAATAAAGGGAGTGCTACAGCCTGAAATGATAAGACAAGGGTGAGACACTTGGAGAAGAGTGTAGAATTGAAGATTATTAGTAAGGGTAACTTAAAGGGTAAAAAGACAGACAACAATAAGATACAACAATGTAAAGTCAAAGGATAAAATGGATGAAGTAAGTAATATCATCTTTACAGTAGTAACATTGAAAATTAATGGCCTGAATTCCCCAGCCAAAAGGCATAGACTGACAGAATGGATTTAAAAACATGAGCAAGCTATATGATGTCTACAAGAGACTCACTTCAGATGTAAGGACACAATCAGGTTGAGAGTGATAGCTCAGAAAGAGATATTCCATGCAAACAGTAATAAAAAAAAAAAGATCTGGAGTAGCAATATTAACACCAGACAAAATAGGCTTTAAATGCAAAACTGTTATAAGAGACGAATGAGAACAAGAACAGAACATATCGAAACCTACGGGATATAGCAAAGGCAGTGCTGAGAGGGAAATTTATAGCCCTCAATACTTAAATTAAAAAAAGAAGAAGAAACAGCTAAAATCAAAGACCTAATTGCATACCAAGAGGAACCACAAAAAGAACAATAAACCAATCCCAAATCAAGCTGAAGAAAGAATAAAAACCAGAGCAGAAATAAATGAAATTGAGACCCAAACAAACAAAAAAAAACCACACAATAGAATCACCAAAACCAAAAGTTGTTTCTTCAAGATCAACAAAAACAAACTTTAGCTAGGCTGACCAAAAAAAAAAAGAGAAGCAAATAAATAAAACCAGAAACGAGAAGGGGTACAATACCAGTGACCTCACAGAAATAAGAGGGATCGTAAGAGGATACTATGAACAACTGTACACACACACAAAACTAGACAATATAGACAAAATGGACAAATTCCTAGAAACACATGAACAACCTACACTGACCCTAGAACAAATAGAAGACCTTAACAAAACAATCACAAGTAAAGAGACTGAATACCTCCAAAATGAAATGCCCAGGACCAGACAGCTTCATGGGTGAACTCTACCAATCATTCAAAGATGATCTAACACAAATCTGCTCAAGCACTTCCAAAAAACTGAAAAGGAAGGAATGCTACCAAACTCATTCTATGAAGCCTACATCACCCTAATACCAAAACCATATATAGATACTATGAAAAAAAGTAAATTACAGACCAATTTCTCTAACGAATATAGATGCAAAAATCCTCACCAAAATACTGGCAAACTGAATCCAAAAGCATATTAAAAGAATTATAGACCACGATCAAGTAGGTTTTATCCCAGGTATGTAAGGATGGTTCAACAACAAGAAAATCAATTAGTGCAAAAAACCACAAAATGAAGAAAAATCATGATTCTCTCAATTGATGCAGAAAATACATTTGACAAAATACAGCATCCTTTCTTGATAAAAAAACATTCCAAAACATATGAATAGAAGGAAGCTTTCTCAACATGGTAAAGTGCATATATGAAAAACCCACAGGTAGCACTGTACTCAACAGTAAAAGACTGACAGCTTTCCTGCTGAGACTGGGAACAAGACCAGGATGCCCACTGTCACCACTGTTATTCCATATTGTATTAAAAGTTCTAGCTAGGGAAATTAGGCAAGAAAAAGAAATAAAAGGCACCCAAAAGGAAGGAAGTAAAACAAGTTATTGTCTGATGAGATGATCATATACCTAGAAAACCCTGAAAATTTCACAATGAAACTACTAGAACTAATAGAGGAAATCAGCAAAGTGGCGGGATACAGGATTAATATGCAAAAATCAGTAGTGTTTCTATATACTACTGATGAGCAATCTGAGGAGGAAGTAAAAAAAATTCCATTTATAATAGCAACTAAAAGAATCAAATATTTAGGAATAAGCTTAACCAAGGACCTGTATTCAGAAAACTATAAAACACTGCCAAAAGAACCAAAGAAGAACTAAATAAATGGAAAACATACCGTGTTCATGAATTGGAAGACTAAATATCATTAAAATGTCAGTTCTAGCCAATCTGATTCACAGATTCAACTCAATCCCAATAAAAACTGCAATAGCCTTCTTTACAGAAATGGAAAAACCAATTATCAAATTTATTTGGAAGGGTAAGGGACTCAAAAGAGCCAAAAAGCTGCCCTGGATGGTGCTTCAGAGGTAATCACCGGACATTGTAAATCCTCACAGGGCCTACTGGATGGAATGGAGGAGAGTATGGGCCATGATGTGAACCATTGTCTATGAGGTGCAGAGGTGCCCAAAGATGTACTTACCAAATCCAATGGATGTGTCATGATGATGGGAACGAGTGTTGTTGGGCGGGGGAGAGGGGGGGTGGGGGGGTGGGGTTGAATGGGACCTCACATATATATTTTTAATGTAATATTAATACAAAGTCAATAAAAAAAAAAAAGAGCCAAAAATGTCTTTAAAAAAGAGAATGAAGTTGGAAGACATTTACTTCCTAACTTCAAAGTAAAGTACTTAGCTACAGTGCTTAAAAAAAAAAAGAAAAAAAAACAGCATGGTACTGGCATGAAGATAAACAGACTGACCAGTGGAACCGAACAGAGAACTCAGAAATAGATTCTACTTCTATAGATCCATGCCCATCTATAGTCAAGTGATTTCTGACAAGGCTGTCAAGTCCACCCAGCTGGGGCAGAACAGTCTATTCAACAAACCGTGTTGGCAGAACTAAATATCCATATCCAGAAGAAAGAAAGAGGACCCCAACCTTACACGTTATACAATAATTTACTCAAAATGGATCAAAGACCTAAATATAAAAGCTAGAACCATAAAACTCCTAAAAGATGTAGGGAAATACCTTCAAGATCTTGTGCAAGGTGGCAGTTGCTTAAACCTTACACCCAAAGCATGAGCAATGAAAGGAAAAAATAGATGAGACTTCCTTAAAATTAAATAGTTCTTCAAAAGTCTTTGTCAAAGGAAGTGGCTGTGGACCATACGGGAGGTCCTGGGTTCGCGTGCCAGGGCCTCCTTGTGAAGGCAAGCTGGCTGGCACCCGCGGAGAGCTAACAGCCCCACACCCGCAGAGAGCTGGCACAGCAAGATGACTCAACAAAGGGAGACAAGCAGACACAGAGGAAAGCACAGTGAATGGACACCAAGAGCAGACAGCGAGCAAGCCACAAGGGTGGGAGGAATAAATAAATCTAAAAAAAAAAAAGGTCTTTTTTTTATGTCCTTTCTGGCATCACTAGCTAGTAGGGAAATGCAGATCAAAACTACAAGACACCATTTCACACCTTATACACTGGCCATTCCTCAAAAACAAAGAAACAAAAAACAGAAAACTCCAAGTTCTAGAGAGGATGTAAAGAAATAGGAACTTTGCTTCACGCTGATGGGAATGAAGAATGGTGTAGCCTCTGTAGAAGACAGTATGGCAGTACCTCAAGAAGCTGAATATAGAACTGCCCTATGATCCAGCAATCCCATACTAGGAATACATTCAGAAGAACTGAAAGCAAGGGTGCAAACTGACATCTGCACACAGATGTTCAAAGCAGCTTTTTCACAAATGCTAAAATATGGAACCAGACCACATGTCCAACAACCAATGAATAAACAAAATGTGATATATACATACAATGGGATACTACTCAGTTGTAACAAGAAATGAAATTGTAATGCATATGACAACATGGATGAACACTGAGGACACTATGCCGAGTGAAATAAGCCAGACATGAAAGGACAAATATTATATGGTCTCACTAATATATTAGAACTAAATGTGAGGAGCAAACTCACAAAGGTAAACTCTATAGGTTACTAGTAAATAGATCGTGGATTGAGAATAGGAGCTGATGCTTAACATATGTAGAATTTTTAATAAAGTTTATAGTAAAAGTGTAAAAATGAATACAATTGGTACTAACACAATATATTGAATACAACCAACACTGCTAATTTTTATGTGACTGTGGCTGCAAAGGATAGTCTGTGGATGTAAATGTCAACTGAAAGGAAGCTAGAGGATAATCTAGGGAATGTGTAACTGATTATGGTGGTGGATGAAGATTGCGGTTAATAGCATAAATACAAGAATTTTCTTTTACAAAGTGTTAAGAGACTTTGATGATACATGGGGAAATTACAACTAATTTAACTTATGAATAATATTTAACAGGAATGTATTATTTTTGTAGCAATGGCAAAGAAGATAATTATATAAATTCTAAGGGAGAACAACTGGGGGTGTAAGGGGGTATGGGATTTTTTCCTTCTGGAGTAATGAAAATATTCTATGTTTTCATATGACTGAAGTGATGACAGCACAACTCTGTGATGAAAATGAGAGCCACTGAGTGTACACTTTGAATGGTTTATACAAAGCATGGGAGTGTATAATACAGGGAATCCAGTGGTAGAAGATGGACTGTGACTGACAGGACATATATGAGAACATTCTCTCACAAACTATACCAAATATAAAATACTAATATGGGGTGTTAATAATCAGGTGGGTTGGGGAGAAAATACACCAAATGTACGGACTACAGTTAGTCATAATATTTTGATGATGCTCTTTCACAGTTTGTACCAAATGTTTCACGACAATGCAAGGTGTTGGTGGTGCATTGATACATGGGAGCCCAATATGATGAAATCCACGTTTCTTATGTAAGTTTACAACTTTTACTACACACTTATTGTTTATGCATATTCATGTGTGAATCATATGCTTCTACAAAATTTTATAGAAAAAAAGAACAGAAATAAAACATAAGCTACATGTTAAATATCTTTATCATTAAAAATCTTCATTTAGTCACAATGGAATGGTTAAAATTTAAAAGGATGACAATACAAAGCTCTGGCAAATTTAGCAGCTAGATCCCTCATGCATCTCTGGTGGGGATGGAAAATGGTACAGCTCTTTTGGTAAATAGTTTGACAGTTTCTCAGGAAGTTAAACATACACTTAAATTAACACTAGCAATTCTACTGCTAGGTATCAACCGAAGAGATATGAAAAATACATGTCCCCGTAGATTCATGTATTAATATTCACAGCAGCTTAATTCACAGCAGCCCCAAACTGGAAACAACCAATGGTGGTCTGAAGTTTTAAGTATGCCAGAAAAACATGTTCTTCCATCTAATCCATTCCTGTGGGCATTTATTCATTTTAAGTAGGACCCTTTGATGAGGTCCTTTCAGTTAAGGTATGACTCACCTCATTCAGGATGGATCTCAATCCTACTACTGGAGTCCTTTATAAGTGAAATGAAATTCAGACACAGGGAGAGAAGGTCACAGGAAGCAAGAGGCTGGACAGAGACAAGCCAGAAAACAAGGGAGAGACCAGAAGATGCTGCCATGTGCCATGCCATTTGACAAAGAAGCCAAGGATACCTTCAGCCAGCCAAAGAATGCTGGTCTCCAGGAAGAAGGATCACCTTGATGACACCCTGATCTGGACTTTCTTTTAGACTCAAAGCTGTGTGCAAATAAATTCCCACTGTTTAACTTGACAGATTTCATGTTTGCTTGAGCAGAATAAGAAACTAAAACACAGCCCAACTGTCCATCAACTGCTAAATAAATAAACTGGTAACATCCATACCAGAATATTACTCAGCATTAAAACGGAAACTACTGATACACCCAACAACATGGATGATTCTCAAAAATATTATGCTAAGTAAGAGAAGCCTGACACACACAAAAACTATACACTGTATGTCTCTATAAGAAATTCTAGAACAAGCAAAAACTATTGTAATAGAAAACCAATCAAACATTGTTAGGGGCCAGTGGGTAAGGCTTTGGCAGAAAGGGAACAAGAGAACTTTCTATAGCGATAAAAATGTCCTATATCATGATTGTAATGATGGTTACACAACTGTGTACAACTGTCAAAGCTCAAAGAATTGTATACGTGAAACTGGTAGATTGTGTGTAAATTTTATCACAATTTCAGTTGTTACAGATAAAGTATTAGGCAATGAAGCTCTAAAAGGAAAATATGAAAATATTTTCATGATTACTGTATAAAGATTTCTTGAATAGGAACATAACCACCATAAAACTTCTTAAATAGGACCAAGATACCACAGAAATATAAAGAAAATAACCAAAATGGACTAACCATACAGGAAAAGTTGATAAAACTAAGAACATTAAAATTAAGAAATTCTAACATCAAAAAACACCTTTAAGAGAATGAAAAGTTAAGCCCCATAGAGGAAGAAGATATCTGAAATGGACAGAACCAACCAAGGGCTAACAAAGAGAACTTATAAAGAACTCCTTTTAGATGAATATAAACATATATAAACAACCCAAAAGAAGAGCAAGAGACTTAAATAGCAATTCACAAAAGAGGATATCTAAGTGGCCAATAAACATGAAAAGATGCTCAATGTCATTAATTATGCAGAAATGCAAATTAAAACCACAATGTGATGCTGTGGCAGTTTGAAATTACTTTCTGAATCCCAAAGAGAGAAATTATGTTTGTAAACTAATCTATTACTCTGGGTATGATACTCTTTGGTTGCATTAAATTCAGTTGAAGGGCTTTTGATTAGACTACTTGATAAGACTACTTTAGAGCTACCTTGCTATGTAAGTGAGGCGTGACTCGGGTTGTGTCTCCACCCCCTTGCTGGATCTGATATAAATGGAAACACAGAGAGACTCATTCAGACAGACACAGCGAAAAGGGAGATGCCATGTTTGATTCAGCCATGTGAGAGAGAGGTCTACAGGAAAAGAAAAGCCCCCGAGAGGTTCAAAGAGCTGAGGCACAGAAAGAGACAAAACCTATCCCTGACTGTTCGCAGCTCATCTCCAAGAGACTGTGGAGGGGAAGGCAGAGACCTGCACAGATATTGGCAGCCACTGTGCTTCACCATATGGCAACAATGCCAGGATCCATCTCTACTGATTTCTCAATATGGACATTTCACGGCCTTGGAGCTGTAAGCTTTTACCCCAAATGAATTCCCAATATAAAAGCCAACAGATTTCTGGTACTTCGCATCAGCAGCCCTTTGACAAACTAAAACAGATGCCAATATACTCTACCACAAAAAAATCAATAAGCAAACTTTAGAAGACTAACAAAAAGAAGTATAAGAAAAGACCTGGGAATACTGAACACTGCTAGTGGGTATAAAAATTGGTACAACCCCTGTGGAAAGAGTTTGTTGTTTCCTATTACGATCCAGCAATTCTTCTCAGAAGTCTCAGAGGTATATATTCCAAGAAATGTGGGGCAGCGGACTTGGCCCAGTGGTTAGGGCGTCCCATCTACCACATGGGAGGTCCGAGGTTCAAACCCCAGGCCTCCTTGACCTGTGTGGAGCTGGCCATGCGCAGTGCTGATGCGTGCAAGGAGTGCCGTGCCACGCAGGGGTGTCCCCCACGTAGGGGAGCCCCACGCGCAAGGAGTGCACCCTATAAGGAGAGCCACCCAGCGCAAAAGAAAGTGCAGCCTGCCCAGGAAAGGCGCTGCACACACAGAGAGCTGACACAAAAAGATGATGCAACAAAAAGAAACCCAGATACCTGTGCCACTGACAACAACAGAAGCAAACAAAGAACACACAAACAGACACAGAGAACAGACAACTTGGGCGGAGGGGAGGAGAAGGGGAGAGAAATAAATAAATAAATCTTGGGAAAAAAAGGGATGGAGATGTCTAGTAAACAGACAAGTAGAGATGATGGGTAGTTGGTTGGAGAAACGAGGCTGAAGCTCAGGAGAGAGGATGCAGAGATTGGGATATGGGAGTTACCTGCATACAGAACATCTGCAACCCCTGGGAGGGAGGAGCCCCTCTACAGCAGTGATTCCCCAGGGTAAGTTTGGAACTAGATGGTACCATTTTTGCCAAAAACACCTGTTATGAAACCCTGGTCCACGGAATGAGTAAAGATATAAAAGGGGGCCAAGTGCTGTAATACACTTTGCACTAACATTTAGAAGTGAGTGAAGAAAACTGAAGAGACATTAAGCAGAGACCAGTGAAACAGGACAAACAAGAGTGTACATCTCAAAAGTCAAGGGCATTAAAGATCTTAAGGAGGGAGTAAACATGTGCTACTGAGGGAAAGTAGCAGGAAGGCTGAGACTCTCTGATTTGGCAAGACAGGCTTTGGTGATCTCTGTCCCTCTTTGTATCTCTGCATGGGGCGTAAGCAGAGAAGTAACAGAACCCAACTCACCAAGCTTTATACATCCAATCCTATGAAATCTAATTCTGTTTTTTTGTGTGTCTAAAGTCAAACCATCTTATTACAAAATTTTAAAAGAAAGAAAAAAATAACAGACTAAGGCAAATGGATTGTAAACTGCTTGGGGGAAGGGGAAAGGACACAACGTTAGTGGGAGATGAAGTATGGCCCCCAAAAGCAAAATACAGAAGACAGTTTCAACACTTGTTGTTGTGGGACCACAAGGAGGTACTTATACCAAAAAAGAGCTGGCTTTGGTCTTCATTTGGAGTTCCCCCTTGGAACTCCCCTATACGACACTCTCCCTTTACGAAGAAGAAAAGAGTGGCTTAAAACTGCAGATGGAGGCTCTTGAGCAGCAGAGAACCACTCAGACATGTATGCGGGCTTTCTTAACAGTGTCATTACTCAACAGTGACATCTACTGGTCAATGAAGAATTACAGTATAAATTCACAGAGTAGATGGAATGTTTTATTACACTTTTTTCTGGTTTTGTTTTTTGCTCCCAAAACACAAATACATAAAATACACAGTTTCATGTTTACTGATAAAAACAACTTGAAAAGGAGAATAAAATTTTAAGAATATCAGAGAAAATTTTCAAAGATCTTCCCTTGCCACTTATCCTTGAGGATATTAATGTGCTGGCTAGTGGCTGATGACAAGAACAGGGGTATGCTTAGCTGATCACAGCTTTTTTCTTTTAAAGTACCACAGTCGGGGTTTGAACCTGGGACCTCGTATGTGGGAAGCCGGCGCTCAATCACTGAGCCACATTAGCTCCCCTGAGTTGGTTTTTCGTTTATTTGTTTCTTGTTTTTGGGAGGCACCAGGGACTGAACCCAGGACCTCCCATGTGGGAAGAAGGCGCTCAACCACTTGAGTCACATCTGCTTCCCTGATCAGTTTTCAATTAGTGGATTTAGATCTCTGGGTCCCAGCTCGAAGGCAGCCATTGGTTTAAACCTCCCTGGCCAGGAGTGGAAGTAGTGAGACTTAATAACACAGGATTTCCTCAGGGGAGCAGAGGAAAGTTAGCTGTAGGGCTGTTATTTGCTGGGCAGCCAGGAAAAGTTCAGCTTTGGGGAGCTACCAGAGAAGTTCCGGGCACCCTTCCAGTCTACTAAAGGCTGCCAATAGAGTACACCAGAAACGAGTTGGCTTTTACAACGGGATTTATTAATGTATACGCTTCCACTTTCAAAGTTCAGAAAAATGTCCAAATCAAGGCATCAGGAGCAGCTCTCTCCCAAGAGCTGCCAGCAATCCTGGACTCCTACCACGTGGCAGGACACGATGGCAGCTCTGCCAGTCCCTGCCTTCTTCTCCAGGCCATTTTGCTTTCAGCTTCTTGCTCTCACCTCTCTCCCAGGTTCACTGATTTCAACTTCTGGAGGCTTCTCTCAGTTACTGTGGCCTTATTTCTGTGTCTGTGGCTCTTTATTCCTATGATTATAAAGGATCCCAGTGAAAGGAGATTAGAACCCACTCTGCGCCATGTCCTACTGGAGTGATCTAATCAAAAGGAAGGTCCCTTAGCTAAACCTAACCAGAAGTCTACAATAGGTTTTACACCCACAAGAATGGATTTGCTTTAAGAACATGAACTTCTGGGGTCCACTCAGCTTCAAACTGTCATAATACTTCACAAATAATGCCACAGATCCATATTCAGGAGTCAGCTACCACTCAAGAGCCATTCCAACTTCCAAGTGGGGTTTGTGTCCCACATTCCTCATCTCCCCCTCCAGGGTTTCTCCTCTGCTCACATACTTACCTCTCTTCACTCAAGGAGAAGCAGGGGTGGGCAAGGTCAGAGGGGAGGAAAGAGTCAACTCAATGCTAAGCTTCACTAGCTCCTGTGCACCATATCTCATTGAACCGGTGATGCAGGTAAGGTTGTTTTGGATTTCTTTTTGCCTTGACTTTCTGCACCATTTTCTGTCCTCTTGGAGCCTTTCCCAAATGCTTTCAAGACACCAGGCCAATCTTCTGAGAGAGGGGGCATTTGGTAAAAACAATTTGCACCAAGGTATTACAGATTTCTAGAACCTTACCTTTCCACCCCTTTCAAGGATAGGAACTTTTAAGAGTGCTAATGTATAGTGGAAGAAGCCTTTTAATCAGTGGCATAGTCAACCATTCAAGTGTGAAAGGCTGGCCTTTGGCCTAGTCTCGTTCCCTCACATTTAAAATAGAAACTTCAGCTCAATGTTCTCCAAGTTTCTTCCAGTGATAAAATGCTGTAGTTATTTAACACTCAGATGCATGACTCTGCACGTCCAAACTGTCCAAGAGTTTCAAGGAAGATGCCACTAATCTCAAAGGTTAAGACACTTTTAGTAAAACCTTAGTTTCACTTTTGCTTTCGAAAAAAATTTTTCTCTCAGTAAAGAATTCTAGATTGCCAGCTTTGAGTTTGTTTTTTGCTTCTGGTACATTATAGGTAGAGAAATGCTTTGCTGTTTTCTGACATATTGTTTCCAATGAGGAATCTGCTGTCCTCCTTATCTTTGTTCCTAGGTGTGATGGTTAGGCTACTGTGTCAACTCAGACAGGTAATTGTGCCCAGTTGTTCAGGGAAGCACTGGGCTGACGGCAGTGCAGGGGCATTTATGGACTTTAGTCACCGCTGACTCTACTGCACTGGTAAATCATAGCTAGCTGATTACAATTACATCAATCAGGGAGACTGCCTTCAGCAGTGAGTGATGCTTAACCCAACCAGCTGAATCCCTTAAAAGGGGAAGTGATTCCAGCATTAAGAGAGAATTTTCCAGCTCATCTTTGGACAGTCAGCATTTCCAAGAACTCGTCAAGAACCTTCACTGGACTTTCATCAGAGCCCCTGGTTGCATCCTGCCTGCGGAACCTGGACTGGTGCATCCCCACAGCTGTGTGAGAGACTCTGATAAATCTCTTACTATCGACGGATATCCCTTGTTGATTCTGTTTCCCTAGAGAACCCTGACTAATACACTAGGTAATGTATCTTTTTTCTCTGCTTTAAAGATTTTCCTCTCCCTCACTGATTTTAAGCAATTTATAAAATCCCCTCAGGTAGTTTTCTTTATTTTTGTGTTGCGGTTTGCTGAACTACTTCTACCTGTGGGTTGAGAGTTCTAGTTAAATTTGGAAAATTTTCAGACATTGTTTCTTCAAGTACTTTTTTCTCTACCCTATCTCTCTTCTGTCTTTTGGGGACTTCAATTACATATATCCTAGGCCTCGTGACATTGTTCCACAGCAAACTGATGCTTGGTATTTTTCCCAGTCTGTTTCCTCTTACGTTTCATTTTGGATTTCTTTTTACTCAAGTTCATTCATCTTTTTCTTCTGTGATGTCTAATCTGCTGTTAATCCCACCTGGAGTATTTGCATCTTAAGCATTACGGTGGAAAAAAGAGTCTACGTCCACAGAAAGACTTGTACATAAATGTTCATAGCCAAAAACTGGAAACAATCCAAATGTATACCAACAGGTAAAAAGAAAAACAAATAGTAGTCTATCCATACAGTGGAACACTACTTAGCAATTAAAAAAAAAAAGTATAAACCAATCTGTAGTAACTGAAAGAGCACTCATTGCCTAGGGGCTGGGGGCAAGGGAGAGAGGGAGTGAGGGACTGAGAGGAGCAGGAAGGGGAAGCGGATGTGGCGCAAGTGACTGGGCTCCCGCCTACCATATGGGAGACCCTGGGTTCAATTCCCGGGGCCTCCTGGTGAAGGCAAGCTGGCCCATGCCCCCAGAGAGCTGACAGCCCATGCCCGCACCTGCAAAGAGATGACGCAGCAAGATGATGCAACAACAACAAAGGGAGACAAGCAGGCACAAAAAAAACGCACAGTTAATGGACAGAGAGCAGACAGCGAGCACAAGCAACAAGGGAGGAAGGAGGAAAAATAATAAAATAAAATAAAAATAAATTTTAAAAAAAGAAAGGGGCATGAAGAATCTTGGAAGAATGTTCATCATTTTATCTGTGGTGATGGTTTCATGGGTGTATACATATATAACTCATCAACCACCATAAACTCAGTGGCTAAAAACAAACTATTCATCATCTCAAGGTGTTCATCATCTCCAACTGTTACCACTGAGGTCCCAGGTTCCCTGCGGCTGTCAGCCACGGCCATGCTCACCTTCTAAAAGCTGACTGACTACATTCCTTGGCTTTCTGTCCTCTTCCTTCACTTCAAAACCAGCCCTGGCAAGTAGAATCCTTCTTGCACTTTGAATCTCTGACCTATCCTCCTGCAGTCCTCTTCACCTTTTTTAGGACTCATACGATTACTGGGCCCACCCGGATAATTCAGGATAATATTTCAGGATATTAAGATTAGCTCTTTGGTAATCTTAATTACATCCAAAGCACCAAGATTAGTATACTAGGGTATCTTGGGATGACATCTTTGGGGTTCTGCCTACCACACATACTCCAAAATTTCATGTATTAACACATAAACACAGCTTTTGATTAGCGAATTTACATCGCTAATCCAAAGTTATAAAACCTGAATAACAGCTGCCAACTTAACTAATTGGCAATATGGTTAAAAGGCTAAAGCCTTTGTAAGCATATTAAAAGGGGGGAGACTTAAAACTTTGTTAATGCAAATATCCTTAAGAAATAAAAGTTCAACAATGCAAAGTCTGGGGTAAAACAGAAAGCCTGAACTTCATTATCCGTGCAGGAGCTTAATGGTTTCCCTCTCTGCAAAACTGGGGGGGGGGGGGGGGGACACACACACCTTCTCACAGAATAAAAACAGGCTAAATGCACTGAACAGATCCAGAAACGAACCATCACACACTGGACTGTTCCAGTCAGTTTCCCATAGGAAGACAGAAAGACAAGTCCCTCCATACCTGACCCTTTGTTCAAAGTGAACCATCTCCTCCTCTTCCTCTAACCCCCTAAAAGTATCTCTTAAACATATAAATACATGTTCTTACACGTTAGAGAACACAAGGTAGTAAACACAATTTAAACATTTACTTTAAGGAGCCTACACTTGACAACTGTTTGGTTTGCTCATGTCAAACATCAAACCTCCCTGTGCAGCATCACCAAAAAGGTTCAGGAATTTGAACTGTGTGCGTATTTACTAATTATCTTTATTACATTCCTTATTTGACATTTTCAAATTTCTTCCAAAATTATCCTCAATCTAATAACAAAAATAATAGCAGCTAACATTACTGAGAACTATATACCAGCTATCTTGCTAAGCACTTTGGCTGCAATATCAACTTTAATCTTCACAGAGGAGAAACCTGCAGAGATGTTAAGAAACATGGCCAAGGTTGGAGAGCTACAAAAAAAAAAAAAAAAAACACAGGCAGGGCCCAGGTCTGTGGCTCCAGACGTAACGCTACCATCTTGTCTCTACCAGTTAATCAAAAGGCTTCTGGTACCCTCAAACACAGTGGCATTACATAACTTCTCACAACAGGCCTCTGGATTTTCTTCCAAGGGAGCATTCCATTTAAAAAGGTAGAATATAGAGTATTCTCAGGTTTCTCATTTCATCCTTTGTTTTCTCCCAAATATTAGAAATACACTTGCTAGCTAAGAAAGCACTAAGGAGATTTCCTGAATACTATCTAGGAAGAATGACAGGTGGTACTGTTCAAAATCCCCAGTATTTTATTAGAGAAAAAACCAAAATCAGAACTTTCACCTACTACTCATCATGCTGAGCTTTTTCCCTTTTAATACACTTTACTTTTTAATTTCTCAGTAAGTAATTACAGCTTTCTCCCCAACCTTTCATTGCATGTGTGCATGCCTAGAATTAGGAGGTCCCTCTGAATTACTAAATAGGACCAAAAATCAAAGAAAAATAGACTGCAGTCCTCCAGCCCTTCAGCAGGCTGCTCGAATGCCCGGCAGGCACCGCCGGCCTCCCCAGCCGGGCCTTCCCGCTGGAGACCGACAGCGCCAACCTGGCCTGTCAGCCCCAGGCCACCCTGGGTAGCCCCAGCAGGAGCGCAGCACAGGGATATGCTCCCGTTCACTTAAAAAGAAGCAAGCGAGAGGACGATGATGATGGCAGTCTGCTGAGAGAAAAGCTGCCTGAAGCAGGGCCGGTCCTGGTCGACTGGATTCTTCACGCACATCAAGCTGTAGAGGTCATGGAGTAAATCCAGGCACTAGTGGACTCCCTGCTTCTGGCAAGTTAGATGTCCTTTGTGAAGAAATGGATCGGACAACTGGAGACCCACATGTGAGGTTGTCCAGAGACGGCTTTAGGAGATTGACGACAGGATAACTGACCAAGAGGAAGAAGGCGAAGCTAACAGAATTATTAATCATCTCCCCAGTCATGTTCTTTCTGGTACCATAAAAAAACAGGATTAGAGGGAATTTGATGAAGCTTTACAAAGAAAATGACTGAGTCCATAAGCCATCCTTTCGTGGAGCTTATGCTCTGGAAACCTCTCCGTGAACGCTTTTCTGATAGCCAAAGCCACCATCAATGCTAAGAACTCTACAGGAGAGAGCAAACTAAGCATGCGGCTGCTGACACTGCCTTTCCTCAGGGGAACGGCCTTGGAACCTCAGCAAACAGGTGTCACACAATGATTTGGAAACAGCTGCTTACACAGAACAGATGGAATTCTAGAAAAAAGTTTCTACACTTAAATTGTCAAATTTTCTAACCCTCCTGCGCTCAGATATCAACCTACTTAGTATAGGGCCTTGACAGTTTTATGAAACAGGGGTAATATCTCCACCTTTGACTTGGGATAGGACTCTCATTTTGGGTAGCCACTTATTGTATTTAAATTTTTGCCAAGGAAGCTTGTCACAAGGGAAAGCAGTTTTTTAGGGAGCTTCTTAAAGGAATCTTAGTTTACAATCTCTTCAAAGTAATGAGTAAGGCTGACTTAAATCATCTCTCAAATTGTCTAAACTGTTCAGACACCTGGAGAATACTCTCCTTGAAATGAAAAAGATACATTAAAAAAGGATGCATAAGGAGTGACGTGGCTCAAGCAGTTGAGCACCTGCCTTCCATATGGGAGGTCCTAGGTTCAATTCTCAGTACCTCCTGAAAAAACAAAAACAAACAAAAAAGCTCAGGGAAGCCAATATGGCTCAGTGGTTGAGCATTGGCTTTCCTCATTATGAGGTCATGAGTTCAATTTCCAAGCCCTAACACCTATTTAAAAAAAAAAAAAAAAAAGTGTGCCTACTACAACTGTACTGAGAGTTGAGTCAAAGCCTCATCTGTAGACAGGAGTTCTGTTTACAGTGGTGAGTATACAGAGCTGGTAAGAGATAGGAAAAAAGTAGCAGCGTAAGCCTACTGCAAACATCAGTAACTTCTGAAGTTTAAAAAAAAAAAAGTTGTGCCTGTTGTAGCAAGTTGAGTCTTTTTAATGTTAAGTTAGAAAACAATGAATAATTACCTGGGAACATATAGGTGTGTGACATTGAGATCCACTGAAACAGTCAATTTGCCTGGCACTTAAACTATTGTGCAGTAAGCCTAAAAGTACAGAGAAATAGTTTCTTACAAGCAGGGAATTTTCATCTTCTTTAGAGCATCTAGACCAGACTCAAGGTACCCCTTGAAGATAAGCAGGATTCAAGTTTATTATGTCTCAGGAAGAGCTCTTCTGTGTGGCAAGGACTCACAGTGTGGCATGAAACAATTCCTTTACTGCTACAGAATGCCCACTCTTTCAAAGGAGCTTAACACTGGCCCTTTCATCATGCAACAGGAGCCACTGCAGTTCTTTTGTTCCACTTTTATTTTCTGGTTTCTTCCCTACCCCTACCCTGCTTTGAAGGAATACCTTGTGTAGAAAAAAATGCTTTATGTCAAGTAAGTAGTGGTGAATTTTTAGAAACCAGCTCCCAGGCATTATCGAAACTCATGCTGAAATCCCTTCCCTTGTTACAGATGGTGTGGAAGTCACAAGTCTGTTAACTGGACTTGATTCTTCTCTTGCCTATTGTTCCTACTTTTTCTATTTCAGTCTGGATAGTCAGAAAAAACTTAATGTTTAATATTTAAACAAAATATTTAATGTCTATACAGTAAAATCATTCGAGCTTCAAACCAGTATTGAAAACAGTTGGAAACCAACTAACAGTTTCTTAATCTCAGACAGAGATGAATATAAACTGTATTCTGTTGAAATGTGCATATGTTTGATTCATGCAATTTCATGGAAACTACTGCCTTGTGGTTATTTGTTCAATAGGACCAACTCAAAAAGTTTGTAGACTTCAGTCTCCATGCAAAAAAGTTTATTCTAGAACAACCCAAAAAATGGAGTGCTGGGAGTTTGAAGTTCATCCCAGTGTTGGTGGAAAGTGAGATGACAGCTTTCCAAAGAAAAGCTCAAAAATGACCAAATTTGTTTTCCATTGTTCAGAGGCCTCTGATCAAAGGTCTGAATGATGAAAAGAAGAAAGAAGGACCCCAAAATAAGGCTCTAATACCACTGGTAACTACAGGAGAGAGTTAAGATTCTGTTCATTAGAATCCAAACAGAACTTGTTTCAAGAGTCAAGTTAGGTGAGGGGATGTAGTCCAGTGGTTTGAGAGCCTGCCTCCCATTTGTGAGGTTCCAGGTTCAAGCCTAGGTACCTCCTAACAACAAAAAAGCAGGTACGCTTTAATGAACAGAAGTGTATTTTCTCTAGGTTTGAATAGGGTATGGGGGGTGTTTTTGCTTTATTTCCAGTTTGTAGGAACAAAGTCCAGTTCTCATAAATACTAATCAACTAAATTAAATACTGCTACTTGTTCTTGAAAAGGTACAAATGTAAAATTTAGAAAAATAACTAGGATGGAGGTCAGAACCAAGAGAGGAATTTTTACCTGCAGGTTCATTTGTTATTTTGGACCTGAAATTTGGTTTTCGTTTTGTTTTTTTAATAGTAACAAGAATGGAGCAGTTCTAGGAAAATTCCAGAAGATGCTGACAATTTTACTTTAAAACGAGAATCTGGTGTTTCTGAATTCTATCGTTTTCAATTAAACTTCTAAGTGTTTTTGGGGGGGAAAAGGAAAGCACTAAATTGTTAAAGTAGTCTGAACGAATATATTACCACCTTCTCTCTTTAGGATTCTTCCTTACAAGTGTATACACAAAAAGGGTAGGTGGTAAGCAAAGGAGAGGACTGAGAATGCAGACCGCTTTCATGACAATTTACCGCAACAGAGCTCAGCAGCTCCTCGCTCGAGGGGAAGCGGGCAGGACTCGGTAGCCACGAGTCCAGAACTCCCACATCGGAAGCCACGACCCGGCGGGCTCCCCGGGCTGCCGCACGGGCTCCTGCCGGGGACAGCGGGCCGCCCGCCGTGCCCGCGCCCAAGTGCGCTCTGCTCGGAGGCCGCCGCCGCGGACCCGCGCCCCGGAACGCTCCCCCTCGCTGGGCCGCGCGCGGGAAGCCAGGGCCGGGGCGGCGCCCTCCGCGGCGAGGGGCGAGGAGGACAGGCGGGCAGGACGGCGGCCGTCGGACGGGCCGAGCGGGCAGGGGCGGGGGCTCCCAGGCGCCAAAAGGCCGCGGCCCGGGGGCGGGGGGCGGGCGCGGGGACCTGGAACTCACGTTTGTACTCGGCCATCAGCCTCTTCAGAGCCGTCCCGGCCATCGTCCGGGAAACAGCGGTTCTCCCGGGCCTCGCCTCATAAGCGCTTGTCCCTCCCGCCCCGGCGCCAGGACCTAGTTCCGGGTCGCTCTCGCGCCCGGGGAAGCCCTTCCGGGTCGCGACGTTTGCGCCTGCGCGGTCACGGAGGGCAGCCAGGCGGGGCTGCGCGGTGAACCCTGAGGAAAGGCTGGTGCTCGGCCGCGGGCCTCGACCGCTGGTGGGTCGGGGCCGCTTCCGAGTGTCCGGGCCCGAGGCTTGCAGAGGACTCGCGAGCGGGCGCCTCCGGAGGGCCGAGGGGGTAGGGGCCGTCGGCTGTCAGGGTGCTGGGTTGAAAGAGACGCGGGCAGAGACCGTGGAGGGCGCCGGCGTCACGCGGCCGGCCGCCCTGCTGTCGCCGGGCCGTGCCGAGGGCACTATATGCAGACTGTGCCTTTTCAATCCTGCCCTGAAAATGGAGGTGGAAAGCCAAAGCACGTCCCGGCGAGGGTTTCCCCGGAGCCCGCGGGTCCGTCGCCTGCCCGCAGCTTCGTGGCTAGGGAGAGCGCTGGGATTCCTCGGCCCCGCCGAGGCCCACCCGAGCGGGCGGTCCCGGAGGACGGCCGCCGGCGCTCCTGCGGAAGGCAGCGCCCGGGCAGCTTTGGGCTTTTCGCAAGTCGGTGGCAGGCTGTAGTGCGTGTCGGGGAGGCTCGGCTGGAACTAGGAGTCCCAGCGTTTCCCTTCTCTGTGCTTCTGGACCCACGCCGGCCACAGGGGGAGCGAGGAGGGCGCCCCGCAGCCGCCGCCCTGCGGGGAGCCCGAGGCCCCGGGGGACCCCTCCTCCTGAAGCCTTCAGACCCTGCACCACCGCCCGCAGGGTCCCCCAAGCCCCGCGCACCCTGGCCGGGGCCTGAGGCGGGCCGAGGAGCTACTAACCCGTCCTGCCCCTGTGGGCTCCCGGCTTCGCCAGCGGCGCCCGCAGGCGGGAGAGTGTCCCTGTGACAAGGGAGTCCTTTTCCACGATATTCTGCATGGTTCTCTCTGCTTCCACGACTGACCTGCTGTGGCTGGCTGATGTGTATGCTTCCAGAACCCACACCCTTAATGACTTTAAAGAAAGTAAGCGAATGTAGTATTTTGTGCGGTTTAAAACATTCGTGCGGATGTGCAGAATTCCCATACAGCCCCGCTCCACCGACACCTTACGTTGCTGTGGCACATCTGTTACAGGTTATGAGAGAACTGCCAGGCTGTTATCCTGACTGTGGTCTGCAGTATGCATTTGGCATTTTTTCCCATACGCCCCCTATTATTTACACCATGTATTACTATTGTACATTCGTCCTAGTTCGTGAGAGAACACTCATGTTTTTTGTACTGTTAACCACAATCCATCTAACACCACATGGTTCACTGCCTTATACAGTCTATCCAAAGTGTACATTCAGTGGTTCTCACTTCCGTCACAGAGTTGTGCAGTCATCACCTCATTAAATTTTTGAACATTTTCCTTACTCCCAAAAAAAAAACCCATACCCCACTATTACCAACCCTCAGCACTGATGTAGTCCCTTTGACATCGATGCAAGAACATTGCAATATTGCTGCTAACTGTAGTCCATAAATTACATTAATTGTATTTTCCCATGCATCTCCATATTTTTACCACCTTTTAATAGTGACCTATATCTGTTCTAGTTCATAGAAGAACGTTCTTACATTTGTACTATAAACCACAATCCTCATCCACCTCTAGGTTCACTATATTATTCAGTCCCTAGAATATTCTCTAGCTTTCCTTTAATTGACATTTATGTCCCTACACTTCCCTTTCAGCCACAATCCCATTTATAAACCAGCTGTGTCAGTTATACTCCCTATAATGTGTTAACCATCAACTCTATCCATTTCCCCACTTTCATGGTCAAGCTAATTAGAAATTATACATACATTAAGCATCAGTACCCCTTTTCCTCTCATCCTATCTCCTAGTAACCTATACTCTAGGTTTTAACTCCATGTCTTTGTTCTTCATATTTTGTTCATATTAGTGAGACTACACAATAGTCGCCCTTTTGTGTCTGGCTTATTTCACTCAGCATAATGTCCCTATGGTTCATCCATGTTATCATATGTGTCCCAATTTTCATTTCTTCCTACAGCAGCATAATATTCCATCATGTGTATATACCTCACTTTGTTTATCCATTCATCAGTTGAACACTTGGGTTGTTTCCATCTTCTGGCAATTGTAAATAATGCCACCATGAACACTGGTGTGCGAATGTCTGTCTGCCTGTTTTCAGTTCTTCTGGATATATTCCCAGTAGAGGGATTGTCGGATGATACGGCAGTTCTATGTTCAGCTTCCAAATTGTCTCCACAGAGGTGGCACCATTAGACATTCCCACCAACAGTGAAGGAGTGTTCCTAATTCTCTACTTACTCTCCAGCACGTGTTGTTTCCTGTTTTGTTAAGAATGTCAATTTTGTGAGGTATGAGATGATAGCCCATTGAAGTTCTGATTTGCTTTTCCCTGATAGCTAGTAATATTGAACATTTTTAAAGTGCTTTTTCGCCATTTGTTTTTCCTCTTTAGAGAAATGTCTTTTGCCCATTTTTTAAACTGGATTCCTTGCTCTTTTATTGTTGAGTTGTATGATCTTTTTCTATAGCATGGAAATCAAACCCTTATCAGAAACGTGGTTTCCAAATATTTTCTCCCATTGAGTAAGCTGCCTTTTCACCTTGAAAAAGTCCTTGGAAGCACACAAGTGTCTAAGTTTGAGGAGGTCCCACTTATCGTTTTTTTTTTCTTTTGTTGCTCGTGCTTTGGGTGTAAGGTTTAAGAAACTACCACCTGCCACTAGGTCTTGAAGATGTTTCCCTACTTTTCTTCTAGGAGTTTTATGGTTCTAGTTTTTATATTTAGGTCTTTGATCCATTTTGAATAAAATTATTGTATAAGGTATAAGAGAGGGGTCCTCTTTCTTTCTTCTGTATATGGCTACCTAGTTCTCCCAGCCCTATTTGTTGAATAGACCGTTCTGCCCCAGCTGGGTGGGCTTGACAGCCTTGTCAGAAATCACTGGACCATAGATTTGAGGGCCTGTTTCTGAACCATCAGTTTGATTCCATTGGTCTATAAGTCTAACTTTATGCCAGGATCATGCTGTTTTTATCACTGTCACTAGGTAATACGATTTAAAGTCCAGAAGTGAGAGTCCTTTAACTTCTCCTTTTTAAAGACATTTTGGCTATTCTGGGCCCCTTTCCCTTCCCAATAAATTTGATAACTGGGTTTCCATTTCTTTATAAAAAGGCTGTTAGAATTTTTGTTGGGATTGCACATAATCTGTGTATCAATTTGGGTAGAGTTGACATCTTAACAATATTTAGTCTTCCAATCTAGGTACACGGAGTGTTCTTCCATTTAGACTTCCAAAGTCTTCTTTGATTTCTTTAGCAATACATTATAGTTTTCTGAATGAGTACTTTACATCCTTTGTTAAGTGTATTCCTAAATATTTGATTTTTCAGTCGTTCTTGTAAATGGAGTTCTTTTCCTGGCTGCTTCTTCAGATCACTCATTACTGGTGTATAGAAACACTACTCATTTATTAATCTTGTATCCTGCCATTCTGTTCAACTTGTTCATTAGCTCTAGTCTCATAGCTTGGTTGTAGATTATTTGGGACTTTCTAGGTATAGGATCATATCTGTGAATAGTGAAAGTTTTACTTCTTCCTTTCCAATTTGGATGCCTTTTATTTCTTTTTCTTGCTTGATTGCTCCAGCTAGAACCTCTAGCACTGTACTGAATATCAGTGGTGACAGTGGGTATCCTTTTCTTGTTCCAGATCTCAGCAGGAAAGCTTTCACTCTTTCACCATTGAGTGCAATGTTAGCTGTGGGTTTTTCATATATGCCCTTTATCTGTTGAGAAAGTTTCCTTCAATTCCTATCTTTTGGACCTGTGTGCCTTTTTAAAAAGAAAGCTCCTTTCAGCTCTCGCCTGCACTGTTGCAATATCTCCTTAACATGTCTCCTTGCCTCTGCCCTTCCCCACTTTTGTTTTCAGTAAAACAGACAGGATCGATTTAAAAGGTGTCAGTTCAGGTTGACACCTTGCACCTCCCAGTTTATTCACCAAAAGCCCACGGCGGCTGATGATGTGCTGCGTTCCACATCCGCCTCCTCTCCTCTGATCTCTGACTGCACTCCAGCCCGTTGCCTGCTGCGTGGCTGCTGCTTCAGTGTGCTAGGCATGTCCGTGACTCAGTCAGCGGCACTTCCCTCGTCAGGTGGCCCTTGCCCCTGCCAGTCACCTCTTTCAAGTCTGTGTGGCCTGCCTACCCTCTGCTTACAAACTACCCCACCCCCAGCCTGAACCCCATGCCTCACTTTTTCTCCACAACTACCCCATGTACTGCGATCTATTATTTACTACATAATGTGCTGTATAATTTATTAGCACACTATACAGCTCACTTAAATCCTTCTTATCTGTGTTCTCTAACCTGGGCTCCACGAGGGCTGTGTCTGTTACTTGTTCCTGAATACAGCCCCAGTCCCTGGAATGGCCCCAGACCCGGCGCTCTCAGTGAATGTCTTGTGGAACTGAATGAAATTTAACAATGGAAACATACAAGGATGCGTATGTAGAGTCGTAGTTCCACAAAATTGGAATCTAACACTCCATTCAAAAGACCATGGCCCTTTATAAACGGCGCGGTGGTGAAGACCCCTTAGGCAGCCTCAAAGAGCTGACCTCCTGGAGTCTCCGTCCCGTTCCAGACAGCTGCCCTCCCCTTGAGTACAAACAGCATTAGCATCAGCATGGTGCGCAAACCAGCAGCTGGCATACACTCGAAGTTTTCTTAATGAAGTCAATCTTTGCCAGACATTTTCTAATTCAGTGGAGAGCACTGTGTTATTGTTTTAGGAAATGTGGTTTACACATCTTGTGTCATGCTAGATTCAGCTACAAGTTGACAGAAATCCAAAATATCAATTTCTTAAACAAGATGGAAGTTTCCCACATAGATGTGGGGCTGGTGGTATGGGGGTCTTATTTCAGGGAACCTGGCTTCTCTCTTGTTCCTCTATCCTCATCTATCTCCTAAGCCAGTCATTTGTTTTTTTACTGAAATTCAAATCTAACTGGGTGTAGCAGTTTAATGTAATTGATGAATTCCAAAAAGAAATATTGGATTATGTTTGTAATCAGATCTGTACCTGGGCATGATTGAGTTATGATTAGGGTGTTGAGTCCCCACCCAGTCCCTACCCCTTGGTGGGTGGGACTCACAGATAAAAGGCATGGCAAAGAACAGAGTTGAGGGTTTCTGATATTGAAGTTTTGATGTTGGAGTTTGATGTTGAAGACTTGAGCTGGAGCCCTGGGAAGTCAGCATGCAGAGGAAAGAGAAGCCAGCCCCAGGAAGGAAGGAACCTTGAAGCCAGAGAAAAGCCAGCCCCAGGAATGTAGGAACCCAGGAAGCCTGAGCCCTCGCAGACATCAGCAGCCATCTTGCTCCAAATAGACTGGTGAGGGAAGTAACTTATGCTTTCTGGCCTGGTATCTGTAAGCTCCTACCCCAAATAAATACCCTTTATAAAAACTAGCCAATTTCTGGTAATTTGCGTCAGCACCCCTTTGGCTGACTAAAACACTGGGCATCCTTTATTTTTATTTGCCAAACTTGGCAACTCTCAAGTTGGACCAGTTGGTATCGGTGTAGAAGTGTTCTGAGAGGCAGGTGTGTGAAACTTAATGTTTTTGGTAAGCAAGACACAGGGGAGGCCAGTGAGATGAGAGTAAAATTAGTCTTTTATATCCTTGCCAACTGAAGTTCAGAAGTATAAAAAGGATCTCACAGTTTAACCCATGTTATACAGTATAGCTTTAATATTAATATGCTTCCCAAATGGTACAGCACAGCTAAAGTGACCAACTGTGGATATGCCTGGAATTATCAGTGCTAAAACTGAGAAAGCCTCCTTTGGGACCCCTAGGCACAGGTAACAAGGTGGGCATATCTCTTCCTACAGCATCAATTTAACCCAAAGATTCTGGGAGCTAGTTTATGTAATTTAATACTTTAAAAATATTTAAGACCAGCAGATCTATTATTCCAAATGCATAATTTGCCTGAATTTCTAAGATAAAAGACATCTTATGAACATAACCCCCTCCCCCCCACCCCACCCCCCGCCAAAAAAAAACATGCCCTGCTCTTTCCTCTCCTGTTCAGCGTACTTGGGTGGAAATTCAAGCAGCATTACTCTAACATACCCAAATAAATTCTTAACCCTTACTCTTTTCTAACTTAAGGCATCTGGGTGCATACTTCTCCTTACAGCTGGTGCTCATTTGTCTGGATTCCCAATCCCTTTTTTCCCACCATCCTATCTAGGGCAGCTAGAAAATAGATGGCTTACGCTCTCTGTGCCTCAATCCACACACTCTTGCTGGGATGTGTGAATCAAGGGCTAGAGTGGCTGTGCTGACTCTCACTGGCTGCCCTCATCTTTCAACTTGTACTCACCTCAGATAGACTAACAAAGAGCCCAGTCATTTTCCATGCTTGCTTTGTGATGTCCAAGTATGCAGATTCTCAAAGTCAAATTATTACCAATTCACTTACTTCAAGTAAGTGAGGAAGTTGTCAACTACACAGTCATATTCAAACACCAGGAATACTGAGAAGCCCCAAGACTGAAGCCCAGATTTGCTTGCCTCTAAAATCCATTCTCTTTCCACACTCACACACAGGACAGGAAAAGTACATTTCATCATGATGCCAGTTCAGATGGACTGAGGGCAGCACCACTCGGCAGGGAAAACGCTGGGACCTGTCCCTGCTAATGCGCCAGGGGCGGGAAGGGGAGCCATCAGGGGAGGGCCTCCTCCTGGGTGCCGAGCTCACCCCTCAAAGCTGAGGGGCTTTGCAAGTGGTGGACACAAATACTGCACTGTGACAGATGGGCCCGCCCGCAAACGCAGTGTTGACATAAGCCAAGAGACAGAATACCAAACTATATTTACTGTTTACAGTAGTAAAGGACAACAAATAATGTACAAATTGGTGAGTAAACACAACAGAGCCAACAAACCGTCCCACCCTAGCCCTGTACAGCAAAATGCCAAGGAAATGAGGACATTCTCAGCGAGGTTGCAAGCAAGCAAGGGATGAGCGGGCTCAGCCCAGCCGTTCAGGTGGCTAGAAAAAGGCAGAGAACGGTCATCAGGCAGCAGTGGGTCCTGACTGGCGGACGAACTATGGAAAATTTTAATTGGTATAGATCCCGAAATATTTCACAGAACTGAAATCACTGTACTAGCGCATAAATTCAATACAGGTTTGGAAAGCAGCAGAGCAAAGGTCCATGAGATTCAGGAGAGTAACATCAAGTCATCTTCCCACAGGTCTTGTTTTCAACCACACTTTGAAGTAGCTCTCTTACATGACAATTGAACTGCAAATTCAGCAATACTTAATCTTACTTTTTCATATATAGACCATAATTACTCATCAGAAGCAAATAGTAGAAGAAATCTGAAGCCACAATACTATTACCAAATGAGAACTGTAGTAATTCTTTTTTCCATATTAAAAAAAGGGGAAGAGCCAATTTAGTCATGCCAGCTGTTGCCCAGTATAACCCACTGGTGGGGGCATCCTGGGCCTCCAGGAGCAGGGCCATATTATTGAAGGACTCGGTTTTTTCCTTCCTGTACCTTTTAAGAGGAAATCCAGAATTTTCCCTTCAACTTTACTGTATTCCAACAAAACTTAAATTTTAAACTTAAATTTTCGCAATATTTAGCATTTAAAAACAGAGTCAAATGTTGCCTTCCGTCCCCATCATCCCTCTGAAACGTCCAACAGAAGCACCCCCGCGGTGGTGCGTGCGAGTTAGCCATATGATCAGGAGGCAGTGGAGGGCGTGGGGAGGAGGGCCGGAGTCACAGCACCTGGGAACACGCGCGCCATCTGCACACCAGAAGTGGACATTCAGTTCACAAGTTTGAGGGGAAAATATTACAAAAGGAGAAAAAATAAAAACAAACCCAAAAAACCTGGCAACGGATTTTACCTAAACAAAAATAACAATTCTTGTTGGCCCAATTTAAGTTGTAGATTAATCCCTGCAGACAGTTTTGAGTTGCACTCACAGTGCATCAGAGAAAAAAATAATTTTGCTGAGTGTCCTCGAGTTTCCGCAGACTCCTTTGTGACTGGCATGTTCACGTGTTTACTATTGAAGAGTAAATGCGAGGACAGACGACGTGTGTGTGACGGTGCTTCTAGATGCCCACGGCCTCACGTGTCGCCCCCGCCTGCTGCTGGGACCCGCTGACGGCGTCTCCCCCCGTCTGCTGCTGGAACACGTCAATGGTGTCCTCGTCCTCCATCTCCAGCTGTGAGTGTTGTGCCAAGAACAGGGAAAGGGAGACGCCTGTTAGCTTTCTCTTCATTACAGGAACAGAAAATGCAAGACTCAACAGCAGAGTTAACGGAAATACACCTGTTCCACTAGCTAATACCACCCTCATCACACCTCGTCTAGTTTTGGATTTATAATAAACCCTATTTCTCCACCACATTTCCCTTAACAAAACTTGTAAAAGAGTCTTCAAAAGCTAAGAACTTTGATAAAAACTGGGTCTCATTACAAAATAAATGGTAATGTACAAAAATATACTGGAAATTATACAAAATAGGATTCCACTACAACTAAGGACAAATGCCGATGGGCATGGTGAGTCATGGACCAAAGGGGGCTGTGCTGAGATGAGGGGGCACTTGACAACAAGCGCATTTGCTCAGATGTATGAAGTTCACCCAGGCCAGAACAGGGTGAAGGCCCCTCAGGTGGCGGGCCCGCCGCAGGCGTCCCCTCTGCGCCTCTTCCTCTCAGGGAGCAGCCAGAGGACCGGCATTCCCTCTGCAGCCTCCTTCTCTGACACAGAAGGGCACAGAAACATCTACCCTGACCGTTCTCCATCCTCTGAACAAGAGGAAGCTTCTGCCAGT
This sequence comes from Dasypus novemcinctus, assembly GCF_030445035.2. Classification (NCBI taxonomy): domain Eukaryota; kingdom Metazoa; phylum Chordata; class Mammalia; order Cingulata; family Dasypodidae; genus Dasypus; species Dasypus novemcinctus. The sequence continues at coordinate 166,565,084 of NC_080676.1, forward strand.
TCACACAGCTTAACCAAGGCTGGAGGCAGTAACGTTTCCCAGAAACTTCAGAACTGGAAAGACAAGGACCGTCCTGGGCTCTCCTCCACCCTCGCTCCGCAGGCACTGAGCGGCAGGGGCACACGGGCGAGAGCCCGGCTCACAAGGCAAGGCCCTCACTTGAGCTGCGGAGTTCTCCCTGCAGCTCTGCACGCAACCTGCCCTCCAACTCCTCGTCTGAGCCCCGTCCACTCCACGAGGCCTTTCTCCACACTGCTCATCTGCGCAGCCCTTCCCCCTTGTAATTCCTCACACAGCCAAGCACCCTGTGTTAGAAGTACAAGATTTCCTACAGTGCATAGAAAGAAAACCTCTTTATATACATAGCCCCGTAAAGGCTTTTTTTGGTTGGTTTATTTTTTATTTTTTGGTTTTTTAAAGTAGGCAAGGTAGTAAAGAGTTTATTAAGAAATAAGAAAATGAGAAAAGTACATGCCATAACCGCAGGGGTACTTCAGGGTGATTGCACCTGTAAAGTTTTGCAAAACGATATTTTCACATTAAACTTCTCAACTGATTCTCATGATCTTGCACAGTGGCAAGAGCTGCAACTCAAGGTTCTATTTTGAAGTCTAAAGCCCTTTTCACTGCAATATGATGTATCAACTCTTAGATATTTCTCTGTGTGGTGAGTCTATACTTAAGAGAAACTAAATGTGCTGACTGATAGTGATGTGAAAAGTGCAATCTCCTTTCCATCCATGTGACTTGTGCATAAATGCTTAAAGGGCATGAGAATCAAGCCAGGAATTTAGCTATAGCTTGACTCAATTTGCAAACCAAGTATCCAGACAGGAAAAGGAAGGAGCTTCTGAATCATCGTTTGTGGCTACCTGGCCTGTCCTAGGAGTCCCCTCAGTGGGCACACACCCCCTCGAGGTCACGAAGGAGTCACCCAGCACTTAAGTTCTGATCTTCAAATATGAAGGGTGATGTTTGAAAAAGTAAGCTCTTGTCATTTGAAAACTTTAATTTCAAGACTGAAGAATGAAATAATAAAATAGTAAGGAAAACTAAGGTATTCTATATGCATCAACCAACAATTCTCAAATTAGAGTATTTTAAATGGTAATTATTCAAATGCAAATAGGAAGTAGCCACTGGATATAAATGCCATTGCAATATACAGCCTCTTTTCATACCTGTGCTGGGGTATCTGTTTCATTAATTGGCTGCCCATCAAACCTGAATCTAATCTGTCTCATTGACAAGCCCTGAAAAAGAAAAAGCAATCATCATTAAATATTTCTGGATAACACAACTGAAGTCACAAAATCAAATATTTATATCAAAATATCAGAATTAGGGAAGCGGATATGGCTTAAACGATTGGGCCCCTGCCTACCACATGGGAGGTTCCAGGTTCAGTTTCCAGTGCCTCCTGGAGAAGGCAAGCTGGAGCGACGAACAGGCATGGCAAGCAACAAGATGACAACAAAAAGACAAAGAGGAAAGACAATGAGACAACAAACCAGGAAGCTGAGGTGGCTCAAGCAACTGAGCACCTCTCTCCCACGTGGGAGGTCTCCTAAAGAGAAGACGAGCAGTCACCGAAAGCACACAGCAAAATGGACACAGAGGCAGACAGCAAATGCAAACAACGGAGATGGGGAATAAATAAGTCTTAAAAAAAAACCGGAACTCCAAATGTACACAGTATGATCCAGGTGACCACAGGATACGTGTGGGCCTACAGTCATCCTCACTACTCCTTCAGAAAGCCCTTCTCTAGCGCCTTCCACCTCCTAGTCCCCATCCCTTCCTCTGTCCGGATGCTTCCCTGCAGCTTCCCTCTAGACTGCCAAGCAGAATTTCCACACTATGGGCAGAGAGAAACAAAATGGCTTAGGTGACAATAAGGGGCGTGATAGGAAGGCAGCATAGGAAGCAGAAACCATGATTTGGCCTTGAGGCAGGCAGCAGGGACAAATGTGCATTTTCCATCCAAAAAGGAGAGTGTGCCACCTTCCTACATCCCCGAGAAATGGGAGTACATCATGAGAGGGTCAACGTTCCACTGATAAAGCCACTCTGATTTTACAGACACTGGACAGATATCAAATGAAAACATCTCTTCTGCTCCCTCCTGGAGCCTTCTGGAAGCCCTGGGTGATAGCTGTGCAGCCTCAAAAGCCACCAGTTCAGCTGGGGCAGGGGTGGGCTCCAGGAGGGACGCTGGGAAAAGCCAGATGTGCCTCACGATCTGGAGGGGGAGGTTAGAGCACAGTGGAGGTTGTAAGGAAGAGGAATTAATAACACCTAGAAAATTCCACAAATGCCACACAAAACAGACAGACTTCCCAAGGAATAAGATGGAATGAGGTGCCCGCTGCGGCTCAGTGTGGGCAGTGCTCACAGTCACACTGTCACCTGCCCTGGAGGGGTGCAAGTGGGAAGGGCGTGTGTCCGTGTATGTCCGCTGGCACCAGAGAACTGAATTTGCTTGCATTTTATAGATGAAAATAACACCAAAAATCAAAAAATGTGAAAAAATGGAAGATAAGCATGCTATTTACCAATAAAGAGTAAAAGAAAAAGTTAGAGGAAAGGAGTTGACAGTGATTGCCTCTGAGGACAGGATTTGAAAAGCGGGAAGGAAAAACAGAAAGGCAGGTAAGTGTTTTATGCTGCTTTTTATAAAAGGGAAAAAAATCCGAAGTCAAGAATGACCAGAAGAGTAACATAAAAGGGTCCTCTCTCAAGCATTTAAGCAAAGATGGCATCACGGCAAGGCGGGCCGCAAGTGCCAGGTGTCTTGAAATGCTGCTTCCCACTAACAGGATCAGGGCTCCTGGAGAAAGAGCAGGTGGAGCCCTGGGACTGGAAATGCCAGCGAGCTCAGGTCACCTGTCACAACAGATAGCAGTGAAGCACCAGAGGCCGCTGGCGTCAAAAGAACCCAGGAGAGGACTAGAGAGCCCCACGTGCCAGAGGGGAGTCCACCCGAGCACTGCTAAGGCAGAAGCACAAACACGTTTTCATTTATGAGTTCATGACGACACTAGAAATGATAAATAAGTATGGTCACTATTGGAGGTTGCTAATGAATCAACTCACTATTTTGAAAATGGGTAAAGGAAAAGAATCAAATATTTTCTTCTTTTCTAAATAAAATGACCCCTGGAAAATCAAATTGTCAAGGACAGCAATCTCGTCAGATGTACTCCAGCAGCATCATGAAGAAGGAATAATAAAGCTGAGTGAGAATTCACCACTTCGTAACCTCTAATTAATTAACAATAGAAATCCCCAGACACTGTGCTTCCTCTTGAAGAATGAGCCATCACCAACCTGTCCTGCTGGCGGAGGTGGGGATGGGGGTGCGAACTGGAGCCTGGATCAAGGCTTCAGATCCAGCTGTCAACTGACAGAGACAAACAGAGAGGAACGTGCTACAGACATTCAAGGACGCAACCAGCAAAACCCAGACTGAGGACACGTCCACAACACACAGCTCAGTGTCACCTTCCTGCTGGAGAAATAGCACGATGGAGGGCAAGCTACAGCTACTGTCTGAAGAGAAACATCCACTGACCGAGTGCCGCACGGGGACGGCACCCGGCCGCCGACCGACACGCACAAGTGCATTTATAGGACAACAGGAAATCTCAGCTCCCAGTGGGTGTCTGACGCTATAATGGACTTCCCGTGGCTTCTGCTCTCCGAGCACATCACAGAGCCACGTCTGGGGCCCGCACCTGTCTCTCACAGTACGCCTTCATCAGCTTGCTCAGCGGAGTGTGCCTCTTGATTTTGAACTGGACGACTGACCCATCCTGCCCAGCCACTTTCAGATTGATGTGGTCATTCTCTGTCTTTACTCCCTCCTGCAAAAAAAGAAGGAAAACCATTCCCCAGATAGCCACAATTTGAAAGGGCAAGTCTTCAGGTAACTGTTTAAGTCATTAAAACCTACCTAATCCTTAAAATCTTCCTCCAGTTCAGAGTAGCTCATGTGACTCTTTATTTTTACATTATTTTTATCTTCTACTTGTTAAGTATGCAAATGGAAGGGAGTATACTAAACGTAATGGAAATTTACAGAGTGTCTTCTCACATTGTTGATGGAAAAAAAATCTGTTTAATCTAGGAAAAGATTTACAAAAAGTCCATCTGTTTCTAAAATTATTCTTTTTTTTTTTCCCCCCAAAGATTTATTTATTTATTTAATTCCCTCCTCTCCCCCGGTTGTCTGTTCTCTGTGTCTATTTGCTGCGTCTTGTTTCTTTGTCCGCTTCTGTTGTTGTCAGCGGCACGGGAAGTGTGGGCAGCGCCATTCCTGGGCAGGCTGCACTTTCTTTCGTGCTGGGCGGCTCTCCTTATGGGGCGCACTCCTTGCGTGTGGGGCTCCCCTACGCGGGGACACCCCTGCGTGGCGCGGCACTCCTTGCGCGCATCAGCGCTGCGCATGGGCCAGCTCCACACGGGTCAAGGAGGCCCGGGTTTGAACCGCGGACCTCCCGTGTGGTAGACGGACGCCCTAACCACTGGGCCAAGTCCGTTTCCCTCTAAAATTATTCTTATGAAACTAGTGAAAAAACAGATTCATAGGTATTATATACTTATATACAACTGGTAAAATAAAACAAAAAGAAAACCAAGAGTTTAAAATTAAAAGGAACACTAAATAGTTATTTTGCAGAAATCTAGTTTTGTCCAGAAGTTTTCAAAACCGTATTATTAGTCCAAGTCTCCTTCCTGCTGTACTGAAAGCAACAAGGGCTCAGAGCAAAACCATCCTTCGTGCAGTTTCTTGTTTAAACATTTCTATCTGAACATTAGAAGTTCATGATGCTTTATCTTTGCATAATTCCTGATAAACTCAAAGCTACTAGAGAACATAATTGGGGTGTCTTGCCTGGAAACACATTTTGAATTGATGTAAAACACAGATGATAAGGGCCATCTTTGGGGCAGCTCACGGAGTGTGACACCTAAGCTGTACCCACAGGGTGTGGTACTGGGGGTTCTCTAAGGACAGTGTCACATTAGTTATCTAGCACTGCCTGGAATTAAGGAATCTACAAAAAATCATTTATTTTCCAACAATTATGATGAAGCAGATTCCACTGAGTCAATTTGAAAATGCAATTTTTTAGGAGGTAGGTACCTCATATATGGGAAGAAGGTGCTCAACTACTGAGCTATACCCCTCCCCAGAAAATAAACTTTTGATGGAAATCTAAACTGTATCTTATGCTTTCTCACCACAGAAACCTGTGTTCAGCTCTCCCCATCCGTTCCTAAATGGGCTACGTGAAGGAGTCTAATTCTCTCAGATCCGCCTCTCGTGCGCGCAGCTCCTCGCTTTCATCCCTGCTGATGAACCTGGCTAAGCTGTCCCAGCTCTGCCTGGAGAGGCAGTGCGTGGAGGCTCTCTCCAGGGTGAGCCCCCAAAACCGCACTCCTGCCCAGCAGCCCTGCGTTCCTAGAAACCCCGGTTCAGCTGGTGGCCTGTCTCAGGAGGCAGGATGGCAGGGACGTGGCGGGGGGCAGGAAGGGGACTCCAGCAAGGAATCTGACGCTGCCTCTTTTGGGGAGGGAGGACACCAAGTCAGTGGTCTGTCCCCATCCCCTGGTGAGTTCCTAATAAACAATCAATTGAAGAGTAGAGAATATTTATGTTACACAATGAAACGATGGCAACTCTGACCCTGCCGGCGTTTCCCTAAGGCTCCTCCGAGCCGAGGCCTTTGGCCTAGGAGACGGCTGGCTTCCGCCTTCTGCTGCAGCCCAGGGGGCAAAATGGGGCCTGGCAAGTGACAACTTCATCATTTTGGAATTACCTAAAGCAAAACTTTATTCCAAATAAATGGACATGGAAGTTGAGGAAATGGCAGATGTAAGTGGCAAGAGCTCTGGGAAAGGGGCCCACGTGCACTTCCTGCAGCTGAGGGTGGCCCGGTCTGCCCCGCGCCGCCACCCAGGGCTGTGGTCCAGCTGCCAGGGCACTGGCTGGAGGGCCTTTCCGGGGGTCTCAGGCAGGCTCGGGCCTGGGTCCCGCCGCGAGGAGGGCACCGAGCCGTTCCCTCCCCAGGAAAATGGGGCGGGTGCCCTCCGAGGCCAGCCTGGCAAGGGCCGGCGAGGTGCAGCGCAGGGGCTGGGAAACAAGGTCGTGCAGGGGGGCGAGGGGCCACGGACCCCGCGCCGCAAATGCGAGCGCTGAGCGCGGCCGCGACCTGCCCACGGAGGAGGGGGCGCACCCAGGGCTGGCGGGGGCAGAGGCGGGCGCAGGGGCGGCGGGGCAGGTGGCCCGCACCTAGGGCCCAAGGAGGAACCGGGCACACCAGGAGGGCTGCGCGGCGAGGTCTTCGCGGCGCCCCGGGTGGGGGCCTCGCCCTGTCAGGTGCGGCCGGCCTGCGGGGAGCGGGACCGAGCCCGCGGGCGGCGCCGGGGGCAGGGCAGGCTGAGCTGGCGGCGGGCAGGCCCGATCCGCGGGGGCGCGCACCGGAGGGCCCGGCCTGGCGAGGGGCAGAAGGGGTCTCGCAGGGAGCGCGGACGCGGCGGCCGGAGGAGCCCGGGGAGCAGCTGCGGGCCCCGCCCCGCCAGGCCCCGCCCCGCCAGGCCCCGCCCCGCCAGGCACCGCCCCACCAGGCCCCGCCCCGCCAGGCACCGCCCGCGCCAGGCCCCGCCCCGCCAGGCCCCGCCCACGCCAGGCCCCGCCCGCGCCAGGCCCCCCCCCCGCCAGGCCCCGCCCCGCCAGGCCCCGCCCCGCCAGGCCCCGCCCCGCCAGGCACCGCCAGGCCCCGCCCCACCAGGCCCCGCCCCGCCAGGCACCGCCCGCGCCAGGCCCCGCCAGGCCCCGCCCCGCCAGGCCCCGCCCGCGCCAGGCCCCGCCCCGCCAGGCCCCGCCCGCGCCAGGCCCCGCCCGCGCCAGGCCCCGCCCGCGCCAGGCCCCGCCCGCGCCAGGCCCCGCCCCGCCAGGCCCCGCCCCGCCAGGCCCCGCCCCGCCAGGCCCCGCCGCGCCAGGCCCCGCCCCGCCAGGCCCCGCCAGGCCCCGCCCCGCCAGGCCCCGCCCCGCCAGGCCCCGCCCAGCCCCGCCCCGCCAGGCCCCCGCGCGGCGGCGGCCCAGGTGGGCGGGGCGCGGGGCGGGGCCGGGCCGGGCGGGGCGGGGTGGGGGCGGGGCGCGCCGCGGCGCCGCCGTGGGGGAGGGGAGCGGGCGGCGGGGGCGGCGCGGGGGAGGGCTCGCCACTCGGGCCTGCGGGCGCGGGGCGTGGGCGCCGCCGACCCCGCGGCCCCGGGGAGCGCGCCCCGAGCGCCCGCCGCCGGCCCCGAGAGGGCGGCGCGGAGCCCGGCGAGCGCGGGGGCCGCCCGCCCGCCGCCTACCTTGGGCTTCTCCTCGGACATGGCGGCGGCGGCGGCGGCGAGAAGCAGGGGCAGCGCGCAGCGGGCGAGTCACGCTCTCGGCCCCGCCGCTCTCCCGCCGCAACTGCGCGCGGGGCCGCGCTTTGCCCCCCAAATCTCGGCCCGCCGATTGGCCGGGGCGGGGGTCACGTGGCGGCGCGCGTGCACGAGGCGCGCGCCCAGGGCGTCGGGCGCGCGCCCGGCTCGGGACGTGGTTCCCGGCGGTTGGAAATGCGTCACGGGCGGGGCGGCCGCGCGCCCGGCGCCCCTCCCCCGCCGCGCCGCCCCTCCCCCGCCGCGCCGCCCCTCCCCCGCCCGGCGCCGCCCCTCCCCGCCGCGCCGCCCCTCCCCCGCCGCGCCGCCCCTCCCCCGCCCGGCGCCCCTCCCCCGCCGCGCCGCCCCTCCCCCGCCCGGCGCCGCCCCTCCCCGCCGCGCCGCCCCTCCCCCGCCCGGCGCCCCTCCCCCGCCGCGCCGCCCCTCCCCCGCCCGGCGCCGCCCCTCCCCTCCCCCGCCCGGCGCCCCTCCCCCGCCGCGCGCGCCGCGCCCCCCTCGCCCCGCCTCGGCACCCGGGGGGTCCCGGGCCCGCCCCGAGGGCAGGAGGGGAGCCGCGGAGCCGAGGCCCGCGCGGGTGCCCCGGGTCCAGGCCCTGCGGTGGGGGGCGCAGAGCGGCCCTGCCCGCGCCACGGCAGAGCGCGCCCTCGGGGGAGCGCGGGCCCGGCCGCAGCCCCGGTGAGCCGCGCGGGGTGGCCCTCGCCCCGGCCCCCTGTGCCGGCCTCAGCGGCGCCCCCGCCCCGCCTCTGCCGCGGCCCCAGGCCCGCGTGCGCCTCGGCCGCGGCCGGCCCCGCCGTGCTGGCCCCGCCGTGCTGGCCCCGCGCTCACGGCCGGCCCTGCGCAGACCACCAGCCCAGGCCGCAGGGTGCGGGGCCGGGAGGCCGTGCCCGCCCTGGGTGGAGGTCGGGACGCATCCCCAGGGCTGCGCTCCTGGGGGAGAGCGGTGTCTTCCCGCCCCCCGGGTGGGCCTCGTGTCCTCCGGGGCAGGGACCCGGGAGCGCCACTCTGCTAGTACTCGAGCGGGTGCCCCCCGTGCCCGGCAGGGACCCCAGCTTTTCCAGATAGGAAGCCAAGAGTGGCGGGAGGCCGCCGGGAGTACCGCGCCCACAGGTGACCCCGCGCTTCTTGACTGGCGTCCTCCGAGGAAGCCCGGACGGCTGGGTCCCCTCGTTTCCGGGTGACATGGCCACGCGCTGAGCCCCGCTCTCCAGTCTTCACACACCGCTCGCTTTCCTGGCTACAGCCACCGTGTAGGCGAGGGAGAGGGGCTCCCCCAAACCAGGCTCCCTGGACGGTGCAGACCCCGACCCGGAGCCCTGGGTGGGATGGCCAGCTGCGGGGAGCTGGGAGCCGGGGAAGCAGCCGCTCCAGGGCAGGATGGCCTTTGGGGACCAACTGCCCAGGTTACTCTCTGCCGCGTGGCTGGGGCAGGCGGTCGGAGGCTACTGCACCTCACAGCCCTGAAGCACTGTCGGTTGTAAAACAGGACGTTTCTGTGTGTACCATGTACACACTGGACCATGGTGGGCCATGGACTGGCAGCCGCACCTGATTTCAGAATGGTTAAAGTGTGAACAATACGCAGCTTGGAATTGACTAAACCCGGTACCTGACGTGTTACAGTAAGAAATCAGCTAAATAAGCCGTGGTTCGTTCTTACAGTGGAAGGCCACGCAGCTGCTAAGAGTGATATGGGAAAAAGACTTTGTCGATAACAGGGAAAGACGGTCGTACCACATTGATAAGTTGTTGAAAAGCGAGTCATGAAACACTAACACGGTATGAACTGTTTGTGTTGTGTGTGTGCAAACGTCGGATCAAGACGGAGTGCCGCTCCCACGCTCTCCACCTGCACCAGATCTCTTAAAATGACAGAAAAGATGACTCCACATGTTCACAGCAGCATTGGGAACCACGAAAGGATGCCTTCGAAGGACAGGGAAAAAATGGCGAGGAATCTCGGAATGATAGAACCGCACGGGGGAAGTGACGGAGAAGTCAGGGCTCGGGACCAAGAGAGCGTAGTCCACGACACGCGAGGAGAAGAGAACGCGATGCTGCGCGCTCTGCGGCTGATCAGGGCGGGCAGGGCTTCCGGGCACTGTTGGGGCAGCTGGATCAGGGACTGCCTGGAAGCCCGATGTGCCCCCGTGGCTGTGCTGCAGGCCTCAGTGGTATTTGACCCCCCCACCCCCAGACCCCCGAATCTCCCAGGAGAGCATCCCTGCCTGAGGAGGGCTCCCGGGATGGGTGCGCGGCTGAGCAGAGCTGGGGGTCACTCTGCGGAAGGGCTTGCTGCTTGGCCAGCTCGGGGCACTGAGCCCCCCGCCACAGCAGTGCCCTTGTGGTCTCGGCAGTTGGGGACCCCTAGCCTGACTCCCAGCTACAGGCCCAGACGCCCCAACGAGCAGCCTGAGCCGCGCAGAGACGCACCACCTGCTGGCATCCCTTCCTGAAGAGCCGGCCGTGGGAAACGGGCACAGCCAGCTGCAGGGACGAAGGCTCGCTCGGGAAGAACTGCCAAAATTCAAAACAGCGACAACGGGCAGAACCTCGTGCCTCAGGGCGGAAAGGAGTGCAAGGGAAAGGCTGAGCGCTCGCCCGCTCTAGAAGGGAAAAGGGGAAATATGAGAAAAGCTGAGGCATTGGGGACCAGCGCAAGAACTGTGGTGTTCCAGAAGAAAAAATGGAAGAAATCAAAGACACGGTGAAGACAGTTTTCCTGAATTAAAAAAATATGTGACTCAACGAATGGAAAGAGCCAGCAAGGATTCAGTGGGCTTAGTAGGGAAAGACTGGGAAGTGGATTTGGCCCAATGGATAGAGCATCCACCTACCACATGGGAGATCTAGGGTTCAAACCCAGGGCCTCCTGACCCGTGTGGAGCTGGCCCACGCGAAGCGCTGATGCGCGCAAGGAGTGCCCTGGCACGCAGGGGTGTCCCCGCGTAGGGGAGCCCCACATGCATGGAGTGCGCCCCATAAAGAGAGCTGCCCCGCATGAGAAAAGCGCAGCCTGCCCAGGAGTGGCGCTGCACACACGGAGAGCTGATGCAGCAAGATGACCCAACAAAAAGAAACACAGATTCCTGGTGCCACTGACAAAAATGCAAGCAGACACAGAAGAACACACAGCAAATGGACACAGCAGACAATGGGGAGAGGGCAGGGGGGAGAGAAGTCTTTTTGAAAAATAAATAAATGAAGACTTACATAGTGTGAGGAGAGATCCCAAAAGCATCTGGAGAGGTTTCTGCTTATGGTTAAGAAGGATTCACTCGCATCAAACTCTCCCAGTGAGGACAACTGAAATAACTGGATAAAACATTTTAAAAAACCACACATATGCATTTGTTCAAAGACAGCCGAAAGCTGCCTGAACAGGAAAGACTCGAGAGGCAAAGACCCCCAAATGTTTCCCTTTCAGGGATTTGGTGATTAGTATGCAGTGGGTCAGAAGGTGAGAAGCAGCAGAGCTCTTGCGTTTCACAGGGGGGCTGGGGTGGTCACAGCCTCCAGGCGGCAGGGCTGGGTAAGTGTCCTCGCCTTCCGCCGGGAGCAGCAAGGGTTACATGAGTGAGGGTGGGGTTTAACAGGTCAGGCCTCACGAAGACTGAAACCCAGCTTCCAAGCAGCATCATCCCACATCGAATTAAGACAATCTGCCCCCAGCCCATCTGTCAGCCGGAAGCAAAAGGAACCCTCTGGAGGAAAGTAGCGTCATCCTGGACCTTTAAAACAAATCCATGAAGTTAAAAATTATGAAGAACATCAGGAGATAAACGATCCAAAACCAAGAGGAAAAAAACACAGGAATAGCAAGCACACGGAGAGCAGGACATGAGTGTTATCAGAGACAGACTTAAAAACGCAGGTATCCAGTATTCATGAACATGGGTTAGGAGATGGGAATTTAAGGCAGAGGATTGGAATCTATTTAAAAAATCAAATGAAAATTTGAAAACATACAGTAACTGGAATTATGAATTCAATAATGGGTTTAACAATGGGTTAGACATAGTGGAAGAGATGATTAATGAAGTGGAAGATAGATCAGAAGAAAATATTTAGACCAAAGCAGAGAGAGGAAAAAAATTGGAAAATATAGGCAAAGCAGTCAAAAGCTAATAGCTTAGGGAAGCAGAATTGGCTCAATGGATAGAGCATCTGCTTTCCACATGGGAGATCCAAGGTTCAAATCCAGGACCTCCTGACCCGTATGGTGAAGCTGGCTCACATGCAGTGCTGATGCGCACAAGGAGTGCCGTGCTATGCAGGGGTGTCCCTGCATAGGGGAGCTCCACGCGCAAGGAGTGCGCCCCGTAAGGAGAGCCGCCCCACACGACAAAAGTGCAGCTGCCCAGGAATGAGGCTGCACACACGGAGAGCTGACGCAGCAAGATGATGCAACAAAAAGAGACAGACTCCCCATGCTGCTGACAAGAATACAAGTGGACACAGAACACAAAAGAGAATGGACACAGAGAGCAGACAATGGGGGAAGGGGAGATAAATTTCTTAAAAAACAAAACTAATAGCCTATAACAATTTTCTTAGCAGTTACAATTCAAACAACAAAGCATTAAGTGGAAAAGAAACATATTAGTAACATCCATTCCACCAAGAATCAGGAAAAATGTAATTTTTTAAAAAAAGGTTTATTCCCCTCCCCCCCCGGTTGTCTGCCCTCCGTGTCTGTTTGCTGTGTTTTCTTCTGTGTCTGCGTACCTGTAGGTGGCTCTGGGAACCGATCCTCGGACCTTCTGGAGTTTGATTGCCAACGGCTTTAAAACTTCACACTCCCTCTTCCCCTTCTGCCCATTATCTGGGAAGCAGATAAGAAAAGCTGGAGCTCCTCCTTTGGGGTCAGTGGGAGACCAACAAGCAGGAACCCTGCCCCCTGCCCCATCCCCACAATTAGAATGCAGATCCAGTCTCCTGTTGCTCTTGCAAGCCACTTTGAGGCCAGGTTGGGAAACCCGCCCCGCTCTCCCCAGCAAGCCTCATTATGTGCAGTAAGCTCTCCCACGCCTCGCGGTGTTTGTAGGCGAGGGAGGCATCATCAGTCTCCACATTCAAACCAGTGTGGGGTGAGGTCCCTCTTGTTTCTGAACTGTGGCTGCAACAGCATAAACTCAGTAAGCACGCGGAGGCTCTGAATAAAACAATAAGCATATCGTAATGCATAGACAGCAAGAGAATGTAAAATCCATCAGCAGTTATGTAGCATTTAATCATTTGTGGAATATTTTCAAAACTTGACCAAGTTTTAGGCCTTTAAGAAAACCTTGATGAATCGTGAGGAACGACACCATAGAGGGGGAAGGCCAGCCGAGGATGTGGAAGGCTGGAAAGAACAGCGTCCCACCCTAAAAACAAGAGAAGCTGGCTGGTCCGCAAAAGCATAACTTTCCTTAAACTTGAAAGAGAGACATTGCAGGACCATCAACAAGCCTGAAACCTACGGGAAGACAAGCGCTTCCCAGGAGAGCCGGGGCTGGTTCCCTGAGGCAGAGAACGGGACAGACAGGCTGCCACGAAGTGGGTGAGAAGAGCTCAGACAACCTTCTCAACAAATTGCTAAAGGTCTGAGTTGTGGGCTAGTGTGGGAATGCAGACCCCCCAAAAGCGGAAGGCAGAGCGAGCTCACACCTCTCCCAGGCGCCCCGGCAGACCTCCACGGGGCTCTCATGAAAAGACCGGCTGGGGGGGGGGGAGGCCAGAGAAAGCCCCCGCAGCGGGGAGGGCTGGGGGAGCGGAGCAGCCGCCCTGGGGGGCGGGCACCAAGCCCTGCCCACACACTCCTCCCATGGGGAACAAAACCCCTAAGTTGCTGGAGGAAAGGCAGACAATCCCAACACCCTGTAAGGCAGAAAGGAGGGACCACTGTGGCTGGGAAAAGGAAAAAGGAAAAGGCACCCTCCCTGCGGGGGAGAGATCAGAACACACCCCGGCCCAGGCCTGCAGGGTCTTCTGCCTCTCGAGAAAATCCCCACCCAAGACCACAGGACACGGGGCTTTCCTAACACAGACTGCACCAGGGCCACGGAGTCCTCACTGCCACCGTCACACCCGGCTGGCAGCACCGAGACAGGCAGCAGCTGTGCGCCAACGTACAAGAGCACGGGAGAGAGCATTCTGGGGGCAGGTGCACAGGGAAGGCCTAAGGCCAAGGGTAGAGCAGGGCCTTGAGGAGACCCCCCCAAACCAGCCTGCACCCTGGGCAGAAGGTAAAGCTGGAGGAATGTGAGGTCCAGCTCACTAAACATAACCAGCCTGGCAGACTGAGGTATGTGCCTCTCAAAAGACATGTCCTTCATCTTAATCTGCATTCCCATGTGTGTGAATCCATTTATAGGTAGGATCTTCTGAAGATACCATTTTAAATCAAGGTCTGGCCCAACTGATCAGGCGGGCCTTAACCCCTCCCTGGCGTCCTTCGTAAACAGAAGGGACTAGGACACAGGCAATAAGAGCGCCACCGCGGAGGGGCCGAGGCCGGATGTCAGCAGGATTCAGAAGAGCAGGTGCAAGGAGAAAAACAGAGGGATGGCTGTGGCAGAGAGGAAGACAGAGGGATGGCCGTGGGCAGAGAGGAAGACAGAGGGATAGCCGTGGGCCAGGAGGAAGAGGTGCAAGCCATGGCGTTACTGGATTTTGTCTAGGTTCTTGACTGCTGCAAAAATGAATTTCAAGAGCACATCGGGTGAGTTAGACCAGTAATTTATTCAGGTAGAGAGGGAAAAGAAATGGGAGAAAATAACAGATAGGGGTCCCAGGTAGAGAGGAAGGGGTGAAAAGTGATAAAGAGGGCTGGTTTACAGAGTACAGTTCCCCATTATAGGTTGTAAATGCCCAGGCTCACTTGCATGGCCACATGGCAGAGGAAAAATGGCAAGAGCAGGGCTCAGAGGGCAGGAACGGTCCAGAGGTGAGAGAGAGCGCGTTCAGGCCCCCTGTGGCTTTTTGAACTGTTAGTTATTCCACCCTCTGCTAATGGCAGGGAGGGGCTCCAGCTGCTTGCAGCTTTGACTGATCACCCCACCTGTCAATCCCTCAGGAGGGCCCGATGATGAAGCCCTTGGGAAATATCCGGGCTTCTCCTGGCTTTCAGAAGAAGTCTTGGTTCTGAAAGGCAGAATCTTGGGGGTGGGAACCTTCCAGCAGCCGTCCTGGGGGTTACCGATGTCCACATGGACTCTGCCAGGTTCCAGATCCATCTACTGATTCCCTGTCTCACTAGCCTGCTTCGATGGAACCCCAAAGATCAAGGCCAGCCAGTCCCAGAACATCACAGAATCCCAGGAGACAGCCTAGCATTGCTCATGATTTGATTATGGTCTTCTAGCCTCCAAAACTATAAGACAATAAATGCTTTTTGTTTAAGCCAACCCATTGTTGGGTATATGTCATAAAAGCCTAGCAAACCAAGACACATAGCAGCAACAACAACAAAACAAATCCAGGTCAAATCCTAATTTGACTCAACCTCTGTAATAGCATAACAGAAGAAGAATGTCAGAATGTCCATTTCCAGATATAAATACTGTTTGCCTCAGTCTCTATTGTCTTATACACAATGTCAGTCTTTCAATAAAAAAATTACAAGACACAAGAAAAACCACCCTAATGAAAGAAGTTGTTAATTTGGGGAAAAGTGGGAGAAGTGGAGAGTGGGGCATATGGGAATCCCTTATTTTTTATGTAACATTTTATGTAATCTAAGTATCTTTTAAAAATAAATTTAAAATATATTTTTTTAAAAAGAAAAGCAATTTAAAAAACCCCACAATCAAGGGACAAACCAGACAGAACCAGATTCAGATATTACCCAGATGTTGGGATTATCAGACAGGGAATTATGTTCAAGGCTCTAGCAGAAAAGGTAAACAACTTGAACAGTTGGGAAATTTCAGCAGAGAGAGGGAAACTCTACAATGGAGTCCAGTAGAAATGCTGGAAATAAAAAACACAGTAACGGAGGTGAAGAATATCTTTTACAGCTCTTGAGTAGACTCAACACAGCCAAAGAATCAGTGAACCTCAAGATAAATTGATAGAAATTACCCAAACGAAACAGAAAACAAAAGTGGGAGAACACATAATGAGAATAAACAAAAGCTCTGGGATAATTTCAAATAGTCTAACTTATGTATAACAGAAGTAATAGAAGAAGACAGTGATTCTAGGGAAGAAGAAAAAATCCTGAAAAAATAATGAGAATTTTCCAAAAATAATGAAAGACATCACATGCAGATCCAAGAGGTTCAGAAAACCACAAGCAGGACTGAAAAAGGCACACCACAGCACATCATACGTGAACTGCTGAAAAACAAAGGTAAAGAAAATCTCTTGAAAGCATTACATGGTAAGGAACAAAGATAAGAATTACAGCACACCTGTCATCAGAAACTCTGCAATCTGGAAGACAGGGAAGACAATGAAATGACTCCTTTAAAGACTGTAAATCCAGAATTCTATACTGAGCAAAGTATCTTAAAAATGGAGGCAAGACTTTCAGAGCTGCATAAGATGTAGTAAGGCCACTACTTCCTACCTCTTCTACTGATTACATCCAAAAACTCTGGACAAGCTACAAAAAACAACTATCTGAGAACTCTGAGAAGTTAACAGTAGCAGGCAGCTTATGAAAGGGGAACAAAAACTATTTTAAAAAGAACCTAGTGGTTCTTTGAGTACTTGGCCTGCAGACAGCCTACGAGTTGAACTGTGTAGCAGCCTCAGACAGTAAAAACTCCAAGAGAAACCCAATTTTTCAGGCCAGAGAAAGAGACCGGTACGGGTTGAACCCCAGGGTTTGTTTTGCTTTTGCTTTTTTCCCTCTCCCAACCCTCTCCCAAGGGCCCACCACGTAGCTGCACTATGGCAACATAATGGGCCCTGAAACTTCAAGAGAAAATCCTTTTTTTTTTTTCTCCTGGTCAGAGAAACAAAGAAAAGGGGACCTAATGCTCCAAAAAATGTTGGGGAACCCGTTACATTTTTCCCTCTCTTTGCTGTGGTTGCTTGGCACCAAGGATAACCCCAGTCATGTGAAACTGTGCAACAGTGTGCGTGGTTAAAACTCCAAGAGAAACTCCATCTTCCTAAACAGAAGGCTGGGAATGTGGTAGAAATCTGAGAGATGAGAGAGTTGGGGAACAGGGACCCCCTAGTTCTTGTATGAATTGATGCAAGTCCCAGGCTCACTCTGAGCTGTGTCTGCACGGAATAGACCCAAAGCAGCACATCAAAGTCTCTGTAAACTAAACTGGAGATAAGCCACCACTCAAATCCCAGACTAACTCAGGGGCACAGGTGCAGCACAGACCCAAGGAAACAGAGCCCAGGCTTGCAAAACTGAACTGAGACCGGAACCACGGCCCACGGAAGGTGAGACTGGCTGGTACTGATGACGGCGACACCTCAGCCAGGGCTGCACGGCCACTGCGGGCAACTCGCCAAGGCTTCCTTCAATGCCATCTCCAAGACCTGCCATGCTCTCACCTCCAGCCTCTGGAGAGTCTTCACCGAGTCTCCCTCTTGGGCATTCACTGACCATCTTGTAAAGACTCACCAGAGTCTCCCTGTGGGGGCCCTTGGCCCCATCGTGGCTACTACGTAGGGCCACTACACTGTTGGAGATTTGGACCCCAAGTGTATCGGGAATGAAAGAAAGAGAAAAGGGAGAAGAAAACAAAGAGAAAGAAAAAGTGAGAGAAAATGAACAAGAGAGCTGGGATCAGGGGGTCTGTGAATAGTAACTCCTCAGACAACTTTATCGTTTACAAGGGGCTCTATATATACCCCAGTGTATGTGACCAGAAGCAGGCATACGTAGCCTACGTGCCAAAAAGCATAAACACATAGCAGCCTATGTGTCATCAAGTAGTAACATGTATTAACTATCAGCATTACCCATAGTCTAAGGAATCTTAAAAAATCTTATCTCAAGGTACAAAGTCTAAGTGTTCTATTCACTTCAAAAGGTATGAGCTCATCTTTTCTTACAGCCTTTAACAGCTTCATCCCATTTGCCAGGAACTCTTAGTTACCGCATTCCTTAGGTTGCAAGTGTAGCCATGGAGACAGCACTAGCATGGAGACAGCACGCCTCTCCTTGAGAGGCCACTGTGCCTCAGTTTCCAACACTATACAAGGAAAATAAAGTGAAGTAATTAAGCCTGGAAAATATCTACTACCAGACATATGATAGTCAAACTGCTGAAAAATGAAAGAAAGATTTTTTTCAAGGAAAAAATCTTGACAGCAGCCAAAGGGGAACAACACATCGCACATAGGAGAACAAAGATTTGAATGCCTGCTGACTTCTCATTAGAAACCATGGGGGCTGGAGGAGATCTGAACAACATCTTTAAAGTGCTGAAACTCAGTCCTGAATTCTTTATACAGGAAAAACATCCTTGAGAAATTATGGTGAAAAAGAGACATCTCTGATGAAGGGAAATAAAGAGAATATAGTGTCAGCAGACCAGTTTTTACGCAGCTCCAGGCTCGCTTCCAGGCACCATGAGAGACCCCATGCCCAGTGGCCACTGCATGAAGTGGGTGTGCTGTCTTACCCACTGAGTGGTACAGCTGGGTGTGCCATAGGGTCCAGCTGTAAAGTGAAATTGCATATAGGGGACCCAAGCAGGCAGAGAAGACACGAGAACACTGCATGGCTCCACTGCTGCGGCTTTGCCAGCCCCCAGACCTGCAGCTCCGGCTGCACAGCGAGTTCCCAAGGACCAGTGTATTAGCCAGAGGGGCGCTGATGCAAACTACCAGAAATAGGTTGGTTTTTATAAAGGTCTTTATTCGGGGTAGGAGTTTACAGATACCAGGCCATAAAGCATAAGTTACTTCCCTCACCAAAGTCTATTTGGAGCAAGATGGCAGCCGGCGTCTGTGAGGGTTCAGGCTTCCTGGGTTCCTATGTTCCTGGGGCTTTACTCTGGCTTCAAGTTTCCTTCCTTCCTGGTGCTGGCTTCTCTTTCCTCTGGGTGCTGACTTCCCAGGTCTTCAGTATCAAACTCTAACATCAGAAATCCCCAACTCTGTCCTTTGCCATGCCTTTTATCTGTAAGTCCCCACCCACCAAGGGGTGGGGACCCAACGCCCTAATCACAACTCAGTCATGCCCAGGTACAGATCAGATTATAAGCGTAATCCAGTATTTCTTTTTGGAATTCACCGATTATATCAAACTGCTACAGCCAGTTAACAGAGGAGAAGGCCGGGTCCTCTGGGTGGCAGGCCGGCCTGGCTGAGCATGGGCAGTGGCTGCAGTGGAGCCCTGCACAGGGGTGCCCCTGAAAGGCGGGGGAGGGAGATCCTCCCGGGGGCAGCACTTTGGGTTGTACGTCTTGTCCACTTCGGGCAGGAGAGACGGCCTGAGGTCCGCACATAAATGGAAGCAAGGGCCACAGCTGGGAGGCCAGCTGATGGGGAGGGCTTGGGCGGAACACTCGAAGGTCATTTACAAGGGGGCAGGGGCGTGTGGCTGGACCGCTCAGAACGGGCACAGAGTATGACAATATCCGAGTCCATGAAATGCCACTGGAGGGCGGCCGCTGCGGGCAGCCCGTCCGCTGGATGTCCGTCGGCTTCTTTCTTCACTGGTTACGAGGATAGAGGCTGCAGGGCGTCCCCTCGCCAAGGCTGACCTGGCCGCCACCACTGCTGGGCTCAGCACGCAGGGCCTGGCACCACCCCTGGCTCCTGCCCTGCCAGGTCACCTCTCGGCTGGAGGCACCGCTGGCCCCTGTACCCCTCCCTGCACCCCTGTGGGCCCAGAGGTGGTCAGGCAGCCCCCCCACTGGGGCCCTCTCGGGGCTGCACTGCCTTTCCCTCCCCTGGCCACAGCTCTGTAAATAGCCCCTTCTGTTTCTTGCTGGGATCTGGCTGGGAAACTGCGCTTTGTTAAGAAAAGCAAAATCCGCACAAACATGTTGAAGGTAGAAAAAATATAAATTACCTATCGCTGAATAATGAACTGTCCAAAACCTCGGTGGCCTCAAACAAGCAGCATTTTATTTGCTTGCTTCTCTTCCGGGTCGGCCACTGGGGTGGGCTCAGTGGGGCGGATCTTCTGCTGACCATGCCTGGGGACACTCGTCTGGCGGCTCGACTCAGGCCAGGCAGCCTGAGACAGCCTCGCTTGGGGTCCAGCATCGGTGCTGGCCGTCGGCTGGACCATGTGTCTGCAGGGGGCCATGGCTGCTTCTCATGGGGCCACATTCCAAGAGGCCACCTCCTGGGCTCAGAAGTCACGCCACGTCACCCCCGCCATCCTGTGGACCAGAGCTGGCTGCCAGGCTGGGGTCAGCGAGGGAGGGGACTGAGGAGGGGGATGTGCTGGGGCCACCACCACAGCCCTTCTACCAGGAGTGACATAGGAAAAGTAGTCTTGACCAATAGAGCCTTCAGCACTTCTATGAAAAGACGGTAAATGGGGAGGGGGGGACCTTCGCAAACAGTCTAATAAAGAAAAAATACAAAAATAATCAGTAATAGAAAATAGTATAACAATAGATGGAGAATTTATTAATTTACAAAATTATTTACAAAATCATACCAATACATTTACAAAATCATACCAATACATTTGAAAGTCAAGATTAAATGGATGACTTTTGAGAAAAACATGGACTAAATAACAGACTTTAGAAAACACAGACAACTTGAATAGACCAATAGCCAATAGCCAGCGAAGAAATTGAAACAGTATTAAAATACCTAATGCAGGAAGCGGATGTGGCTCAAGCAATTGGGCTCCCGTCTACCACATGGGAGGTCCAGGGTTCAATTCCTGGGGCCTCCTGGTGAAGGCAGGCTGGCCCACATGGAGTGCTGCCCTCACAGTACTGGCCCATGCAGTAGTGCTGCCCTGTGCAGTAAGCCGGCCCGTGCAGAGAGCTGGCGCAGGAAGATGATGCAACAAAAAGAGACACAAGGAGAGAAATGAGACACAGCAGACCAGGGAGCTGAGGTGGCACAAGAGAATGATTACCTCTCTCCCACTCAGAGGGTCCCAGGATCGGTTCCCAGTGCTGCCTAAAGAGAAGACAAGCAGACACAGAAGAACACACAGAGAATGGACAAAAAGAGCAGACAACGGGGCGGGGATAAATAAATAAAATTTAAAATAAATAAAATACCGAATGCCCCAAAATGACAGCACCCCCAGATTTGTTAAAGGTACTTTACAAACATCTAGAGCATGTAAAACCATGAACACTTCCAAGTCATCCTCTGTCCCCAGCGGCACAGGCCCCTGAATGCAAACCAACAAGGACAGCCCCAAAAAGGAGCAGCTCTGATCACACTTAAGACTGGAGCTGCAAAACTCTGAACTCGACTACTCACCGGTATATTAAAACCATCACTTACCGTGACCAAGTAAGATTTATACTAGGAATTCAAGAAGTGTTCACCATTACAAAGAGTGCCTTTAATCTAATTTACAACCCTAAAAGGATAAAAATCATATAATCTTTTTTTTTGGGGGGGGAAGATGCCAAAATACTTGCTTATATTACATTTTAAAACCGATGCCTAGTAAAAATTTTTACTACGCTTAAAGTAGCAGAGAACTTCCTTAAGTGAACTTCCTTAAGTGATTCCGGGTGTTTCCAGAAAGTAGCACATTTCGGGATGACCTCTTGGAAGCTTCCTTCAAGGTCAGCAGGGAGGGCACGCACCGGGCACGCACCAGGCACCCACCCTGGCTGCGTTAGCCCATGTCGTTGGGTCACGGCACCCCTAGGAGCTTCAGGTGACGGACAGACAGATGGCTGGCCTTTGCGGGCGGCAGGATTGCTACCTGGGACACCTCTGGGAAACCCCTGAAGACCTGCCATCACCATCAGGTGAGCTGAGCAAGGTGTCTTCCAGCAGGAAACTCCCCCCGCGGCGCCCTCCTGCCTCCAGCCTGGAGCCCACCGAGCAGTGCCCTGGACCCAGAGCAGACCCTGGAGACCGAGCAGTCCCCTGGACACTGAGCAGTCCCTTCGACTCCGAGCAGCCCCTGGACACCGAGCAGTCCCTGGACCCCGAGCAGCCCCTGGACACTGAGCAGCCCCTGGAGCCCGGACAGTGCCCTGGACTCCGAGCAGCCCCTGGACCCCGAGCAGCCCCTGGAGACTGAGCAGTCCCCTGGACTCCGAGCAGTCCCTTGGACTCCGAGCAGCCCCTGGACACTGAGCAGTCCCTTCGACTCCGAGCAGCCCCTGGACACCGAGCAGCCCCTGGATCCCGAGCAGTGCCCTGGACTCCGAGCAGCCCCTGGACACCGAGCAGTCCCTGGACCCCGAGCAGTGCCCTGGAGCCCGGGCAGTGCCCTGGACTCCGAGCAGCCCCTGGACCCCGAGCAGCCCCTGGAGACTGAGCAGTCCCCTGGACTCCGAGCAGTCCCTTGGACTCCGAGCAGCCCCTGGACACCGAGCTGCCCCTGGAGCCCGGGCAGTGCCCTGGAGTTGGGGCCGAGCACGCGCCTCTCGGCTCGCGGTGGTCTTCCTCCTGTGCCACCGTCCTCGCAGCTCTCAGGGCCCAGCCTCCCTCTCACCTCTGCCGTGCCTCTGCTGACCACCCTGCCTGGCCAGCTGGTGTTGCTGGACCCACGCCTGCCCCTCCAGGGACGCGGCGGGAGTGGTGCCGCATCCCCAGGATGGAGCCAACGAGTGGCGGCGCGGCCCCGGGAGGGGAGGGCCGGGACGGGCGCTGGAGGGGCCGGGTCAGCCGCTCCGGCCGGACCCCGGGACAGAGGATGGCCCTTCACAGTCACCCTCCCGGGGAGCCTCCCACCAACTCGCCGGGGCTCAACCAGCCTGAGTCAGCCGACCCTGAGGGTGAGAGTCTGGGGTCCCCAGAAAGCAGAGCCACGAAAGGGCCTGGGGACAGCTGACTTGGAAGGGGGCCCCATGAGGGTGGGTGAGGGTGGGACGGGAAGGCAGGAGGGAGGGAGAGTTACTGCGCTGCCCCCACTGCTGGGGCCGAGGTCAGCTTGGCGCAGCTCCCTGCCCTTGGGGCCACCCGCGAGGGGCCAAGGGGCCTTGACCCTGCAGAGTCCGGGAGCCTCAAGCTCTGGCCTCAGGGCCTGTCCAGCACCCGCCGTGGGGGTCCCAGCCGCCGGGACGTGCCCGCGCCTCCGCCCGCTCACCCTCTCCCCTTGCCCCAGAGCCAGCCTCGGGGCGGGAAGTCGGGGAGAGGGGCGGCAGCCAAGTGACCCCCGGATGGCGAGGGCAGGGAGGCCCGGGGTGGGGCTGGCGGTCCGGGCAGGACACCTGGGGCACGTCCCGCAGGCAGCGGGTCCCCAGGGCACGGCCCTGCTCGGCCTGGCCAGCCAGGTGGGGTGGGAGTCCACCCGGGCGACCCCTCTGCTCCGCACAGAGCCACACGGCCAGTGCCATCCCCGCCCTCTCCAGACGCGGTGCGGGCGGCGTCCCCAGGGCGGTGCAAGGACCAGGTTCCCCGAGCGCCCCCGACAGACGCTCCAGGAGCGGCGCCCGCGCCCCCCGCCCCCACCCCGCGCACGCCCAGCACCCCCACCCCGCACGCACCCGCCCGCCGGGGCCTGCAGCCAAGGGGCTCTTGGGGGGGCCGGGACGGTCTGCCACGCCTCCAGCCCTCCGACCCTTCCAGCCCAAGGTCAGGGGGCGAGGCACGGGGCGGGCCTTCAGAGGAGACGGGGAGGGGGCCCTCGGTGGCCGGCGCCGAGCCCGCCACTTGCCCCCAGCTCTCGGCCCCCGCCCCCCGCCCCGTGCTCTCCCGCGTCCACCCCCACCCTGGGCCCGCCCGCCCCAGCCGTCAGCAGCAGAAGCCCTGGGGGGGCTTCAGTGTGCAGGATCAAGAGGGTCTGGAGGGCGCCCCCCAGCCCTGAGGGGAGCTCCCAGCTCGGTGCTTGCCCTCGGACCCCTGCCCGCACCACCCCTCGGCTCTACGTGGCAGCAGCAGCCCCAGAACTGCATTTCCCAGGCTCCTTTGCCAGCTGCCTTCCAGAAGGTTCAGCCAATGGGAGGCACCTGTGGGAGACCGGAGGGCGGGGACAGGGGCGCCCGGTGCCCCCCAGCGGATGGCGGCGCGTCCCCAGGCCCCCTCCACGCCCCCACGGTGGTGCCCCCTCCACGCCCAGGCCCGCGTGGGGGCTCGGTGGGCGCGCACTGCAGCCCCCAGCCCCTCCCCCGAGCCACCCGGGGCCCCGGCGTCTGCGGCTGCCCTCGGCGATGGGGGGTGGGGCACCCCGTCCGCCCCGCGCACACTTCACATGGCAGCGCCCGGGCACCCAGACCTCAGCCCGCGGGCGGGAGGCGGGGGCGGGAGGCCAGGGCGCTTCCCAGAAGCCCTCGTTTGAAGTTAGGCTGGCTTCCTGCCCCCGCCCCGCTCAGCCACTGGACGCGCAGGACTCCAGGCACAGTGCTTCGGCGCATCGCGCCCACTGGCCTCCGGCCGTGCAACCTCTGCCCACTCGGCCTCCATCCACTCAGCCTCTACCCCTTGGCCTCCGTCCACAGGCTTCCAATAATCGGCCTCCGTCCACTCGGCCTCTGTCCACTCAGCCTCCACCCCTTGGCCTCCGTCCACTCAGCCTCCATCCACTCGGCCTCCACCTGCTGGCTTCCGTCCACTCACTTCCACCCACTGGCCTCTGTCTCCTCAAACTCCGTCCACTCGGCTACCTGGCCCCTCCCCTTCTGCCCCCACCCCACCCCGACCTACAGCCAGAAGTGGACAGACGCTCCCGTCACCAGGTGCCCCTCGGGAGTCACTGCGCGGCATCAGCCCCACACAACGCAACGTGATGCAAAGCGCGGGTGGAAACTTCGCCAGAGCAGGGGACGCCGCTGCGGTGTGGGGGGCCTCGGGGGCCACGGCGTGGGCCGGGCAGCTCAGGCCAGGGCTAGCACAGATCCCACCGGCGGCCGAGACGAGCCGTGGCCCTCGGAGATGACCGAGGCCTTGGCGACAGGACACGAGCCCTCGGAGATGCTGCAAACGCCACGCGCTGGGCCCCCCAGGAGCCTCCCCTCCCGGCCCCAAGAAGCGGGGTGCCGGGACCGCACAACCTCAATTCTATTAAAGGTGAGAAAAAATAAACTAATTGTCTTCATTGTTAGTTTAATTTTTAAAAATAGAATCGCAGTTGACAGTTTACTGGGATTTTTGCCAAGCTGCTCCCAGGCCTCCCTGCCAGAGCACATGTCCTGCCCCGACGTGGGGCGGGGCCTGCGGCGGGGCGGGGGGCCGCCTGCTGCTCCTCCTGCCTCCGGGGGGGGCCAGGGTGCGGTTTCTGGGGACTCGGCACCAGGACCCCCTCTTGCGTGGCGCCTCCTGGAGGGCGGCGGGGGCTGCTCACTCGGTTCCTGCCTTGGGCCCGGAGTCAAGGCGTCGGGGGTCAGGCGTGTTCCCCGACAAGAGACCCCCACGCGGAGCCCGCCTGCGGGTGAGACCTGCCTTGGAAAGAGGGTCCTTGCGGCGGAGTTAGGCCCGTCAGGGCTTGTTGGTCCAGCACGGCTGGCGTCCTCAGGAGGAGGGAGGACAGACAGGTGGACAGACGACAGGGGGCTGTGGGTGGGCGCGGCCAGCCACGAGGCGAGGGACGCCCGGGCAGGCGGCCACCAGGGCGGCGGGGCAGGGAGGGGCCGGCTGTGGAAAGCAGGGCCCTTCCATCAGTGCCCAGAGCCCTTCTCCCTCCTCGAATCCGCTCCTTCCCAGGCCCCCTGGTGGGGCCCGAGACCACCCAGAGCCAGGCAGCAGGGGCCGTTTTCATGGGCAGGGGGGACAGGGTGGGCTCCCGGGGCTATGGGGGGCCACGGGGGCCGAGGGGGGTCGAGGGGGCTGAGGGGGGCTGAGGGTCCGAGGGGTGTTGAGGGGGCCATGGGAGGCCAGGGGGCCGAGGGGGCCGAGGGGTCTGAGGTAGGTCCAGGGGTTCGGGAGGTCGAGGGGGGCCGGGGAGTCGAGGGGGCCGCGGGGTCCGAGGGCGCCTGCACACGGACCCTGGAGCCGCTGGGGCTTGGCCTGGGGTGGGGGCGGCCTGGCCTCCTGACGCCCCCGGCCATCCCCCACGGAGTCGGCCGCTGGGCACCTGAGGGACGTGACCCACTCCGGGGGGGGGGGGGGGGCCAAGGCCAAGGCTTGGAACGCAGCCCCGGGCGGGCACCAGCCTCCCGGCGACCCGGCCCCGGCCAGCGCTCCCGCCTCCCTGGTCTGGAGCGGAGCGGCCCCCGGGCTCTCTGAGAGTCAGATGCAAATCTGAGCCTATCTAGGGGACACTGGAATTGTCCTGTGTGACACTGCAATGAGGCATTCAGGCCATCACACATTTTGTCAAAACCTATAAAACTGCAGTGCGAAGTGTCGGCCGCGCCGTGAGCCGAGCTCCTCGGCCGGCAGCTGAGCTTTGACGCGCGCTCCGCAGTCGTGACAAGGGACCGATGTCACGAGAGAAGTCGGTAATGTGGGAACGTCCTGGGCGGCCACCCCGGGCTGCGGCCGCCTCCGCGCCCCGCGCTGCGCAGGCCGCCACCTCTCCCCGGGTTCCCTAGCCAGGGCCTGCCGGGGCCCCTGCCCTGGGGCCTCGGGATGGAAAGCGCCCTAAGAACGAACCCTGGACTCAGGCGAACGAGCTGGAAAGCGCTGACACGCAGAGAAGGCCCCGTCTCCACTGAGTGGCCGCAGGGGACGCGGGCGGCCGTGGCGCTCTTACGAGGGGAGAGGCAGGCGACGGCGCCGCACACCGTGGCAGAGCCCGGGAGGCCGTGATGGGGGGGTGGAGGTGGGGGTGGCGATGGAGGCAGCAGTGGAGGCGTCGGGGGCTTCAGCGAGGGGCCGGGGCCTGCGCGGGGCCCAGCGCTCACTCCAGAGCCCCCTCGGGGGCGCCCAGGGCCGCGTGGGTGCTCGGCAGCACCCTGGCCTCGCCCAGCCCGCCCGAGCGTCGAGCTGGAATTGGGGCGCGCAGCACCTGCACGCGCCGTGTGGCGTACTGTGGATGCCTCCGCCTGCAGCGCCTTGCGGGGGTTGAGCTGGTTTCGCTGCTCACGCTCAGGACACAGGCGCTGTGGGAAGCGCGCGCAGGCCACACGCCCTGGCCGGGAGACGGGACCCTGCCTCGAACCTCCCGCCCCCTCAGGAGGCCGCTCCCTGCGCCCCGAGACGCAGTCCGAGCCGGCTGGCTCTGGTGAGGGCACGGCGGGGCAGGAGCTGTCGCCCCCCAGCCAGGCCCGTGGCAGCACCGCTGGCCGCAGAGAAGCAAAGGGGACAGGTCAGCGCAGGGCCTCGGCACGATGCCCAAAGGAGAGTATGGCCCTGGGGCACGGGTCAGACAAGGCCTGGAGCCGCGGCGGCCCCGGGGCCCCCTGCCCAGGGCTCTTTTGTTGTGAGGCCCACGGAGCTGGGGTCTGACATTTCAAGGGAGCATTGAGGGGGGCTTTGGATCCCTGGTGGCGGGGCCCAAAGGGCCAGGGGCGCGGAGTGGAGACGGGCACCAGCTTCCCAGAGCTCCTGCGTGGCTGCAGGTGTGGAGGGAGAGGCACCTGGCGTTAGACACCCAGGGAGGAGGCCGCGTCCCTACGTCCAGCCCGGCCAGGGCCTGGCAGCCGCCCCAGCACAGAGGACCCACGGCCGCTCGGGCTGAGTGGGGGTCTCAGCAGAGGCCTGTAGATGCGGCCCTGGTGTCTTGGGCCACCGCAACCACACGAGGCGGCTGGCACGCACGGCGGGATGCACCTGCTGAGGTTCCCAGTGGGGGACGCCCTCGGGCCGGCTGCTGGGGGCCTCGGCTCCCGCCTCGGGGGCCTGCGGCCTCTCCCTGTTCTGGGTCTGCCGATCTCTTCTTGCTTCCGGGGCTTTCTCCGCTGAATTTCACTTACACAGGGCCCCGCCTACCTGCAGCAGCCTCATGGGGGCCCTGCTTTCGAGGGTCACTCCCAGGGACCTGTTAGGGTCAAGACCAGGCTCGGACTTGGGGGAGGGTGTGTATCCACTGAGTGGACCCGAGGGTGACTCTGCGTTCAGCTCTGTACATGGCTGAAAAGCCACCGGCTAGCTGCAGGAGCGGCCCGGCTGGAGGGATCCGGGGCGTTTCTCACTCTAGAGCTGAAGATGCGACTCCAAGGCGTTTCTACACACAAGGCACAAGTCTCGGAAGGGCCTTTGTTTTGCATTTCCGGGGCTGCCCTGTAGGACCTCAGGAGGGGCTGGGGCGAAAGCGGGAAAACTACACTGGCCTGCCAGAGTGTTTCATGCATCTTGCTTAGGTTTTTGTGCATTAGCTTATACCCACCCCATTACACAGAACAAATTTGGAGGGAAAAATCCTAAACCCCGTGACTGGGGACTGCACGACACTTTTTGGCTCTGCCAGGCTCTGGTTAAGCTGGCGCCCTCGGGCACTCGCCAGGGGCCAGGGACCCCGGCAGGGAGGGGTGCTGTGCCCGGGGGCGGCTGCGGGGTGGGCCCGGGGGAGGGGTGCCCGAGAGCCGCGCTCGCCACTCAGCCGACAGGCTCGGAGCCCACCTTCATCTAGAGGGTCTAGCTCCTGCGCCACCGGCCTGGCTCTCTAAGTCACCATGTTTATGCCACAACAGTCGGACGGGAGCAAGACAAAGAACGGTGAACAAGCAAGCAGTACCCCATTTTACTGGAAACCGGCTAACCGTTCAGGCATGCCAACCACCGCGGTTTTCCTTGAGGTTAGTTTTCTGGCAGCCCCCAGTACTTTTCCGGAACAAGGCTGACCCAGGCTTCCACATCACCTACGGGGATCAAGCGCACGACACCGACAGCAGCCTGCCCTTCCTGCAGCTCCACCACCTCGGCTCAAGGAAGTGAGAATACATACATACTACTGTATCAATACAAAGGTCATTAAAGTTTATTGAAAGTTTTCTTTTATGAATAAACAGCAGAATCAAAATTCGAAGGCTGCTATAAAGCATTCAGGAATGTATCACAACACTTTAAATTGCTTTCAAATGCCCAGGAAGTCGGAGTTCAGACCAAAGGACCTGTGAAGGGGGGCTTTCTTGGCGTGTGACTGTGTCGGGGTAGGCGCCCCCCAGGGCCGAGGCCTGGCTGTTGCCAGGTGAGTCGTGTCCCGGCCCTGCTGTGGCGTGAGTGAGCTCTATTTTATGCTTAAGGCCTTTTTTTTTTTTTGAGGTACAATGGACCCGAGCTTGGACCCGGGACCTCGTATGTGGGAAGCCGGCACTCAACCGCCGAGCCACAAGGGCGCCCGAGTTGGTTTGCTTGTTTTTAGGAGGCACTGGGAACCAAACCTGGGACTCCCACGTGGGAACAGGCGCTCGGCTGCTTGAGCCGCCTCCACTCTCCATTAAGGGCGTTTCTGCAAACAGCATGACCACAAGCGTGGGCCTGGAAGGCACCGACTCTTCTCTGTGCCTAAGAACCTGTTTTCCTAAAGCTAAATTGTGTTTTACTCAAAGCAACCTGGCAGCTGGGACGCCCGGGGACTGAGAAAAGGCTTTCGCAGGGACTGCTCGGCTCACCCGGCCCTGTGAGGTCTCCAGAAGGCACTTGTCTTGCTTTGAAGGAAAGGCACGTGTCCCCTTAGGGCAAGAGGAGTCCTGCTCTGGACTCAAGCGGCCAAGTCGGCAAGAAATCCTCAACACAGCCTGGCCAGAAATACAGCTCGACGCTGGGACACCGCGCGGGGCAGAACGCTGGCCAGCGCCGGCTGCAACGGAGCCTGTGACACACGGGGTGGGGGACTGGCCGGGGGGCCCCTCCCTCCTGGGGCCAGCCTGCCATCGCCGAGACCCCCGACAGGCAGGCCGAGGGGAGCGGGCCTCAGGGGTGCGGCTCAGCGCTCCGGCGCCCACGCTCGTCAGGGGGTCGGGAGGAAGGCGGCCGGCAGCCCCCAGCACAGTCCCCGGGGGTGGAAGGCTGCACTTATAATCCAAGTTTTGCTGAAGGCAAACCTGGATGGTCTGTTAAAGATACAAATTGAAAAATCAGCCAAGGATGCTGAACTTGTACACGGAAGTTTCGGGGTGACATCTTCTGGGTGGGGGACAAAACCCGAGAAGCATCCACAAGGCGAAAGGCGGGCAGAAGGCTTACAGTGCCGCTCCACCCCTGCCCGCGCTGCACACGGGCGTGCCCGCAGAGGCTGCGGCCTCACGGGCAGCAGGGACGTCCACCCCCGCGCAGGCCCAGCACGGCTTCCCCTCGCTGGCCCATGGAGCCTGGCAGAGGCCGGGGGCCGAGGGGGCCGAGGGGAAGGGCGGCGCGGCAGGACGTGGACGCCTCCTCGACAGGCAGCGATGGGTTTAATGCCTCACAGGATACTGCAGAAACGGGAGGGGCAAGAGCGGGGCCGTGCTCAGGCCAGCGCCCCAAACGCCGTCCAAGGGCCCAGCCCACAAACTCCAGGCCGGGGACAGCCCGGGCCACGCAGTCACTCTGGAGCTGCTCCGAGCACGGCACCCCCCGCCCGGAGCTCGGGCTGCCTGGCGCGGGCTGGGGGCTTCAGTTGTTCTCGAATCTGGCGTATGGGTTTTCTTCTTTAAACAGACCTGAAAACAAAACAAACTCGATGACGAATCTGCTCACACACGGAACCAGATTCAGGGATGCAACGTAAGGCAAGTACGTTCTCCGTGAGGAGCAGGCTCAAGAACTCTGCTCCACCTTTCTCACAAATCAAACCAAAATTTCACTTTAAAACCGAAATAAAATTTACCGGGAATGGTAATTCAGAGTTTCCAGGAAATAGACTTAGGGAGTCTTTGTAAGGGGAAACTGAGAAGTTTACAGCTGGTGTCTTTCCAGTTAGTATACAACGGGAGGAAAGCACCGTCTTACCTAAAATATCCTTAGAACTGAGGTTACAACCAGCACGGAGATGGTGTCACTTTTAACTCTCAGGACTGTTTTGTAACAGCTGTCAAGTGTGTTTAACCATGAGAATAAATCCGTTACCTCCCCAAAGGCTGGGGTTTTCTCTTCATGCTGCAGAAACAGAAATGTGCTCACACGCACACACTTGAGATCTCTGGACACTGCAAAGCGTCAACTTACTGCGGTTTTATTTTGGGGGTGGGAGTGGTAACGAGCAGAGGGAAGGGCAGAAGGAAACACCGTGGTCAGCACAGGCTGGGGGCTGTGGCCGAAGCCTGCCTGCCGTCAGCGGTCAGACAGCAGGCCACGAGGTCGTGCCCGACTGACCGAGCTCCCAGCTCTGCTTCTAGGTAAAGGTCAACGGGCGATCAGGCAAGGTCCCTAAAACCAAGAGCGGGGCTGCGTCGACACCCTGGGATTAGTCAGCTGACCAGAGCGAACACACCAGCCCCCCACCCTGCCGGGAGCTCCCTGCAAGTCTCCAGGGCTGAGGCTTCCCCAGCCCAGGCCCAAGGGCTTTCCTAGAAACCGCAGCACAGAGCTCTTGCCATCGGTGCCGCTACAGCCCGCTGAGCCGTGGGGGCAGCCACGCTCTGTCCCCCGACAGGAGACACTGGCTCCCGCGGAGGAGACCTGCAAACGACACAGGCGAGCGCCGGCTCCTGGCTGGGCAACGGGAGGGTGTTTGTTCGTAGGGTGCGTCTGTGTGTCGCTGAGCAGTGCGTCACAGAGCGGTGCGTCGCAGGGCGGCGCATCGCTGAGCGGTGGGTGTGAGCACCCATCTCGTCCAGAACTGACATTACTGTTAATCAAATGCCGAAAAACACCTGGGGAAGCAGCCCCGGGCCTCGCTCTGCGTGCCCAGCGCTCAGGAGCCAGGAGACTGGGGGGGGGCACGCTGGAGGGTCTCGGGCACCGGAGCTCCCCCGGAAGCCCGCTCACCACTTTGCCGACGGCACACACAGAATGGGGGAAGACCGAGGGGCGGGGATCCAGGGTTAGAAGGCCGGGGGGTCCGCTGGGGGGGGCTGAGGCCGGGCGCGGCACCCAGGAGGCTCGGGGCACCCGACACTTGGCCTTACAGGCAGGGGGGGCCCGGCCCGGCCCAGCTGGCACGGCAGCCACCTTCGTGGGAGCCGGGACACTTTCAGCATCATTTCCTCACACGCTTTCCGCTTCTTTCCCCTTTTTTTCTCCTTCTGGAACTCCCACGACACGTTATGTTGTTGCATTTTACCATTCAAACCGTGTGCACCTGCTCCATTTCCCCCACTCTTTTCTCTGTTCTTCCCTCTTCAATATCTGCTCTTCTGTCTTCTGCATCACTTATTCTTTTGAGCCTGATCTTGTCTGCCTCTAATATGGTTCTGCTGTTTTTTTAGGAAGTACTGGGGGTTGAACCTGGGACCTTGTACATGGGAGGCAGGCGCTCAACCACGGAGCCACATCCACTGCCCTCTAATGTGTTTTCTTTTCCCCAAGATTTATTTTATTTCCCCCCACCTTGCTGTCTGTGCATCTTCTTTTTAGAGGACACGGGGACCTGAACCCAGGGCTTCCCACGTGGGAGGGTGGCGCCCAATCACTTGAGCCACCTCTGCTCCCTTGAATGTGTTTTTTATCTCACCTGTCGTCTTTCCTTCCCATGAGCTCTTACTTTTCAGGTTTTCAAATTCCCCTCTGTGCTCGCTCAAGTGTCTTCTTAACGACCTTTCTCTCTTTAGCCACACTGTCGTTCAATTATTATTAACCTGATTTTAAAAATCTGCGTGCATCTTATGTTAGTTGTCTCAAATAATGTGTCTCTTCTGGGCCTTTGAGATATCCCTCTTCTTGGGCCACGACTTCCACTTTCTTAGTGGGCTTGGACTTTTTTGCTGAGGTCTAGGCGTCTGGTTAGGGTGCTGGGTTTACTCGGATGTTCAGTTTCTTTCTTAGGGATTTGGTGGCGGGAGGCTGTGTGTTCCTGCTGCTCTTTGATTCTGGGTTCAACCTGGATTGTTAGGACTGTCCCTGTCAGGTGCTCAAAACTGGGCTCTGGACCCAGGAATGAGATGCAGACTTGCTGCCCAGGGCCTTGGGAGCAGGCCCCGGAGGCTGGACAAGCCTCTTCCTTCTTCTAGTTTCCTCGCTGCACTTCCTCGGCCCGCCAGCAGGTGGCGCTGCCAGCGCTCAGTTCTGGGCCTGCTTGGCGTTTTCCTGGATCGGTGCATCGGTGAGAGGGAGGGTCCCGCCTGGGGGCCCGCCCCTCCGCAAAGGCTGCTCTCCAGCCTTCCCCGCAGCCGCCGCCCTTTTCCCGGTAGGAGGTGATTCCACTCCGCTGTGCCCTCACCAGTCCTGGTTAAGCGTTGGACTGGGGGGCGCGGATCAAGCAGTGGCGGCCGCCCCACCGAGGGGCTCCGGGGACCCGCACACCAGATCTGCCGGTCAGCAGCTGGGCCGGCTCGGGCTGCGTCCTCCTGGGCCCTGGGTCCCCGCCATTTCACGGCTGCCTGCTCCTGGGCAGGGGAGGGCGCTGGCGGCCGCGGCTTCTCCTTGGTTCTGCCATCCCTGCTCCTCCCTCTGCCCAGCTCTCCTCTGGGCGGCGTCCAGCCTTCCCCTGGCGTCCAAAACCCTAGAAGGTTCTTCTCCAGCACACGTCCGCCTGCCTCGAGCCACTCTTCTGGGAGAGGAGAGTCCCGGTGGTGACTTTGCGAGGCGGCCTCCTGAGCCCCGCTCTGCCCCGGCTGCGCCCCCGGGCAGGGCCCTAAAGACCGACACACGGCATTTCCTGACTGAGACAGGACCTGACGCCTGCGAACACTCATCAGGCTTCGCCTCTGGCCGTTGCCTGGCCCGTGGGGTCCTGCGAGCGTGCACAAGCCTCGCGGTGCCGTGGAGCTGGGCCCGGGGCACCTGGAGGTACCCGCAGAAGCCTGCGGGGCCAGGGCCGGAGGCCGAGGGGCGCACACGCTTTCCAGCGGCCAAGCAAGCCCTGAGTGTGGACCAGAAAACAAAGCAGGGCACGGCGTGGTGGACACCTGCACAGGAGGTGCCGCCCCGGCGGGAAATGCAGCATTTTCGCACAGCGGGGTGGCGCCGGATTCTGAGGCTTGGGGAGGGCAGCGGGTATTTCCACCATCCGAGCACAGGAGTGCCGACGCGGGACACTCGTTCGCTTGGGCTCCTTCGGAGCTGCCCCCCGTCTCTCCAAGTGAAAACCAAACAGTGCTGAACCTGCAGGGACTCGGTAGGTGGCGGCAAGGCCCAGCCAGGCCCGCGCCCTCACAGGGAAGGTCAGCGACACGCCCACGCCGGACGGGAGCAGAGCCCCGGGCAACGCCCGACGAGGGGATCCCCTGGCTCTGCAGTGACCAAGGCCACCCCGTTTTTTTTTTTTGAGGTACAGGGGACTGAACCCAGAACCTCGTGTGCGGAGCTGGCGCTCAACCACTTAGCCACATCGGTGCCCCGAGCTCGTTTCTGCGTTTGTTAGCTCCTCGTTTTTTGATTTTAGGAGGCACTGGGGACTCACCGTGCGACCTCCCGTGCGGGAAGCAGGTGCCTGAGCCCCCTCTGCTCCCCCACCCCCAGGTAAGGCACACGAGCTGAGAAGAGGAGCTGCCGGGCTGCTCGGGAGCTCGGGGACTCCGGAGCCGACGGGACGGTTTCAGGGAAAACTCGCTCCGTGAAGATGGGGAGGTAGCGATAAACACGGCCGAAGGCTTGTCCTCGAGCCAGCCGTGGTCTCTCCAACGAGGGGCCTGCGGAATCGCGGCCCGCTGCTTTTCGCCCCAGGACGGAAGCCCCACATCCCCCGCAGCCGGGCCGCCGGGCCCCGCCCCCAGCAGCAGCTCCGTCCGCTCTCACCGTATTTCTTTCTGATTTCGTCGTGTCTTGACTTCATCTCTGCTCTCCTAAAAAACAGAAAAATGCTGTTTAACACCAAACTCGGACAACTCCATGGCTCCAGACGCCCTTCCCTGCACGGTCACTCTGCGGACACCTTCGCTCCCGGGATGGGCCTCGGGCGCGCCTGTGGGGACAGGCAGGGACGGGCACGGCGTCTCCTGAGGCGTGCTCGCGTCCTGTCCCGTTAATTCTTTCAAATAGAAGCAGCTCAAGCGCCTGACGGGGATTTAGACTCTCTTTTCACATAAAGGAGACGAGCCGGCCGGTGGACGCTCACACCAGGTTCTGAGCGTGGTCAGGAAGCACGGCTGCTCCTGCTGAGTGGCCTGGGAGCCCGGCCAGCACCCCGGCAGCCGCCTCGCCCCACGAGGGACCTCCCGGCCGCTCCAGCCCCCGCAAGCGCTCGCTCACCAGGGACGCCCCGGCAGCTGGGGTGCAGGCAGGAGGCCCAGCCCCTCTGCCTGTGACCTGGACCCAGGGGGACCCCAATCCAGCCCAGCCTCTACAACCAGGCGCTGGGGGGGACCCCAATCCAACCTGGCCTCCAAAACCAGGCGCTGGGGGGGGACCCCAATCCAGCCTGGCCTCTACAACCAGGCGCTGGGGGGGGCCCCAATCCAGCCCCGCCTCTGAAGCCAGGAGCCGGGGGGAACCCCAATCCAGCCCCGCCTCTGAACACAGAGAGCCCGACCTATGGCCTTTCCTCCCGCCGGGCGGCCTCACCTCTCCTCCTGCCGCAGCCGCCGCTCCTCCCGCTCGCGCGCCGCCCGCTCGTCGCTCCTGTCGGGCTTCGGGCTCCTCCTCCGGCAGCAGCAGCAGCAGCAGCAGACGCCGACGCCGAGCAGCAGCATGCCCCCCACCACCGACATAGCGATGATCAGCGCCTCGAAGTTCACTGGAGACCCCAACGCGCCACATCAGCCACGGCCCTGCCGGGAGCCACTGTGGGCGGCGTGGCTGTGCCCACGGCGAATGACCCCAGAGGCTGCGCCGAGGCGCGCCCACACAGGGCTCCCGCTCAGGCCCCCACCGCCCTCCCGCCGTCACCTCTCCAGGTCGCCGAAGCCTGCCTGCCCCGCAGCGGCCGCCCCCTGCCCGGGCCCCCCAAGGACAGGGCTGTTCACCTGTCCACCCCGTCCAGGCCTGGCCCAGGGGCGGCCCAGGGAGGCACGAGAGACGGGGAGTAAACAAGACGGGGGACAAACGAAACGGGGGGGGGGGCTTGCCCCGCTGGAGGGATCAGAAGCCAGGGCCGGGCTTCGATCGGCTGTGCTGAGCCACCCTCTCCCCGAGGGCTGGTCTGTGGGTGCCGCAAGCTGCCTGGCGCTGCAGTGAGGGCGGGCGAGTCTCCCTCACGCCGCTGCAGAGCCGCCAGCCCTCTATGGACGCGGCTCCACGCAATCCAAAAGGGTCTCGGGACACAGTGGAGCAGGGCTCTATGTTTGGAAGTAAAAATGCTTCTGTCAAATGTCAACCGAGGGAAGCAGATGTGGCTCAAGCAACTGAGCTCCTGCCTACCATACAGGAGGTCCCAGGTTCGGTTCCCGGTGCCTCCTAAAAAAGACAGTGAGCTGGCTTGGCAAGCTGACACAAGATGATGCAAGAAGAGCCAGGAAAAAAACATGATGAGAGACGCCACACAGCAGGGAGTGGAGGTCCTGATGCCTCCGAAAGAAAACCAGCAAGACAGCAGGCCAATGCGACGGGCAGGCATGGCGAGCTGACGCAGCAAGGTCACACAAGAGACACAAAAAGAAATGATGAGTCACACAACAGAGCAGGGGGTGGAGGGGCTGAAGCGATCAGGCCGCTCCCTGCCACATCGAGGGTGCAGTTCACGGTGCCTCATAGAGAAACAAGGGAAACAGACACAGGAAGTGCAAACAACAAGGAGATAGGGAGAGACAAAATAATCTAGGAAAACAAAAAAGAAGAAAAAAAAGTCAACCCGGGTTATTTCTGGGTGATGGAATCATGGGAAATGTCTCCTCCCTGCTTTCCAGGTTTTAATAATAAACGTGCCACTTCACAGGGAGCAAAAGGCCAGCCCCGGCAGGAAGGAGGATGCTTCGGGCACACGGGGACCCCTGGTCCAAGGAGCAGAGCCAAGAGCGGGCGGGTCACTGCGAGGGCCCGTGCGGCAGGCGTGCAAGACGCCCTGGGCCGTGCCCGCGCTGGGCGGGGCTGGGGGTGCCCCGTGCTGCACCACCGCAGACACGATGCCCCCGGGCGGCGCCCCCAGCCGCCTGGAGATCACCCGTCGCCTCTGAGGCTGGTCCCACCTGCCCCCCTCCAGCAGGAGCCTGGAGGCGAGGCCAGGGGCCCCTGGGGCGCTCTGCTATGGCGCACCTGCGCCATCCACCAGCTCCATCCACCAGCATCGAGGCGGGAATCACCCTGGCCGCTTCCAAGCTTGCCCGGCCAAGGAGAGGGAGAGGAGCACGGCTGGCACCAAGGGGGCACTGAGGGGAGCACTTGGGGGGAGGAGCACGGCCGGCATAAGGGAGCACTGGGGGGTGCTGAGGGAGCACTGAGGGAGCGGAGCACAGCTGGCACTAAGGGAGCACTGGGGGGTGCTAAGGGAGCACTGAGGGAGCACTGAGGGAGAGGAGCACAGCTGGCACTAAGGGAGCACTGAAGAGAACACAACGGGGAGGAGCACGGCCAGCACCAAGGGAGCACCGTCAGCCCCAGAGCTGAGGCTAAGGCCGGTGCCAAGGAGTCACCCCCAGGCACGGTGAGAATGATGAAGGAGCCGCGGCCCAGGCTCTGCCAGACACAAACTCAACATCGATAAGCAAGACTCTAACGAGGGCAAAGGCTGACGGTCCCGTGAAAGATGGGTAGAGCGGGTTCCAGCAGAAGTCTGTGGGAGCAGAGGGGGCTCAAGCAGTTGAGCACCTGCCTCCCACACGGGAGGTCCGAGGCTCAGTTCCTGGTGCCTCCTACAAACAAAAAAAAAAAAAACAACGCAAAAAAATCTTGGGGAAGCCGATGTGGCTCAGTGGTTGAGCACCAGCTTCCTACACGCGAGGTACCAGGTTCAATCCCTGGCCCCAGTACCTAAAAAAAAAGAAATCTGTGTGCAGGAATGGGAAAGCCAGAGAAACAAGATAGTTGCAAAAACCTACCCTAGGGACTTGTTCCAGACTTCCCAGAGAACTCCTAAAATCACCCAGGAAAGATGAACCACCCAGCACTGACCAGGCACAAGACACAGACCAGCACTGGGAGGAGGCGCCACCACAGCCCTGCCGGCCGAGTGACCGCCCGTGTGGGCAGGGGCACAAGCTGCTGGGAGCCCGCGGCTCGGAGGGGCGGAGGCTGGGATGCCGCTCCTGGAAACCGTTTGGCAGGGCCGTGCCGCGCCCAGGCACGCCCTGCACCCAGCAATCCTTCCCCAGAACACGGCAGTGGGAGAGCCCCCAGGCGCCCAGAGGCCAGGGTGCCCAGAGCCGCTGGGCCGCGTGGAGCAGTGCCCGGCAGCGAGCGGGAACAGCCAGCCGACACCTGCGGCACGGGGGACCAGGTGTGACGCTGAGTGACGCGCGGGGGCAGCACCTGCTCTGCCTGCGAGGTCCACAACGGGCAACACGTGCCTCCGGTGACGGAGGGCCCACAGGACGGGCAGGAGGGGACCTCCTGGGGGCTGGGAACGGTCCTCACGGGGACCCGGGTGGGGGCGCAGTGACGCGTCCCTGCACGCGCTGTGCGTCTGGGCCACAGCCCTGCACGGCCCTGAGCAGAGCAGGCGCCACCTCTAAGTTGAGGACTTCCTAGTGGAGCCCGGGCTCCCCAGCCCAGGAGTCTCCGTGAACGAGGGCTCCCAGCAGGGGCTCTGGAGAAGACTGCCTCACGGGACGGCGCGGCGCAGGCCCAGGCCCAGGCAGGGCAGCAGGAAGCCACCGCCGGGCTCGGGGGGCCGACAGGCCTGGAATGAACTGTGCACACCCCACCCCCACTGACGCCCCCCAGCCCGCCCCACCCAGCCCGTGCCTCTCCCAGGACCAGGCTCCAGGGCTCCCCCCTCCCCTCCCACCTCCAAGTCTCCTGCGCTCGCCCTGCAGCCCACCCACCCGCCGCAGCGTGGCTCTGCCGTGCGCCTGTGCTCTTTGGCCACATCCACTGCCTCCTGGCTCGTGCCCTTCAGGCTGCGTAACCTACCTAGTGGACAGAAGCCCTCGTCAGGCCTCGCTGGGCCCCTGCGGGGTTGTCCACATTGCCTGCCAGTTCCGACCACCGAGCTTGGCCACGACACAGGTCCTTAGGATAAGCCTGCCAGCCTTCCCGCCAGAAGGGCGCCGACACTGCCCTGTCACCATGCTGGCGTGACGACGGCCAAGCGGGGCGGCTGCTCAACAGTTAGGGGGTACCTGAGCGCATCCCTCTGGCTCCGCGAGGGGCCCCGTGGGGTCTGAGACGCTTGTGCAGACAGCAGGTCCTACGAGCGAGGAGCCTGGCTCCACTGTGCGGGACCCAGCGGTCCACTGCCTGCAGCCGTCACAGTCACGCTACCATTCAAGAGCCCAGGGACGACCTAACGTCCTGGAAACCTAAAAACGCCAGGCACGGAGTAGCCCGTTCCAACAAGCACCGATACCCGAGGAGCCTGGTACAGAACGTGCACCATTTAGTGCTTCAACGCCGACTTCCGGCTCCGTGGCTCCGTGGCAGGCACTGGGTAAAGGAGCTGTAACTGCCACGATGCCCTCCACGTCAGAGCCGTGCTGTTCAGAGTGAGACGGCGCGGCCACGGTCAACAGCCGAGCTCGCAGCGCTCAGCCTCTCTGAAAGCAGGGTCGTGGCGAGTCCTGACGGCACAGGGCCGCGCCACCTGCGGCACACCTGGAGAGGGACGCTGCAGCCAGGCCTTGGGGGACGGGCGTGGGCAAACCCTGAGCCTGGACGAAGCCCCTCAGGGAGGAGGGGCCCCCACGCCGGGCGCCGGGCATGCCGCCAGCACGTGCTGCGCTGGGGCACCCAGGGGCTGCTTGAGCTCGCACCCGCCCCGGCCCCCAGGGTGTGGACAGAATCGGGGTCCGGGGCCGAGGCTGCGGCCTTGTGGACGCTCCCATGGACCCCCCGGCCCCCAGACCCCGCGCGCCTGCCCCAGCGTCCTGAGGTGTGCTGGGCCACCACAGGCTCAGAGCGCTTCCGGCCGCTCTGCTCCCAGAGCACGTGTTCCTGGAAAGGCCCGGTTTTGTGAGAAGCCGAGCCCGGGAGACTTACCCCAGCAGACGCCCCAGCGCGCGGCGCTCAGCGTGCAGAGGGAGCTGGGGGGCAGGATCCTCCTGACGGGGTACTCCAGGCACGCCCTGTCCGTGCTGCACCAGAGGCACTGTGGGAGGAGGTCGGCCGTCAGGGACGGCGCGGGCCAGGGCCGCGGCCGGGCTGCGTCTCTAGCACCGCCCCTCCTGTCACCCGCCTGGTCACGCCCGCCGCGGCATCTGCACGCTGACAGGCCTTCGTGTGCTCGGCTGGCGGCTCCTGCGCACACGGCGCTGGGGGCGCGTTCCCGTGGCCGGGCCAGCCCTGCTCCAGCCAGGCACTTGCCCCTCGGTTCTCCTGACTTCAAACCCACACCAGGGAAGGGAAAGCGCAGGCCGTGTAGGCTAAAGCACCTCATTAAAGCTGACTGCAAGTGCGGGGAGGCCTTTCCAGAACCCGAAGGACAAAGGCCCCCACCGGCCGCCTGCACGGGCCCTCGGCGCCGACTGCGCGGCAGGCGCTCCAGGTGCCCTGGGCCAAGAGCCCTGGGGGGGCAGGCCGCGGGGGGGCACCAGAGGGCACGAGCTGCTCAGCGACGCTTGACGAGACGCGTCGTGGCCACCAAGTTCCTGCTCCAAAGGACGCTCACGCCCTGCGTCCCAGGATCCCCGGGAGTGGCCCCGACGAGGCTCCACTGAGCTGGGTGCTGAGGACCAGTGCCGGCGCCCAGAGCGGCCCCCGCCCCCCCAGGCCAGCGGCGAGGGTCCCGACTCCGCCCCTCACTGGTGAGCTCCGCGGGGCCACGCACAGGAGGGCCGTGCACCCCTCTCCTTGGAGCCCCCTCCCCCGTGAAGAGCGAGCCGGCAGCCCCCGACGGCCGAGGGCACGCGGGACCCGCAGCCCCAGCACTCGGCCGAGGGCTAGGGAATCCTCCGCTCCTCCAGGGGGCCTCGTAGGGAAGGGGCCACCTGGGGGGGCCGAGGGGTGCTCCACGTGCGAAGGGGCACTTGCCACAGGGCTCTGTGCCCACCGGTGAAACGGACCCAGCCCTGCCCCGACGGGCCCGCAAGGCCGGCGACCCTGGCACGGCAGCAGGAAGGAGCTGCCCGGACCCCCGGTCTGTGGCCTGCCCTCTGCGCCGCCCCCGCCCAACGCCAGCCTCCCGCCCCGCCCGGGAGAGAGGGCTGTGCTGGCAGCGCCTGGGGTGCCCGCGGTTCCCAAGGAAGTCGAGGAAGGCCCAGCCGAGGCTCGGTGAGGCAGCGCTCCCCACCCCGGGAGCAGGCCGCCCGGGCACGGTGCCCTCCTGGGGTCAGGGCAGCACTGCGTCAGGTGCACGGCGGTCGGGGGCTACTTACGGAGACGTTCTTCAGGCACTCCTCACAGGTTCTGTTCGTGTTCTGAGAACAAGCTGTGGGAAAGAACAGGCAGAGCTCTGGGAACCACGCGGCGCCAAGGCGCGCTCGGGAGGAGGAAGGGCTCGTGGCCAGCGAGCCGGCGCCTGGGCTGAGGCTGCCGCCTCCTGCGCGGCTCCGGGAAGGAGCTCCAGGCGCCCGAGCCCACAGGGGACGCGGGGAGCCCCGCAGCGCTCCCAGCCTCCAGGGAGCGCCTGGGGGGAGGCTCGGGACACGGGAGCCGCAGGCTGGAAGCTCCCAGCGCGCCCATGGGCGGCGTCCAGCGGCGCGGTGGGACCAGTGGCAGTTCCCAGAGGCGCCAGCATTTCCAGGAGCCCCAGCTCCGCTCACACCCCAGGGAGAAGCACGCGATCCCCTCCTGCCACCGCTGCTGCAGGAGGGGCAGCCCCAGGCAGCCCAGAGCTCCAGAATGCAAGCGGACAGGGGTGAAGGGTGCAGGTGCAAAACCAGCTCCCAGCACGCCACCTGGCAGCTGCCACTGGCCGCCCTGCCAGCCCCGCACACGCGCGCGCAGCCCTCCACACACGCGCGCAGCCCTCCACACACGTGCGCAGCCCTCCGCGCAGCAGCCACACCCGACCACCCTGGATGGCTCCACCACAGGCGGTTCCAGAACAGGCACCGCCTACCTGTGGTGGGGCAGGGGGCAGGAGGGGAAGGAACGCAGGAGCGGGAGGGACCTGGGGGACCCTCCTAGAGAGGCTGACGCCCGGGGCCCAGGAATCTGGGCTGCATGGGGCGGGGGGCGGGGGGGTGGGGTAATGTGCAAGCAGCACGGTTGTTCAAAAGAGAAAGCAGCACGAGGCCTGGACCGAGCCAGTAGCCGCGTGGGCAGGTGCGCTGCTGAGAGCGCGGGGCCCTGGGGGGGTGTGGGGCAGCAGGGGTGGGCCCCTGGGGGCCAGAGCAGACTCCCCAACCCCAGGCTCAGTCCCGGCTCCGGCTGGCGAGCGGCCCTGGAGCGGCCGGCTACTTGGCACCCAGGCTTGTTCCCAGGCTCTGCGTCCACAGAAAGGGACCCGGCCCCCCAGAGAGGCGGCCAACAGCCTGCCGGGCCAAACCTGGGGCAGACGGCCACCTGGGGGGCAGCTGACCGCAGGAGGCTGTGCTCACTGCCCTCTGGTTCCTCGAGATCACCCTGGGGCCGAGGGAGGCAGCCAGCGTTGAGGGTTGCGGCGCCCGGAGGCGGCGGGCACCTGCGGCCCTGGCCCGAGGCTCCGGGAAGCGTTCCCAAGTGCAGAGCCGGGTGGGCGGCACTGCAGGAAGCCCCCTCTCGCTCCTTCCAAGTGCCCACGAGGGCTCCCCTCACCCGCCCTCCTGTGCGGCCTCGCAGGCCACGGGAGACGGCCGAGGGCCCCGGACGGGGACCCCCTTCTACGTACGGCCTTGTCGAGGCTGGTCTTGTGCGGCCTAAGAGAACGAGGCTCCGAGGCACATGGGGGACTCGCTGCAGGAGGCCTGGGCGCCCAGGCCAGCAACCGCCAGACACCCCAGCCCCCGTGGCCAGGGGCCGGGCAGGCTTCCAGGACAAGGGGACACGCCGACGTCTAGCAGTCCTCACCGAGACAAAGCCAAGGGCGGGGAGGCGGGTCGTGCGGCCCCCAGAGCAGGGGGAGGCACAGGCCGCCTGCCGCGCCA
Organism: Dasypus novemcinctus; assembly: GCF_030445035.2. Taxonomy (NCBI): domain Eukaryota; kingdom Metazoa; phylum Chordata; class Mammalia; order Cingulata; family Dasypodidae; genus Dasypus; species Dasypus novemcinctus. The sequence goes on from NC_080676.1 coordinate 166,607,524, forward strand.
ACGGCAGCCTGCGCAGCCCTCCAAGGGGCTGCCAGCGCTCACCCCCGTGTGCTCGACACCGAGAGAGTAGACGCCTGCACGCTCCTCCAGCCTCCGCCCACGGGGTGTCCCCGAGATCCGGGGCAAAGCCTTCACCTGAGAGGCTACTTTTCTATGGTTTCTATGGTTAGAGAGCTTTGTTATGTCTACTTTGGAAATTAAATAAAAAGAAAAAAAAATACAGACACAGAAGAACGCACAGCGAATGGACACAGAAAGCAGACAGCAAGCAAAAAGCTGCTGGGGGGGAATAAAGAAAAAAGGCAAAAAAAGAAAAAAAGTTTTTTTTGTTACAATACACTAAACTGTGACCCCTTTGAGCTCAGGCCTGAATATTCAGGTGAGTCAATTAATTCAGTAAGTATGAAGGCCATGTTTGTAGAGACACACTTAAAAAATAAGGAAACATCTGGCTTACTAGAGTATTTATTCTGGGTGCAGTTTTTCTCTTTAGTTTGGGGCTTCCTGCCCTTTCTCCCTTGCTGGTTGTGCAGTAGGACCCAAGCATGTAGTTGGTGCTGTAAGTCAACTTACAGGTTCAAGCTGCCCTCACTGCCCCAGGGACCAATGAGGCTTCTCACAACTTTCTCATTTGCCAGGAGCAGGGACAAAGTCACAGCTGGGTGCAATAATCCACTTGCAGGCCTACACCGTATTTGCCCAAAGAGACTGATGAAGCTTCACATCCCTTTCTCCCCTGCCTGGGGCAGGGATGGAGCTGCAGGTGTGGGCAGCAATCTGTGCAGTGTGGGTCCAAGATGACCGCAGTTGCCCGGGTAGACTTACAGTTATGCAGTCTGTGTCAGCCAAAGGTCCCTGCAGTTAGCTGGATGGGCTGGTGCAGGGCCCCCCAGCCTCCTCCCTGCCAGAGGTGGGGCTAGCCTAGTCCAGGGCTGCAGGCTGGTCTGGGTGAAAGAAACTGGGTCCTACCATCACTGTGATTTTCAAATAGCCGTGCTGCCCCTCATGCTGGGGACAGAGTCAAAATGGCGGCTGCCGGCCTCTTTCCGGCTCGGGCAGATTCACACCCCAGCTGTTCCTAGGGTTATATCTTAGCCAGTTAAGTCCACCAATCAGTAGCCAAAATTGGAGGTTGTCTCTTCCTCCCATTTTTGGGAAATGGAGCTTCCAATTCTGGCCACAGAAAAGCTCCTGGGGCGGCTCATACCACCAGAGTAGGATGATCACCAGCCTGCATGGTTTGGCCGGAGAGGCTGGCACAGATCCCCTGGCACAGATCCCCCCAGCTCCCTCCCTGCCAGAGGCATGGCTGGGGCCTAGGCTAGAGCTGCATCTGATCTGGATGGAGAGAAGCCGGTCCCCACCAGCACTGGGATTTTCAGCATGCGCTGCTTCCCCTCGTGCCAGGCGCGGAGTTAAGATGGCGGGTCCCCGCCTCTTTCTGACCTGGACAGGCTCAAACTTTAGCTCTTCTCAGGTTATACTGTAGCCCGCTGAATTTACCCATCAGAGCTGAAGTTGGTGCCTACCATCTCTTCTTCCCCCGTTTTTGGGGAAGTGGAGCTTTCAATTCCAGCTGCAGAACAGCGCCCAAGGCGGCTTGTGCCTCCAGCAGAGGATGGGCACCGGCCTCCGGGGCATGGAGCCTCTACTTCTGAATCTTCTCTGCAGGTGAGCAGTCTCCTCCTTGCATTACTTCAAGGATGTTGCAGGATGCTCTTCTGGCCTCTGGAACCCCCAAAGAGGTGCTTTAGCAGCTCCAGAGAGCTCTGGGTGGTACTAACTGCCCTGTAGTGGGAGCTGCCATCTTGCTGGTTGTCTTATTATGTCTTTATGACCATATAGAAGGTCCAGGGTTCAATGCCAGGGCCTCCTGGTGAAGGGAGGCTGGCCCGCGTGCCAAGCTGGCCCACATGGAGTGCTGGCCTACAGAGTACTGCCCCGTACTGGAATGCTGGCCCATATGGAGAGCTAGCACAGCAAGATGGTGCAACAAAAAGAGACACAGAGAAGAGGTAATAAGAGATGCAGCAGACCAGGGAGCTGAGGTGGCACAAGAGAATGATCGCCTCTTTCCCACTCCAGAAGGGCCCAGGATCGGTTCCTGGAGCTGCCCAATGAGAACACAAGCAGGCACAGAAGAACACACAGGGAATGGACACAAAGAGCAGACAACAGGGGTGGGGGGGTGGGGAGAAATAAATAAATAAAATCTTTAAAAAAAAAGTATGTACCAGAGCAGCCACTGGAAAAGTTTATCAGTTCTTAAAAAGCTAAACACATGACCAGGTATGTCTATGTAAACACTCAAAAGAACTGAGAGCAGGGACTTGGGCAGGTGTCTTCTCAGCAGTGTCCACAGCAGCATGTTCACAAAGGTGTCCATGAGGACAGGAAGGGACAAATGCAATGTGGTCTACCCATACAGTGGAATATTACGCAGCCAGTGAAAGGATGTTCTGATACAAGTGACAGCACGGATGAACCGCAAAGAAATCATGTTGAGTCAAGTGAGCCTGACACAAAAGACAAATATCGTACGAGCTCACAGTGATGGTCAGGCTCACGTGTCAGCTCGGCCAGGTAATTGCGCCCAGTTTCTGGTCAAGCAAGCACTGGGCTAATTGTAATACAAGGGCATTTATGGACTTTAGTCACCAGTGACTTTACTGCATGGATGGCTGATTGCGTCTACATCAACCAGGGAGATTGCCATCAGCAAGGAGAGACGCGTCACCCAATCAGCTGAATGCCTTGAAAGGGGAAGTGATTCCAGCATTCAGAGAATTTCCCAGCTTGTCTTTGGACAGCCACCGTCTCCTGGAAACTCATCGAGGACCTTCCCTGGACTTTCATTGGAGCCCCTGGCTGCAGCTGCCTGCGGAACCTGGACTTGTGCCTCCCCACGGTCACGTGAGACTCATAAAATCACATACTAATGACAGATAACTCTGTTGATTCTGTTCCCTAGAGAACCTAATACACTCACCTATACAAAATTAACTATAATACACAGCTTCATAGAAATGGAAAGTAACTGCAGGATAGGGGGGTGGGAGAGGAGGACTGGGGGGTTAATGCCTACTGGGTGACGGAGAGTTCTGGTAATGGATGTTGGGGGCGTGGCACAACATTGTGAATGTGTGCTTGGGAGGGGTCAGGACGGGAAAGTTTATGTTTATATATGTTTTTTTTCCCATTTCTTACTTTTGTTTACATACTTTCTACCATTTTAAAAAGACAGAGAATGACTACAGTGACCCAGACAATTCAATGCAATCCATGGTCCTGGACTGGACCCAAAAACAGAGGACAAAAGGCCCAAAAGGACGTGACTGTGACATTTGCAAAACCGGGAATGTAAACCATAAGCGCTCTATCAATATCACATTTCACGAACTTGGTCACTGCCCTTCAGGCAGTTACGTAAGTGAACGGCGCTGTTGTTGGGAGATGCAGGTGAAGGTCAAGGAGCATGGTGTGTGCAGCTACACTCGTGTGCAGGATACAGACGGACAGAGACAGGCAAGGACGCACGGGCGGGCAGAACGACATGGCACATGGCAAAAGCTGGTGGATCGTGGCATCTGGGGAGTGGTTATGTCAGCCTTCTCTGTATGAGTTTTGCATTATTTTGCAACTTTCCTGTAAGCTTTCAACTGCTAAGAAACATCCTGTAGAAACGGACCATGTACACATGTAACAACGCGGTGGGGGGCCGTGTGACAGGGCGGGCAGGAGCCACAGGTGGTCCGGACCTCAGGCCTCGGGTCCTGCTGGAGGACAAGCCTGAGGCCCACCCAGCCCGAGGGGCCGGTGGTCTCAGCCCCGGGGGTCCAGGCTCCGCCAAGCCCGGTCCGCCTCTAGCTCAGCAAAGCAGCTCTTCTCTTTCTGCCCTTGCCGACGACTTCTTGCAGGGCAGGACTGTTTGAGCCTGTTCTTATCTAACTGCCAAACGGCCTCAGGAGGTGGCCAGGCTGGCCATCCTGGAGAGCCCTGGGCAGGGAGCTTCCGGTCCATGCAGAGTTCTGAGGACAAACTTGGAGAGCAGACCTTTTTTTTTTTTTCAGAGCAGCGATGATTTACAGAAAAATCATGCAGAAAGCACACACCTCCCATACCCCCTCATACAGCTTACTTACCCTATTACTGACATTTTGCATTAGCGAGGAGGCTTTGATACAACGGTGAAACAACGTTGGTGTAATTATACCCTTAACTGCAGCCCCTGCTTTCCCCCGGTGAGCGCAGAAGGGCTGTCCGCCCAAGGCGTCAGGGCTCACACAAGAAGCGCTTTATCGTGGCTTCTGCGAGTCTGCTCACATGACTGGACTGGGCGTGCCAGCAAAACCGCCCCCAGTGGCCAGCCCGGCCGGGAAATGGACGCCCTCTGTTCTTGACCCTGCCTCGGGACTCTGAGGCCTGCGGGGGCTGAAGTGCCCACCAGTGGGCTGGGCGCTGGGCGCTGAAGCAAAACCGTGATGCCAGGGGTTCAGCTGGAAAGCAGTTCTCGGGGGCACAGCCTGCTCCTCGCTGAGTCCAGCTGGGGCTGCGGAGCTTGTGTCCCACCCCAGGGGTCACCTCTCAGTCCCATTCCCGCCCCCCCCCCCCGCCGCTGTCTGCTCCCAGAGTTCCCGTGAGGGTGGGCTCTTGCTCTCCTGGTCTCATGCCCTTCCCTCCCCATTCAGCCCCCAGTCCCCACAGGAAGCCACCGTCCAGCAAAGCTCAACTCTTCCTGTTTTCAAATGCTTTGGGCCTTAGGTCATGCAGTGTCCATGCCAAGTCACCCCTGCTCCCCAACTGTGTTTCCTGGCCCGTCCTCCGGACCTCAGCTCCCCAAGAACAGGAGCTGGGAGTGTCTGTGGGTCTCGGCTGCCACGCTGGACACAGGGTCAGGTGGTCCACAGAGGAGCGGGAGGGAGCCGGAAGCCTGCGGGGCACAGGCAGACACCCAGCCGCTGGTGTGGAGTGAGGCGCCAAGCATCCCTCGGGATAAAACGCTCTGTCCTGCCCTAGCTTGGGGCAGGAGATGACCCAGGGGCCCACTGCGGGACCTTTCGAGGTGCCTGGAACAGCCCGCCCCCCCACCCGCCGTGTCCTTCCCGATTCTCAAACCCACGCTCGCACGTTAAAGGGGGGGCCTGCCAGGCACCCCGTGGGGCAGAGGCCACCACGGCCGGTGTGCGCTCGGCCCGGCCCTGGCGGCCACGGGGACGGGGCGGATCAGCTTACAAGGTCCGCGCCAGCCCACGAAGGCCAGGCCGCCCCCTCCCCAGCCCTGCCGCGCGGAAATGCCCCCCGAGGCCCTGCCCGCGCCCCTCGGCCGCTACCCCACTCGGCGGAGCACGGTCGGCGCGGAGGGGCGTGGAGGGGCGCGGGTGGGGGGTCAGCGACGCAGCCGCTGGGGAGGGCGGCGAGACCCCCAGCCGGCCCGGGGAACCCCGCCCCCGCGGCCCGGCGCCCTCACCTGTTCCCGGCGGCTGCTGCGCCGCGGCCGCGGGGACGAGCAGCAGGAGCAGCGCGGCGCCGCCCAGGAGCAGCCGCCAGCGCGGGCCGGCCTCGCCGGGAGCCATGGCGCGGTGGGTCGGTGGTCACCCACACTCGAGGCAGCACGTCCGAACCGCGACGCCAACGGCGACCGTCTGGGACCCGACGGCGGCGGCGCCGGAAGCGGGGCGGGGTTTGGCCTCGCGCAGTGCGCAGCCGCGGGGCGAGCCCCGCCCCCTGCGGCTCCATGCGCCTGCGCGTCTTGGCTCCGGTGCGACCGAGAGCGCCTGCGCGCCTCTGGAGCGCTGTGGTTGTCTGCGCCTGCGCGGCTCAGGCTGCTGAGGCTCTCTGCGCTTGCGCGGCCTGGTGGGGCACTGGTCCGGTGTGCGGATGCGGAGTGCCGCGGGATATGGAGAGGGAGTTTCTAGGTGGAGGAGCGAGCCGTGACCTTTAACCTGAAGTGGTGGAGGGGTCCGAATCTTCCCCTCTGGGTTGAAGGCACCGCCTGCTCTCTCTGGCGGTGCAGAGAACAACGCTTCCCTCGCGGACCCCCTCCCGGACACCCCTGCCCCGACACCCGCGTCTCGCCCATCTCCGCCCCCGCCGGCCCCATGCACCCCCTTCCCGCGCTCGCCCGCCCCGGGCACCCCCTTTCCGCGCTTCCCCTACCCGCGCACCCCCTTCCCGCGCTACCCCTTCCCGGAGCACCCCCTTCCCGCGCTCGCCCTCCCCGGGCACCCCCTTTCCGCGCACCCCCTTCCCGGGGCACCCCTTTCCCCCTCTCCCGCCCCGGGCACCCCCTTTCCGCGCTTCCCCTACCCGCGCTCCCCGTTCCCGCGCTCCCCCGCCCCGGGCACCCCGTTTCCGCGCTTCCCCTACCCGCGCACCCCCTTCCCGGAGCACCCCCTTCCCGCGCTCGCCCTCCCCGGGCACCCCCTTTCCGCGCACCCCCGCCCCGGGCACCCCCTTCCCGGGGCACCCCTTTCCCCCTCTCCCCCGCCCCGGGCACCCCCTTTCCGCGCTTCCCCTACCCGCGCTCCCGGTTCCCGCGCACCCCCGCCCCGGGCACCTGCTGGCCCCACAGGCACCCGCCTCTCGGGCGCCTCTCCCTAAAGCACAGCCCCGCGGCACAGGCGCTCCCGGGGCGCGGGTGGGACCGCGGACTCGCGCGGACGGCGGGGCTGGGCGTGCGCCCGCGGTGCGCGGTGGCGGTGATGAGGGGAGGCCCGCGCGCTCCAGGCACCTGTTAGGCACGCGGCTTGGAAAATGCAGAGAAAAAGGTCACCTGTGACGCCTCCGCCTTAGACTTGGTCGCCTGGAACGGAATCGCTCCCGCCGGCCGTTTCCTACTTGACCGTGACGATCATTCCACGCGCGGGTCACCCGGGAGCTGGTCCGGGTCGCCGCCGTCCCGGCGGTTCATCCCCCGGGCCCGGGTTCCCGCCCCGCGCCCCCCGGCCTGTCGCCCCTCGCCCCGACACCAGCGCGCCCCAGCCGTGCGCCCCCCGCGCGCCGCGCCCCTGGCCACCCCGCCCACCGCTTCCCGCGGCCACGTGCCGCTCTGCCGGGTCCGAGTCGCGACCTCGCGTGTCGCCGGGGCGGGGGGACGATCCCCCGCAGCTCGATGGCTCCCTGAGGTCCTGCGGGGGCAGCCCCAGCGCCCGGCGGGGGACCTGGATGACGCGCCCTCAAGGGCGTCCCTTCCCCTTCCTCTCCTCCCCGCAGTCTACCGTCCTCAAATCCTTCTTCCCTTACACCTTTGCAGAAGATCTTGTCTGTCTGTGAGGGCTTGCTTCTCTGTGTGCATTAGGAACACTTGAAACCACTCAACGTTTGAACCTCTGTTGTTGAAACTACCGCTTAAATTCCCCAGAGCTTTGCCTTTCTTCTCCTTTTCTGGAGGATACTGCAATCTCAGCACCGTTGGATGAGAGGGTTTGTGGCCGAGAGCACCCTCTGCTCCTGGTGCACTTTCTGTGGCTAAGAGACTTAAAACGGAGGTGGGGTGTCCTGGAGGTGACGCTCAGCGTCTCGGCAGATGTCACAGACGCCAGGGTCTGCGGAGCCTCCACAAGTGTCCCTAAACCTCGCCAAGGACATCGGGACACAGACCAGAGATGACAAGCTCAGCTATCCAACCTGGAGCACGACTGGAGCCCCCAAACAGCCCCCAGCCACAAACGGCTTCTCTTTTAACAAGAAGAGTCTACTCTTCTTTAAAAACCCTTGCCAGGGCAGAGGATGTGGCTCAAGCAGTTGGGCACCTGCCTACCACACGGGAGGCCCTGGGTTCGGTCGTGGTGCCTCCTAAAGAAGACGAGCAAGACAGTGAGGTGGTGCGACAGGCTGCAGAAATGCCAAGATGGACACAACGTGGGCTGCTGCCGGAATCCGTGCCCCCCAAACTGCAATTCTAAGACCCCAAACAAAGGCCTTTGTTCCAGCTCAGTTTGCTCTATCTCAGGTGACTGGTTACATAAGAAATATGCACGTCCAGTCGCTTTATTTTTTTCAAGGTTTATTTATTCCCCTCCCCTAAGTTTTTGCACTTGCTGCCTGCTCTCTATGTCCACTTGCTGTGTGCTCGTCTTCTCTTTAGGAGGCACCAGGAACTGAACCTGGGACCTCCCATGTGGGAGAGAGGAGCTCAATTGCTTGCGCCACCACAGCTCTGTGCTTTGTTGTGTCTCTCGTTGTCTTTTCTCTTTGTCTGCTTGTTGCATCAGCTTGCTGTCTTGCTCATCTTCTCCAGGAGGCACCGGGAACTGAACGGGACCTCCCATGTGGTAGGCAGGAGTTCAGTTGCTCGAACCACATCCACTTCCCTAAAGCCTTCTTTTTTTTTTTTTTTAAGAGTTACCTATAAATTTCCCCCCTTCCCTTCCTCCTGCCGTGCTGTTTTTGCTGTCTGTGTTGTCTTCTCATTTTCTCTCCTCTAGGATTCACCGGGATTCTATCCTGGAGACCTCTGATGCAGAGAGAGTTTCCCTGTCAACTGTACCACGTCAGTTCCTGGTTTCTACTGTGCTTCACCTTGACTCTCCCCTTGTCTCTCTTTAGATGCATCATCTTCTTGCTGCGTGACTCACTTGTGTGGGCACTGGCTCGCCACACCGGCACACATGCAGGCGCTGGGTCACCACACGGGCACTTGCGCGGGCACTGGCTTGCCCTGCAGGCACGCTTTCTCTTCTTTTTCACCAGGAGGACCCAGGGATCGAGTCCAGGGCCTCCCATGTCTGCTTCCGTAAAGCCTCCTTAAGACCATTTTCATAGCCAAAGTAGGGAGGGGACAGGGGAGCTGCTGGTGGGTTTGGGAATTGCGCAGGAATAACAAGAGGTCCGTCCTCAGGCCTCCTCAGGGTGGTCCTGGGGGGCCGCCTGGCCCTCCCTGGTTGGCGGCTCCCCTGGCTCAGCAGCACCTGCGCTGCGGCCCAGTGCCTGCCTTGGGTGCTGTTTTTTTGCACTGCCCAGGACCCCAAAGCCACTACTGGCTCGTGTTTCTTCACTGTCGCCCATCCGAGGGAGGCGGGGCGGCGGGCATGCACTTCAGTGCCCTCAGGGCGGTGGGCTTTGCCGCTTCCCTGGGAAGGGGCCGAGATCCCTGGGTGGGGGGCTGACGGGTGAGATGAGAGCACTTCCGTAAGCCAGGGCTAAGAATTAACAAGTAATTGTGATTACAAAATCATCACATAGTGCCTTATGGTGTGCGACAGCCGAAGGCTAATATCGGAAACTCGTGAAGCTGGCAGGAGCGGTGCCCCCGTTGGCGGTTACTCTAGACTCAGGCTCACCCTGCGCCCGCTTGCTTTGTGAAGGTGGTTCTAGGCTGACTGCCCGGGTTTCTAGATGAGACTCACCTCTGCGTGCTTACTATTGGATGGGGGTTCTAGACTGACCCTACCCTTCTTTCTAGATTAGGCCCACCCTCCTGTGCTTGCTATCGGGATGGCCACCACTTCACCCACCTCTTCAATATCCAAATCCTCCTATGAAGAAAAAGAAAAAAAGAAAACATTTCTCACATAAAAGTATCTTTATTTTAATTTTATTCTACTTGGCTGAACCTCCCTAGGTTTATATGGATACTAATAAGTTAACATTGTCTGTTAAATCTTTAAAATAAAATTGTAAGTTTTTGGTTAATGAAATTATTTTTACAAATGTCTTTTAAAAACGATTGTTTTGTAGACTGTATGAAAACAGTTCAGGGAAACGGACTTGGCCTAGTGGTTAGGGCGTCCGTCTACCACATGGGAGGTCCGCGGTTCAAACCCTGGGCCTCCTTGACCCGTGTGGAGCTGGCCCACACGCAGTGCTGATGCGCGCAAGGAGTGCCCTGCCATGCAGGGGTGTCCCCCGCGTAGGGGAGCCCCACTCTCAAGGAGTGCGCCCCGTAAGGAGAGCCGCTCAGCACGAAAGAAAGTGCAGCCTGCCCAGGAATGGCGCCACACACACTTCCCGTGCGGCTGACGACAACAGAAGCGGACAAAGAAACAAGACGCAGCAAAAAGACACAGAGAACAGACAACCGGGGGAGGGGGGGAATTAAATAAATAAATAAATCTTGAAAAAAAAGAAAACAGTTCAGAGATCTTTACAGTAACTGTTGGAGAAAAAACGGCATTCCCTGGGACGTGGAGACTGATTGACCACAAGCCAAGAATTTATTGGGAAGCTCTCCCAACGGAGGGGCTCTGAAGAACAGACTTCAGCTCCCCCCCCACCAGCATGGTGGGGTCTGAAGAGAGACTTCAGCCACTCCTGGAAGGGGGGGACTTGAATTTATACAGAACTTTCCTAGGCGGGGAAATGAGAGTTAGTGGGAGGGAGGTTGAGGGGGTTTATGATTTCTTGGAACGCTGCAGGAGCAGATGTTTCTTTTCATGTGTAGGGATTAAAGGATATGTGAACAGTACAGGTTTCCATCTCAGTTTTCCTCTGATATGCAGGTAGAGGTACTAAAGCTCTCCATCTCCCTCTGAAATGCAGATGGTGAAGATCTCTATCTCCCTTTATTCCTGTCTCTAAGAGGTTTCTTTGTTTAACCTGTGGGGAAGTGCCTGCCAGGCGCTCAGACAGGGACGGGGATTGCCTTCTTCCTGATACATATCAGGGGAAACTGAGCTGCAGCTGGTTAGTAATCGCAAACCTCTAACAGTAACTTAGAGCATGAAGTTTGCAGGTGAGTAAAGTGTGTGCAGTGCACTTTGTTGAAGAAGGAAATGCGGTGTTGTCCTAAAGTGAAACAACTAGTTATTCACAGAACAGAATTAGGGCAGTAAGATGAGACTGAAATGGTTATGGAGAGAAGTAGAAGGCTTGCGAAAGCTCATTTAAGGGAGTGTGTTTCGTCCTAAGATGGCTGGTTTTCATAAAATCAGGTGGAAATATGTAGGACAAACTTGAATGGATATGGAAAGTTGTGGAACGATTTGTGGAGGTAAATTTCGCTGTTGCTGACTGTAATTCAATCTGCTCGTTTAAAAGTGAAATTCGTCCTGAGGTAAAGTAACTGGTCTATATGATTTTAAGTGGTTGAAAGAGGTTATAGAAATTATAAGTTGTGGGACATTGTAAAAGCATTTTCCAAACTGAGAGATTTCAATGTAAATGGCTTCCTGTATGTCGTGCTGGCCTTACGTATTGTTAGACAAATGGATGCCCAATGCTCTTCTATTTTGTATGACAACTGGTGCCTCCCTGGGACACGGAGGCTGATGATTGCAGCCAGGAAGTTTATTGGGAAACTCTCCCAACAGAGGGGTTCTGAAGAGAGACTTCAGCCCGCCCTGGCCGGGGAGGGTGGTGGGTATGGCTTGTCCAGTCCATCAATAGGCTAGGCGGGGAAACTGAGTACAGCCTGGGGCCCAGCGGCCAGGGGAGGTGGCCCAGGCGGTCTTGACTGCGGAGGGGTGGGCGGTGCCTGGGCCCGAGGGGGTGGGGCCCTCATCTGCTCCGCTCTGTTCCTTCTGGGGAGGGGAGGGCTGCCTCCCATCCCTGGCCGTGGCTTAATGGGTGATGGCTGGAGGCTGCCTTTCTTCATTTAGGTCCTGCAGGTGTTGAGTCCCCGCCTTGTGACCTGGGAATCCTGGCAAACCTTGTAGGGGAGCCTCTAGCCTTCCTAACTCTTAATCATATCTAGATATGATGAAGGGCCTGAGTCCTGGGCGTACTGGGCAGAACGGGAGGGTGAGGGGTGAGGGGCGTCGACTCCGTCTGGCGACTTGCTGCTGTGGGGGTGGAGAGGAGGTCCCTTCCGTCCTGCCCGGTGGGTTTTGGCTTCTGGTCCCGCAGAGGGTGTTTTGCTGTTCTCGCGGCCGAAAGACGCCGTTCACCGACGCCTGAGCTGTTGACTGTATGACTCGGTGGATGAGTCAGACGAGAAGCTGAAGGAGACGAGGGCCAAGGAGGAGAGGCAGCCGCACTGTCAGCGATGGCGCTGACAGGGGAAAAGGGTTGACCTGAGGGGCGAGGAGACGTGAGGAAGCAAGAGGGACGATCCCGACTTGCTCTGGAGCTGTTGTCTCGGGCCCTCGGAATGACTTCTATGTTTTCCTTTGAAGTTTTGAGATTTTCTTCCACCTGCCCCGTTCCGTTAATATAGAAACAAGTTTCATTTGTGACCACGCGGGGGCCTCCCACGACAGTGGCGAGGACGCCCAGGGCTCTTCTGTTTTGTGTGACAACTGATGCCAGGCTGTGAGTGGCCCGTTGTGGGTTGCTGATGGCCTGATGGTTGCATTCCAGGGGAGCTGTGATGTGGTGGATGTGCAGGGTTGCTCGTTCTAACACTGGAACACCTGCCAACCAGAGCAGGCCGCGGAAGACGGTGTGCCCTGGGCCAGGCCTTTCCAGGACTGGGTTATCGTGGGCACAATATCCAAATTCTGGGTCCCCTAAGAAGTGCCTCTTTCCTGCTCCTTCAGTTGCTGAGGCTGAAGTGAGGTTTCAAGAGAAGAACCGAGGCTGGGTATTTGTCCAGAGGAGGCCGTATCGTGGGGTTTTAGGAGGGTGGTGTTAGGAATAGTGGACACTGTTACCGGATCTTGTCTAGGTTCTTGACTGTGCTGCAGAAATGAACTTCAGGAGCACGTCGGTGAGTCAGGCCAGTAACTCATTCAGGTAGGGAGGGGCGAGAAATGGGAGAAAGTAACAGAGCAGGGGTCCCAGGTGAAGAGGTGGGGGCTGAAAAGTGATAGAGAGGGCTGATCCACAGACTACAACTCCCCACTCTAGGTTCTAAATCCCTCGGTTTACTTGCATGGCCACGTGGCAAAGGAGAAATGTCCAGAGCGGTGCACGGAGGGCAGGACCGGGCGACAGGCGAGAGCGTGAGAGCTCGGGTGGGGGGGGGGCCTGCCTTTTGAGCTGCTGGTCATCTCACCCCTTTGCTAATGGCAGGGGAGGAGTTCCAGCTGTTCCCTATTTTGATTGCTTATTTCTCCCCTCAACCTCCCAGGAGGGCCCAGTGATCACGTCCTTGGGGCATACCCAGGCTTCTCCCGGCTTCTGGAGGAAGTCTTCTCCTGAGGGGCAGAATCTCGGGGAGCTCTTCCAGCAGCCGTCCTGGGGCACTGGTGTCCACGTGGACTCTGCCAGTTCCAGGTCCGTCTCTTGATTCCCTGCCTTACTAGCCGGCTTCGCTAGTATAGGGCAAGTTCCCACATTCGGTGGAGTGTCAGGTATGCGGTGTCATCCACAGAAACCCGTGCCCGCAAGCGTTAGTGCGTTGAGGGGCCTGAGGGAATGAAGTGAGAATGGGGTGGCTGGGAATGCTGAATGTTTGGGTCCTGCCTGCCATATACTACGTTAACCTATACAGGAGAGCGGTTGTGAGAAATAAATCTTTTAGAAGACAATTAGGCTCACCCAATTGTGGAGAAGGAAAGAATTTATTCTCAATCTTGCAAGAAGGGGTACACAACCAGAAAACGTGGCTGGGGCCCAGAACAAAGAAGAGTGACACAATTTATACCCCTAAGCCTAGCAGCAAGCCCTCCCTCTGTTTCTCCATAGATTGGATGCTTCAGAAGTTACCGCCTGTCCAAGAAGATCTAACTTTCCCACCAAAAGTTTGTAATTAACCACTTCTCTCATCACATTCCAACCGTTTTAGTTCTTACCTGCTTCCTTTTGCCAAATAAAGAATGGAATTTAGTGCTGAATTGGTACTGACTTAGCTCTTTCTTGGGCATCTTTTTTACTGCCTATAGGACTGGCTTAAGCTGGTTTCCTTTGTTCCTGCTTAACCCGGGAGTGGGAGACTGAGGCAGTAGGCTGCCAGGTTACGTTAATTAGTATTTTCTCTTTATGTGAAAACTAAACTAATCTTTGTTTCTTACAATTGTCCCTCTTTTTTTTAAACTCTTTTTAGTTTTCACATTTCCATTCTTCAAGTTTTCTTTTTTCTTTTTTAAGATTCATTTTATTTATTTCTCTTCCCTTCCCCTCCCACCCCTGTTGTCTGCTCTCTGTGTCCATTTGCTGCGTGTTCTTCTTTGTCCACTTCTGTTGTTGTCAGCGGCACAGGAATCTGTGTTTCTTTTTGTTGCGTCATCTTGTTGTGTCAGCTCTCCATGTGTGCAGTGCCATTCCTGGGCAGGCTGCAGTTTCTTTCGCGCTGGGCAGCTCTCCTTACGGGGCGCATTCCTTGTGCATGGGGCTCCCCTATGCAGGGGACACCCCTGTGTGGCAGGGCACTCATTGCGCACATCAGCACTGTGCATGGGCCAGCTCCACACGGAGGTTTGAACCGCGGACCTCCCACGTGGTAGGCAGACGCCCTAACCACAGGGCCAAGTCCACTTCCCATCCATTCTTCAAATTTTCTAAGCGCTATCTCACACTCTTCATCATAAGGATCTCCTTCTTTAAGGAGGTACAGCTTGTTTTGCCTACACTGTATGGGCATTTGTTTGGTTAGGGTGGTTTCGATGGGTCTTTGAACTAGCCCTCAGGCATGGAATGATCCAGCATCCGACTGTGGTGAGCGCCCCAGCTGAGGTAATGAGGGGAGTTGAGATGGACAGTGCAGCCCCTTTCCATTTTCCAAACCAATTTTCAAGCCATCCTGTGAGTGAATTACTAATGTCAGAATTCTCTGCTAATTCCTCAGATAGGGCTGTGAGGCCTTGTACAGCTTTAGTGATAGTTCCGTCAGGGGCAGTGTTATTGGGGATGATGTACAGCAACTACCTCCAATCATGACACAGACTCCCCCTTTCTCCGCTAGCCTCATAGCTAAGGCCACTCTATTTTCCCATGTCTTTCTGCCAGTAGCATCTAATTGTCCTGCAATTCCCTTAACTGCATTCCTGGTGTAATTAATACATCTCTATTGGTTATAATAAATATAATTAAATTTACATTTTTATTAATGGCGACCTACCAGAACAAGAATGACTCAAACCCAGCTGCTACCTGATTTTTAGCCTTAAATTCATCTGGGACTCCTCGGGGAATTCCTTTATTGTTTCGATAGATCTGCTCATTAATAGACTCAAGTAAACTTCTCTTTTCTCTTCCTTCCTGGTTGTTACTTTTGCTTTTTTTTTTTTAATGCCACGGTGAATGGGTAGCCAGTTGGACCAGAGCACAGGTCCCGCCCCACCTCTCAGGCAGTATTGGCCGGAGAACACCCTTTCCACAGGACCACCACAGGTTTGCTGGAGATCTGACCAAACTGGAGAAATTGTCAGTACGACCACTGCTCACATTCCACACTTGTGTACACGAGACCATAGTTCCTAGGTCCTGGTGTTGTAGAATTTGAGAGAAGTTCAATTATTTGAGTATAGAGAGGCCAGGACTCAGGAATGATTTTGAGAAGGAAAAATGGTTTATTGACGGCCGGCCAGCCTTGGGAGCTTTCTGTTTCAATCCTGAGCCCCGAACAAGATTTTTTAGTCCCTTTTATACAGAGAGGAAAGGCCAAATGGTCCTTTTGTTTCAGTTCTCAATAGGCTTGAATTAGCATATATTTCCACATTTTAGGTAAGCTTTTAGCATGGACCTCAGGCATTCCAGAAGCTTTTAGCATATTTTGTTTGCATTTCCCCTGAATACTTAAAGTTTATAGACCTTGCATTGTTAAGCTGTCTCCTGCTCACGGAGGGCAGGACTGCAGCCTTTTATCATCCCACACCCACAAGTCACAGATAGTTTAGGTTATCTCTGAAGAGACAAAGAGCCTTCCACCCATAGCCACATCACTGGAATCCTTTCCCCTGTCTCTAGAGACAAGCAGGGTGATTCCCTGGGCCTAGACGCAAGACAGGTATGGCCTTGATGTTTCTGTTTTTGACCGTGGGAAGAGAGATGACAATGTACTACAATTTTCACCAGGAGTAGCATTTTGGAAGAGGAGTATCATGCACTTAAACTCCTTTTCATGCTTTTCCATACCGAGCAGAAAGGTTACAATATGAGCTGTGGGTGGCCTGTTGCACAAGCATGACAGTTGCTTTTGTTTAGACTCTGGACTGTATATTTGATCCTTTCTACCCAGGCATTTGTGTCCCCATATCCTGTCTCTATTTCTATGGTTTGCTTTAAATCTTCTGCCTTAAGTATCCTGACTACTTTGGGATCATTTTGAATTGGGGAACTGGCCTTTGGTGGGTTCTCCTGTGGTAATTCTAAAGGGCTAGCTGGAGAGGGCGTTGTCGATGTCATAGCCACACGGGGAGGAAGGACTCAGATACGGAGCCTCCCCAGAGGAGCTTTACCTGTAATGTCTGCTCCCATTCCATACACTCTATCAGCTACTGGGTTTCCGGTGCTGCTCCCAGTTTCTAATTTGTCTGCTTTCTTACTAGTTATTATTACTGGATTGCAGTGATGACTTTTGTAGTCTGGCGGGGTATTACCTTTAGTGGCCTCAAACTTGGTGGGACACATCCATATTCATGGTCGATTCCTTATACTGGGTAGTCCATCATACATCATCCCAGGAGGGGTGGGGGGGGGGTCGACTGTAACCGTTCCCCACTGGCTCTGGGCATAGGTATTTATTTTCCCCACTCAGCCATCGTTGGTGCTCCAAATTCCCACAGTCTATTACTTGGCAGGTGTCAAACTGCACCGTCTGGGACTCTAGACCTTCAGTCACATTTCAGGTCAACCTTCTCTCCTCTTCCCCCCCAGTTATTGTTTTTTCAGGGTGATCTTTAAGGGATCTGGGGCTGAAATTATTTTCCAAGACTCAGACAAAGTTGTTGGGTACTTATCATCTGGTTCAGGTACTGGTCCCTTTACTCAAGTGTAACGAGTCCAGCCTTTTTCTGCCATTTGGACTGCAGTTTCAGTTGTCAGCAAGACTTGATAAGGTCCTTCCCAGGTCGTTTGGAGTTTGGACAGCTGCCAGGTCGGTGTTGGTGGACTGCAAATTCCAGAGGCAGAGTCTGAGCCAGCAAACCCCGATGTCTGAGGGATGACAAAGGAGAAGACAGGGCCAGTCTATAATTTTGAAGAAAGAGATCCTTCGACTCAAAGGAGGGAAGCTCTCCAGGCTTCCCAGGGAAGGGCAGACCGAAAAGCATTTTATAAGGAGAAATTCCCAGTTCCCTCCCGGGGACACTTCAGATTTTTAACAGAGCTATAGGTAAACATTTAACTCATGGTAATTTGGTTTCTAAGACCAACTTTGAGAGATGTTTTTTAAAGGTTTGGTTCATTCTTTTCACTTTCCCTGAGGATGGTGGGCGCCAGGGTGTATGGGAGTTCCATGTGACACCTGGACCCTGCATAATATTTTGCAACACTCTGGATGTAAAGTGACTGCCATTGTCTGAATCTATGTTTTCTACTAACCCGTACTGGGGAATGATTTGTTCAAGGATAATTTTTGAAGTCCCTGAGGCTGTAGCTGAAGCAAGAGGGTATGCTTCTACCCACCCTGCCAGGTGATCCACAATAACCAGAACACACTTTAATTGACCTACAGGGGCATTTCAGTACAATCAACCTGAAAGCTCTGGAATGGTCTGAGGCCGGGCTCCCTCCCCCTGGCACTTACTTTCTTAAAACTTTCTTATTAACTTTCTGACTGATTATGCACTGCCCACTTATTTGTTTGGGTATAATACAAAGGCCCACACACCTGAAATGCCTGAGGACCAGGTCACGCATGGCCTGTGCTCCCCAGGGACTCCCTTGGTGCGAAACCGCTCGTACTTCCCTCAGTATTTGCTTATTCAACTTCTGCCAGCTGTCTGGGAGGAGCCACCTCCCTTGGCTATCTAAGGTCACCCCCGGTTGTTCTAGTTGTTTTACTTCCTTTTCAGAGAATACAGGGATTCCAATTTCTTTGGGCATGGAGGGCATCAGGACCATTAGTTCCAGAGGGGAGCAGAGGGAAGCCTCTTTGGCCTTCTCATCAGCCAATCTGTTGCCTTTTGCTTCAAAAGTGTGACATTTCTGATGCCCATTTATGTGTACCACAGTTATCCCTTGGTAAGAGCAGACTGGCTAACACTTGTTTTACCAGTTCCACATGGACTAATTCCTTCCCTCTGCTGCTGATCAATCCCCTTTCTTCCCAAATTTTTCAAAAGATGTGGACCACACCAAAGGCATATTTAGAATCTGTGCAGACTGTACCATCTTTTTCCTCTAACAATTTGAGGGCTTGATTTAATGCACACAGCTCACAAGTTTGAGCTGACCAATCATTGGGCAGTCGGCCAGCTTCTTTGACCTCACAAGTTAGCCCATCAACAACAGCATAGCCATTGTGCCTTTTTTCCTTCCAGGACCCTAGAAGACCCATCTATAAACGATTTTCCCCCCGAATGTAAGGGAAGGGTCCCTAGGTCAGGCTGGACTCGGGTCTGGTATTCAATTAAGTCTAAACAGTCATGTTCAGGAATTTCTACTTGGTTGGGACCTTTCCAAAGGAAAGAAGCTGGGTTCAGACTATGATCAGTTGTCAGTATTAAATCATCTTTTTCCATTAGAATAGCCTCATATTTCAGAATTCGGGAATCCATTAACCATCTTCCTGCTTTTTGAGACAAAATAGTCCTGACCTGATGAGGGGTGCTAACAACTAAGGCCCCTCCCAAGGCCAGTGTCCTGCTTTCTTCTACTAAGAGAGCAGTTGCTGCCATGGCCTGAACACAGCCCGGCCATCCCCTGGAGACAGGGTCCAGGATTCTGGAAAGGAAGGCCATGGGCTTCTTTTAGCCTCCCCAGATCTGGGTTAGGACTCCCAAGGCTGTCCCCTCTTCTCCTGTCACAAACAGATGGAAAGGCTTCTCGAGGGAGGGGAGGGCTAGAACAGGGGCTAGCACTAATGCCTGCTTGAGCTCCTCTAAGGCCTTTACTTCCTCCTCCTTCCATTCTAATCTGTCAGTTCCTCCTCCAACAGTCTTTGGTATAACCCTTTGGTTTGGGATACAAAAGAATCTACCCATAATCTACAATATCCCACCAACCCCAAAAATCTTCTTAGTTCTCTTTTTGTCTGGGAAAAAGGTAATTCAGTAATGGCCTGAATTCTTTCTGGATTTATCTTCCTCCTCCTTCACTAATGAGATGACCCCCAAGTGTTTTACTTCCTTTTCTACAAATTGTAGTTTACTTTTTGACCCTCTTAGCCCTTGATTCCCCAGGACATTCAATACGCTCTTTGTAGTTTGGACCACTCTCTGCCTTTCCTCACCTGATAATAGCATATCATCTACATACTGTAAAAGGGAAATTTCAGGTGGGACTGCAAATTTCTCCAATACTTTTTCCAGTTCCTGCCCAAAGAGGTTGGGGATTCTGTGAAGCCTTGGGGTGAAACTGCCCACCTATACTGCCGTTTTCTTCCTGTAGAGGGATCCTCCCACTCAAAGGCAAACAAGTCTCTGCTCTCTGGATCAAGGGGACAGGCCCAAAAGGCGTCCTTTAGATCTATTACACTAAATCATTTATGATGGCAGGGATCTTACTAAGCAGAGCATATGGATTTGGGACTACTGGGTGCTGAACCTGAATGATTTGATTAATGGCCCTTAGATCCTGTACCAACCTCCAACTACCGTCTGATTTCTGAACAGGCGAGATAGGAGAATTGACGGGGGACATGCAGGGCTCCAAGAGCCCATCCTCAAGGAGGCCTTGGATGATGGGCTGAAGTCCCGCCTCCCCTTAAGGGGAATGGGATGTTGTCTTCAACAAATAATTTCCCCTTCCTTTTTCAATTTGATTTTAATAGGGGATACCTGCAACCCCGTCTATTCCCTCCTCTCCCACACTTTCTATTCTTTTTCATCTTCTTCAGTGAGCATGGCTAAGACTACTTCCATCTGCCCATCCCTTCCTTCCAAATCCAGACCCATGAACACTATTAAGTCCCTTCCCAACAATTACTCCTGGCTTCTGGGATGTACAACAAAGGGCCTACGATTTGACTGTCCTCCCAACAGATATTAGTGGGAGCAAGAATGGGAACCTCAAATCCTTCTCCTTTTACCCCTGAGACTAAGGGAACTGCCAGAGAGTTGGGTCCTCTGGGAAGATGAGTCACAGAGGATGGGGCTGCACCAGTGTCCACTGGAAATGTAATTTCTTCCTGTTATGGGCCACCCTTAGATTTACTAAAGGCTCCTGGGGCTTTAGAAGTGAGGAGCCTCAGACCCCCCTAATCCTCAAAATTCATGAGTGGGATTACCTGGCTCTCTCTTTCTCTCTTTTTTTTAAAGATTTATTTATTTTATTTATTTCTCTCCCCTTCCCCCCCACCCCAGTTGTCTGCTCTCTGTGTCTATTTGCTGCGTGTTCTTCTTTGTCCACTTCTGGAGTTGTCAGCAGCACGGGAATCTGTGTTTCTTTTTCTTGCGTCATCTTGCTGCTTCAGTTCTCTGTGTGGGCAGCACAATTCTTGGGCAGGCTGCACTTTCTTTCACACTGGGCAGCTCTCCTTATGGGGTGCACTCCTTGCCCATGGGGCTCCCCTACACGGGGACACCCCGGCATGGCATGGCACTCCTTGCACGCGTCAGCGCTGCGCGTGGGCCAGCTCCACACGTGTCAGGAGGCCCGGGGTTTGAACCGCGGACCTCCCATGTGGTAGGCGGATGCCCTAACCACTGGGCCAAGTCCGCTTCCTGGCTCTCTTTCTTTAAGCTCACGCATTCCCTTTTGAAATGATCAGGCCTCCCACAGTGAGAGCACTCTGCAGAGCCTTGCATTCTCCTTGCCCCTTATCTAGGTAAGCCCATTTTGCATCTTTATTTGGCCTCTGCCAGTTCCCTCCCTGACTTGTCTCCAGTCTTTTCCTCACCATTTGATCGACTGTGCTAATCATAGCCCTTGCTTTCTGTTTCTGCTTTTCCTCCTCTCTCCTTACAAACACTTTCTGGGACTCTCTCAATAACTCTTCCAATGGCTTATCCATCCATCCTTCTATTTTCTGAACCTTCTTCTGAATGTCAGGCCAAGACCCTTTCACATAGCTGACTTTTAACATTCCCTGAGCCACAGGATTATCAGGGTCCATCCCTGAATATTTCCTCACTTGGTCCCTCAATCATTGCAGGTAAGCAGAGGGAGTTTCATCCTTCTCCTGGGCTACTTCAAAGGCCTTACTCAAGTTTTGAGATTTGGGTACGGCCAATTTGATCCCCTGTAGAATGAGGTCTCTAAGATCTTTCATGTGTGCTCTGTCCCCCAGGTCATTATTATCCCAATTAGGGTCTGTGTTTGGGAACTTCTGTTCTGCTGCCATCAACCCCTGTCCAGGTGGATGCTGCCTTTCCCACTCCTTCATAGCTGCCCTCTGCACCATTCCTCATTCTTCTCCCGTACAGAGGATATTCAGTAGGGACATAAGTTCAGGTCAGGTGTATAAACTAGGACCTAGGAATTGATCTACTTGTTCAGCCAGCCCCACTGCATCTTCCATTAGAGATTTCATCTCCTTTTTGAAGTTCCTTACTTCAGTACTTGTCCGTGGGGCATTTACATAGCCGATCTCCCCTGGCCCCATTGGTACTTCTCTCAGAGGATACAAAGCCTCAATGGAGTTTTGTTTTTTTACTCTCTTTTCCTCAGATGCTCTGGGGAATGGAAAATTTTGTATATCTTTCTTACACTGTTCCAGTTCTTTCCTCAGCTCTTGGTGGGCTGTAACCAATGGGGCTGTTGGCCCGGCTGGATTCTCCGGTTCCCCAGGGCTTACGATGGGTTCTATTGGGCCCTCCAAGTCTAACGGCCCTTCTCCTGGGAGGGGAGGGGGAACATAAGGAGGAGGGAGATTAGACAGGGGGTCCCAGGGTTTAGTTTCTATAGCTTTTATTTCTGCAGCCTTAGTTCCTGCAGGCTTAGTCTTGGGGCCTGGATTCTCAGCTTCCATAGGATAGAAAGTGGCCCCCTTTCCCTTTAACCAGCACATGGCACAGTCAGACTCTTCTCTGGAGGAGGGTGTTTCCCCATTAACACACAGTACAAGCTCAGCACAACGCCAATCCTCATCTGCCCCGAATTTTGGCCAGAATACGTCAGGCAGTAAAATACTTTCCTTGGTCCAGATACAACAGCGGCATTTAATCATTTTCTGCTTGTCTTTTCCCTTGGTCCGATGACTATTGGTCCAATGCCTTAACATCCTCTTTAGTAGACTATCTGGAGGAACGTCTCTGGGGGATCCTACAGATACCCTTCCCCTTTTTTCCAGTTGACTGACTGTCTCTATTTCCCATTCTGAATCTTGTCTGGGTTTCTCTCTTTTGAATCTTTTGCTTTGTCCGTCTCTGGCCCTTTCCCTCCCGGGAGAAGGGAAACGTGAACTGGGACTCCGCACTCACTCCACACTGTATGCCACGCGGCTCATGCACACACAGTGAACCTCAGACTCATCAGAATCCCCGACCACCGAGGTAATAGTTAATAGCCTTTGTTCTTACCTTGGTTCATGCATGGAGTCACCTGGTCAACGAGAGGCAGATTTTCTCTTCCCTTTTTCTCATCCACAATCAGCAGATCTAAGCGTCTGTTCTCGGGCCTCCTGGCTGCCAGAGGCAAGGCCCCCGCCGGTGGAGTCCAAGACCCTTATACAGCGGGGCGCGCCTCCCCGTCGTCCACCCCAGGGGTCCACTCTCTGAAGCCTCAGAATCCCAGGTGAGCCCCCAAAGCCGTTAGAAAGAAATCTTCCAGAAGAAAATTAGCTTCACCTGAATGTGGAGAAGAAAAGAATTTATTCTCAATCTTGCAAGAAGGGGTACACAACCAGAAAACGTGGCTGGGGCCCCGAACAAAGAAAAATGACACAATTTATACCCCTAAGCCTAGCAGCAGGCCCTTCCTCAGCTTCTCCATAGATTGGATGCTTCAGAAGTTACCGCCTTTCTGAGAAGATCTAACTTTCCCACGCAAAAGTTTGTGATTCACCACTTCCACCATCAATTCCAACCATTTTAGCTTTTACCTGCTCCCCTTTGCCAAATAAGGAATGGAATTTAGTGCTGAATTGGTACTGACTTAGCTCTTTCTTGGCATCTTTTTTACTGCCTACAGGACTGGCTTAAGCTGGTTTCCTTTGTTCCTGCTTAACCCGGGAGTGGGAGACTGAGGCAGTAGGCTGCCAGGTTACATTAATATTTTCTTCCTTTATGTGAAAACTAAACTAATCTTTGTTTATTACAGTAGTGGGGTTTGGAAGGGTCATCTGTTAGTTTAATCTGACAGAGGAGATTTTGGAAAAGAAAAGTGAAGAAATTGTTTGGGTTTATTCTAGGCTTTAAACTGGTTAAATTGTATAATTCTCCCGATTGTGTTCCCATGCTGGATAACCTGGTTTGTCTATCAGAGCTACTGAAGCACAGTATATTTTCACTATAATTTTTATTGCTTACTTTTGTAGGTCATGTTTGATGGATGCCTGAGTCATCCCCAAATAGGGTTGAATTGAGATACCCGTAGTAATCGAAGAAAATGTGGCCTTGGTGAGGAGAAAGTGGCCATGGTGGCTGCTGGGTGTGGGGAATGGGAGGAAGAGATGAGATGTGGGGGCATTTTTGGGACTTGGAGTTGTCCTGGGTAGTGCTGCAGGGACAGTTACTGGACATTGTATGTCCCCCCATGGCCTGCTGGGTGGACCGTGGGAGAGTGTGGGCTATGATGTGGACTGCTGACCATGAGGTGCAGCGGTGCTCAGAGATGTATTCACCAAATGCAGTGAATGTCTCATGGTGATGGAGGAGGTTGTGGTTATGGGGGGAGGAGTGGGGTGAGGGGGGTGGAGAGTATATGGGGACCTCATATTTTTTTAATGTAATATTAAAAAAATAAAGACAAAAAAATAATAATAAAAAAAAAGATGCCCATTGGCACTTTCAGATCTGCCTGCCAGTGCAGGGTGGCAGTGCTGAAGAGTGTGGCTACAAGCTGTAGTAGGAATGTGCCCTAAACTAGTTACATAAGGTCGTGTGGATAGGTATTTAAAGCATAAGAAAGGTCTGCCCATCAGGGCTGTGGCCATACCAATAGAATCTGAATTTTTCTTGAATGAGAGATGTTTAAGGCCTGACGGAGAATAAGCATATCTTCACAGTCTGGGCAGCTTGGGGGGGGGGGCAGTGCCTGTAACCCAGTGGCCTCCAAGGCCCGTGTGCTGTGGGTGGACACGCAGGAGAGTTTCCGGGCTTAGAGGAGAGGCGCGTAAGGGTGGCGTTTCAGCGCGGGCGTGCTGGGGCAGATCCAGCAGTGGGTGGTTGACTGCGGTTGCCGAGGTTTGGGTGGCGTCTGGAAGGGGATGGTAAGGGGTTTTGAGAGGTTAGTGCAAGAGGAGTGGAGGGTAAAATAAAGGATGGCCATCGCAGGGAGACCTGAGTAAAGGAAAGGAAGAGGTGGCAACCAAGGGGATTTCTTTGGGGTAAAAATCAGAAAGCTCTCCTCGTAAGCACAGGTCCTGAGTGACGTCGAGTGACGCTTGAGTGAAAGGGAAGAGGGGTGACAAAGCTGTCAAGTGTGAGGAGAGGATGACACAAAACGTGGTGGCCTTGAGCAGCAACGTACGAGTTGGTGCCACCAGATCTAAGTGTAGTTACGACAGAACGGCAGCAGGGAAAAGGGAGAGAGGTTAGAGGGAAACGGGGTCAGTGGTAACTGGAACGCTGTCACCCCGGTTTTTTGTGAGTTTTGAGCGAAGGTCTCTGGGAGGCTCACAGGTGCCCCTATCTTGAGCCTCAGGGTCTGGTAGTTCCTGTCTGCAGAGGGCGGAGGAGCAGGCTTTGACCTGGAAAGGTGCACCCACGACGGAGAGTCAAAACGTTTTGCCGCAGTGGGGGTGGCGAGAAGGACAGGAGGACGCCGTCCACTTGAGGGTAAAGGCTGGGGGCCAGGCCTGCAGGTGCCCCGCCACCTGGGTGCCGAGGCAGCGAGGGCAGCAGGCCCGGCGCGGGAGCGGGGCCTCGGCTGACGCAGGAGTGCGCCTGTGTGTGCCGCCGACTACACCTCTCGAAATCTGACGACTGGGGGGTGTCGGCGAGGGTGGAAGGGTCCTGCGGGATTTCCCGGGGCTCGAGGTGCGGTTTTCCGGGAGGGCTCGAAGCCCCACGAGGGCGCAGGGCGCAGGGCGCAGGGCGCAGGGCTCCGTCCCTGGGGTCTGAGCCTGCGCTGCTGCCTTGCTGAGGGCTGCCTCAGGACCCGCCGCAGGCCCAGCCTTCCCGGAGGACCGAGGCCTGCACAGCACGAGACTCCAGGCGACTCCTCAGGCGCTGCCAGCCCCTGCTGTGCTGGGGTGAAGGCTGCGTGTTCCCTGACCGCCGAGAGCAGGGACGGCCACGGCTGGGCAGGACTTCTGTTAACAGGAGCTTAATTACGACGTCAGCCTGCTCGGAGGTGACCGGAAATGCTTCAGCCCATCTGGAAAAGGTGTCCACAAAGACCAGGGGTCTTCAACCCCCTTCAGGTGGCACGTGGTGTGGGCTGGTGACCAGGCTGCCTGGCGCAGGGCCCTGAGCTGGCGGGCTGTGGAGGAGAGCGGTGGCGCCGCCATGGATGTTAGCATGTTGACAAATAGAGCAGCTTTCTGTAATTTCTTTTAGCTGGCCTAGAGTCCAGGGCAGAGTAGGGCTGTATGGGAGCTGTGAAAGCAGTGTGTGTCCTACGCGGTCCTGGTCGTGCAGGGCGGCGAGAACGTCGTGGGTTTTTATGCAGGTAAAAGAATTTTTCCATTTTTCATGAACCACCCCTCAATGTGCCTTGCTCCAATAAGGGGCCACTTTGAGGTTTCCTGAGGTATGTAAGGGGGCAGGGCAGGGAAGTACAGGGGAATGGGGTGGCGGTGGGGTGGGAACCTAAGTGGGTTGGGTGGCCTGCGCCCTGGCTTCAGTGTCCGCTTGGTTATTCCGACAGACACGGGGGGCTCGGTGCCCTTTGAGGATTACGGCAGCTTGGCTGGAAGTGACGTCGCTTTGAGTGATTGCAGGACGGGATCTGGGCTCACAATAGAGGATCCCCTAGAAGTCAGGACCCTCTCCACCAGACGGGCGTGCGAGCAAGGGGCATGGGCTGCATGCTTGGTGTCGGGGTGGGTGTCCAGGGCATGCCCTGCCACTGACCAGTGCCCTGGGAGGGCTGGGGCTCAGCTTGTGAGGCTGTGCCGGTGGGGGGTACCTGACTCCACAGGTTCAGGGACGGTAACGAGCGCGTGTCCGGCCTGCGCGGTGGCGGGAAGGTTCCTAGAACCGCCGTCAACAACCACGTCTGAGCAGGATTAGGAGGGGGCAGCCTGAATGTCAGGAAGGGGGCTGGCAAGGAGATGGAGCATTCACCACGTCACGCGTGGAGTTAGGGGTTCAGTGGGGGAAGGGTGGCAGGGCCGAGGACAGCGGGCAGGGAGACTCGGGGCTCTAGAAGGGTTGCACAGAGGGATTGGAGGCGGGCGGAGGAGAGAGATGCAGTAGCTTTGTGAGCTAAGGGAGGACGTAAGGAATGTGAGGGAAAAACAGAAGCTTTCTCGGGGATAGTTTAAACTTTCTTGCCCCAGAAGGGCAGCAGGGCAAGGGTTTTGAGGCAAGCAGCCAGCCGAGGTTACAGGGTCTAACTCTGGAGAAGCAGCACCGGCTCCATCACGGGCAGCACGTGTGTGCCCGGGTGTGGACGTGGAGGGAGCGGGCGCAGCGGGGTCGGGGAGCGCTGGCGCGGCGCACTCACCGAGGCTTCCTGAGTTCACCGAGGGCGCACGTGAGGTCGAGGGCGAGGAGGGCTAGTGCAGGCCGAGGCAGCGTGAGGAGGCTTACGTCTAGGCCCGAAGGTAGAAATCCAGGGGTGGAAACGCTGAGTGGCGGGAAGAAAGGAAGGCGCTCCGCCTGGGTCTGCGGGAGGGCTGGGCCAGGCCAGCTGGGTTCCCCGCTGGGGAGAAGGTCACGTGAGGGAGAGAGGTGGGGACCGGGAGGGGTTCTTCAGCTCGAAAAATGGTCCTTTGCCTGGGGAGACGCGACAGCCCCTTCCCTGAGAGAGCTAAGCAGAGGGCACGTGCGGGTCGTGGAGGCCTGTGAGGAGGCGGCAGAGGAGTCCTTGCGTGTGGCAGGAGGGCACGGCGTGTGGCAGGAGGGCACGGCAGAAGGCCAGGCCAGGCAGGGTCGGCGCGGGGCCTGTCCGCGGTGGCAGCGCTTCTCTAGGGCCCTGCAGAAGGACTGTTCCCGTTAGCTCTGGGGTCCGGGGCTCCTCAGTGTCCGTCCACAAGAAAGCCGAAGCGTCTGGAAGTTCCGTCTGAGGGATAGTGACGAAGGCATCCCTGAGGCCAGTCACGGCGTGGGCAGTGCGGGCGTGTGTGGCCTGCTGGGGCGCGGGTGGGCTGCGGGAAGCCGGGCTGTGTGGCCTCGCTGACGGGTCAGCTCCTGGACGAGGCCACAGCCCCTGTGGCTTCTTTACTCCAGGCCGGGTGTCGAGGGCACGGTGGTGGGGCACGGAAGACGGGCAGCAGCTCGTCCACCTTTGGCTTCAGCCACTGTCGAGCGCTGAGGGAGGGGACACGGGGGTGTTCGTGAGAGAGGAGGGGGCTGAGCCTGTCCTAACGGGGTGGCGCGCTGCGACGAGGGCAGCGAGTACCCGGCCTGAGCCTCTGTCTGCAGCACTGGGGATGTCGTAGGGCTCGGGGGGTGGCTGTGTGGGACAGGAGGGGGAGGTTGGGTTGAGAGGACGGGACAGGAAGTGAAATGGAGGAGTGGAATTTGGATATATGCCACGGCCTACGAGAGGGGAGGGCCAAGTAGGAAGTACAAGGAATTGCCGAGAGAAAGGGGAGCCTTCTACGGAGCGGTGTGGTAATTCAGGGGACGAAGGAATGCCACGGGCCCCCTGGAGGGAGCTGGAGGAAGTGGGCAACGGTCCTGGACGTTCTAGGAGGGCTGACGACGTGGCCCCGAGTCAGTTAAAGGCCGGCCCACTGCCCCCTTGGTGCTAACGCTGGCCTCAGACACGCTGACAAGAGCTGGGGCCGTTCCCAGCCCGGGACCCGGGCCTCGGGCCTCGTCTTCCATCAGAGCGAGAAGGTCTGGAGGGGAAGAGCGGCTCCGGTCTGCGGCGTGCGCTGGAGGAGTTTCCTGGAAACAGGGTTTCAGGACAGTCCAACACCCAGCGGCCTTCACGATGACACCCCGGCGAGGCCCCGCTGGGGCCCGGGATCGGGCAGGAGCGTGCCCAGTGCCCGTCCCGTCCACACTTGAACCAGGGCCCGGGGCGGCTGGAGGGAAGAATTGGGTTTCTGAGAACCGGCCCTGGGGACGGCAGCTGGGGGGCCTTAGCCTGATCCCGTCGGTGCTCTTCTAAGTTGGCTTCCTCTTCTCTCTTGTTGAAGACCTTGAAGGCCGCTTTAAGCAGGTCCTCCTGGGGTCTGAGGCTGTCCTCCAGCCCCTGTGGTTCCTAATATCGGGATAAGCTGGAGGGATTGTATGGGCCGTGCTTCGTGAATTGCCTGGGCCGTGTGTGTCAGGCAGTAAGACCTGCAGCCTGCCCTTCGTGACCATGCCAACCGCTCCAGTCCCCCAAAGCCCATCAGGTAATAGAGGCTCCACAGCCTTGGAACAAAAGGAAGGATGCGCACTAAATATGTTCATTCAAGCCTACCTGGAATGTGGGAAATACGTGTTAACTCAAGCTCACCGAGCACTCAAACAAAGCACCGCTTGACTCTTCCTCTGTATAAAAAGAACCCAAAAATCATATTTGGGGCTCAGGTTTTTTAACAGAAAAGTTCCCGAGCCCGGCCAGTCATAATTACATTTTTTCCTTCCCAAAATAGTTACTGAGTCCTGGCCTTCCATACGCCATTATTGACTCCCTCTGCCTCCGCATTTCTGGGGGCTCGTGCGGGACGCAATGAAGGCCAGAGAAGATAGCACTTCGCTACCCCTTCCAGATCTCTGAGGAAGCTGGGAGGGCTCAGGTGAACCCCAAATCTGGGTGCCCTTGGACTCCCTTCAGTCCAGAAAGAGGATGTGGGCTCCACCGGAGTCCTCCTGAGAAGAATCAGATGCAATGGAAGGTCTAAGAAAATTCTGGGAATGAAAAAACTCCAAACATGAAAAAAGGTTAAGACTCCCTGGGGGACGATGACACAGTGTCAGGAAAACCTAACTTTTAAAAAAATAAATTTATTGGGAAATGGACTTTGGCCCAGTGGTTAGGGCGTCCGTCTACCACATGGGAGGTCCGCGGTTCAAACCCCGGGCCTCCTTGACCTGTGTGGAGCTGGCCCGTGTGCAATGCTGATGCACGCAAGGAGTGCTGTGCCACACAGGGGTGTCCCCCCGCGTAGGGGAGCCCCACGCGCCAGGAGTGCACCCATAGGGAGAGCCGCCAAGGGCGAAGGAGGGAGCAGCCTGCCCAGGAATGGCGCCGCCCACACTTCCCGTGCCGCTGACGACAACAGAAGCGGACAAAGAAACAAGACGCAGCAAAAAGACACAGAAAACAGACAACCAGGGGAGGGGAGGGGAATTAAATAAATAAAAATAAATCTTTAAAAAAAAAAAAACTATTAAAAAAATAAATTTATTGAAGTATATCACTCATACATAACATACATAAACATGTATAATAATATTGCAAACTTACAAAACAAACATATATAACATTATACAGGACTCTTATAACTCACCCTACAACCAATAACTTTTTAACTAATGATTAAAGAGCATCGTCAAAATATTACTACTACCAAAGTATTTTTCCCCCAACCAACCCTATTATTATCTTTATATCATTTATGTATGAACATACATAAACAATTAAACATATAGTAAAAGTTGTGAACTTACAAAGCAAACAAGCATATCATCATACAGGGGTCCCATACATCAACCCTCCACCAACACCTTGCATGGTCTGGTCGTGAGACATTTGTTACAAATTATGAAAGAATATTGTCAAAATTGTACTACTAATCATAATCCTTATCTTACATTTGGTCAGTTTTTCCACCAACCCACCCTATTATTATTTTTTAAATATATTTTTTATGACAGAAGTTGTAAACTTATAAAACAATCATGCACATGTGCAGAATTCCCAAACAAAACCTCTCCATCGACACACCCCACTGTGGTGGAACATTTGCTACAGATAAGATAATAGCATCTGATTGTTACCATGTCCAGATTGTACATTTTAAAAAATCATTTATTTATTTAAATAAAACTTTTTAAATTAAAGTTAATAGATCACATAGAACGTTACATTAAAAAAACATAAGAGGTTCCCATATAACCCACACCCCACTCCCCACCCCCATCATTTTTTTAAATTGCATTTTTTTGAAGATACATACATCACAAAAAAGATTACATTATAAATAACATAAGAGGTTCCCATATACCCCCATGCCCCCACCCCACTCCTCCCACACCAACAACCTCCCCCATCATTACGGCATACTCATTGCACTTGGCAAACACATTTTGGAGCACTGCTGCACCACATGGATAATAGTTTACCCTGTAGTTCACACTCTCCCCTGGTACGTTCAATGGGTTATGGCAAGATATATAATGTCCAGCATCTGACTCTGCAATATCATTTAGGACAACCCCAAAGTCCCAAAAATGCCCCCTCATCACATCTCTTCTTCCCACTCCCTGCCCTCAGCAATTAGTGTGGCCACTTTCTCCCCATCAATGACACAATTTCTTCTATTAGTAGTTGCAAAAGTTTTATAGTAGAATATCGATAAGTCCACTCTAATCCATATTTTATTCCTCCATTCTGTGGGCCCTGGGGTGGTGATGTCCACTCCACCTCTAGATCAAGAGGGGGCTTAGATTCCACATGGATGATGGATGCAATTCTCCTGCTTGCAGTTGCAGGCACTCTCAGTTCCCTGGTATGGTGATTGACCATCTTCACCTCCCTGTTAGGTGACCTGCATAAGTCCAATGAACCAGAGAGTAGGAGTTGCAACTCTGCTGAGGCTCAGGGCCCAGCTGGCACATGGACAGGCCAGAGATTCAAGTCTCCAGAGTATACACCAATGCTAGCACCAACCAAAGGTTCATTAAAAGTGACAGAAGAGGCATGTGTAGAGAGGTCACATCTGAGTCCAATTCCATCGCACTCAGGGGCACAAATCCCAAAGTAGGGCCCACTGACATGGTATTGAGCTCCAGAGCCATCTGCCATGACTATATCCCTGTGGGTCTCTGTAGCCCTCAGGAGAACCAGTGCCTGGGGTTGTATCTACTTTGGCTGTTGCTGGTGTCCTCCTGAGGGATGCATAAACATGACCCCTCTGATGACCTCCTGACTCTTTTTTGAAGACTCTTAGCCATATAAACTCATTTGACTTTGCCATTTCCCCCTTTTATTCAAGGTCAAAAATCAGTTTTTAGCACATGATCCTATATATGGGCTGAGATATTCTGGTCTGAGTTGACCCTTTTACTCAAGGTCTTTTTCTATTTACATCACCAGCTTGTGCTTGCTAGTAATCCCTTGGTGCCAGGGAGGCTCATTCCTGGGAGTCATGTCCCATCCTGGGGGGGAATGAAATGCATTTACATGCTGAGTTTGGCTTAGAGAGTGGCCACATTTGAGCAACATGGAGGTTCTCAGGAGGTAACTCTTAGGCAACCTGCAGCTCTAGGCCTAGTTCATATTTCAGGCACACAGACTCATAAGCATAGTCATCAGTGTCAAAGGCTGATTGTTGGAAATTCCTTCTTTGTTGGTCTTTGCAGTTTCACTTGGGGGGATAGTTGCTGTTCCGTTGGGGAATGTGATAGAGCTCCCCTGGCTAGGAACTCAGCACTGCCTCAGCTGTCATTTGTAACTGTTATCTAAACATTTTTATGTCCCCTATATGCATGCCCTGGAGAACTCCCTTCCAAACATGTGCCCCTCCATCAATAACACCCCACACCAATGTTCCTCCCCTGCCATAGATGAACCTCTCTGTGGCCCAAAAGTTCAACAATGAAGCCTAATATATTGCCAAATTCAATTAATAGGAAAATGAAATGTAGTGATGGGGAAAACCTAACTTTAAATCTTAGAAGAGGAGCCTGATCAACTTCCAAGAGGACCTCAGTACCTCCAAAATTTGGGAGGAAACTGTCTTCTCCAGGCCAAAAATGAAAGAGGAAAAAAGCCTGATGTTTACATTTAGCTAACTGTGGGTTGGCATCTGGTTCTGATGTGGGCTATGGGTGGAAGGCTCTTTGTCTCTTCAGAGATAACCTAAGCTGAAGGCTGTGGGTGTGGAACGGTAAGAGGCTGCAGTCCTGCCCTTAGGGACAATGACTACAGGCTCCAGTCCCAGGAAACAGTTTAACAATGCAAGGGCTATAAACTTTAAGTATTTAGGGGAAATGCAAAAAGTAAATATGCTAAAAGCTTATCTAGAATGTCTGGAGTCCATGCTAAAAGCTTACCTAAGATGTGGAAGATAGATATGCTAATTGAAGCCTATTGAGAACTGAAACAAAGCAACCATTTGGCCTTTCCTCGTGGTATAAAAGACATTTGAAAATCTTGTTCAGGGCTCGGGATTCAAACAGAAAGCTAAGCTCCCGAGTCAGGCCGTTCCGTCAATAAACCATTTTTCCTTCTCAAAATCATTCCTGAGTCCTGGCCTCTCTATACTCAAATAATTGAACTTCTCTCTAATTCCACAACAGTTCCATCTTCAGTAAAATAGTGAAGGTGTGATTACAGCGGAAAAGGATGTTGATATTTTTAAATCCTAAAGCATCCTGAAAAATTGGTCTGGATTTGGAAAATCTTGGTTACAGGAAAATGGATTGGTTTTTATACTCAGATCTGAGTATAAGTTAAACAGTGGAAAAGGTTTAGCCAGAAATAAGTCTTTGTTTTGGTGCTGGATTGGGAATGAGCTTGCTTTGTAAACAGCAAGGGTAAGCAGAAAGTCCTGTTCAAAGTTTGATGTTGGAAGTTCCCTCTTCTTAAGGTTACAATAGTTGCTCATGGGCGGGCGGTGCAGAAGGGATAAGAATTATAAGTTAGATTGATGGGCTTTGTGCTTCCATCTGTGTCTGTTTGATGTCAGTGTGTTTTCATGTCTCCAGATGATAATGTTAAATTGTGTAATTGTGTGAAATAGTGAACTTTGGTTAAGCTGTAGCCCTCCCTTGCCATTAGCAAAGGAGTGAAATGATTGTAGCTTACAAAACAAACTGCAGAGCCTAAATGCATACATGCTCAGAAATCTCCATGTCTGGTGTCCTCACTGCACACCCAAGTTTATTAAATCTGACCCCAGTCAGGATAGCTGATAAAACAGTAGCTTAAGTCATGACCCTGCCAAAGCAGAGGTCCTCCACGAAAGCACTGAGCCTGGGAAACTTCTTCAAGCCATTTTAGCAGCCTGAAACTTGCCTGCCATTACCTTCTCCTGCCTCCTCCCTTAGGGGGATGCATGGCAAAAGTGGAGAGCTGAGGGCTTACCCCTGCCAGTGAGTCCCTGCCTTCACCGCATTCCCATCTAACCACACCCAGCTGCCTGGCAGGGGAGAGGTAGAAAGGCACTGAGCAGAGCCAGGATGAATGCAATGAAAGTACCTTTCCCTCGGGGCAGTCACAGGCCAGGAGACAATGACATGATTAACCTTTGCCCATGTTTTGCCTTTCTGATTTTCTCTTTGCAGGTCTGTGTTAAAATGCTTTAAAATATTTTTTAAAGACCTGTAAAACTGGTAAAGTGCCTTTGTCTAGCAAAAAAACAAACAAAACTATTGCCTAGAACAATAAACCTCTAAGCACTTAATGGCCCTTTTGATGGTTTAACTGGGAAACTGTCAAACAATGAAGTCATAAAAACTGCAGGAAAAAAAGCCAGTTCAGCTTGGCAACATCAGCCTGTCTCCCAAAGACCTGGAAATGCAAAGAAATAAAATTCTTTTGTTCTAATCTGTGCTTAAATTTTATGTTTAGCTCTTAACTTTGTCAGTTTACTTGTGCCTAGAAAATCAAATTTAAAGTTTACAAATCAAATTTAAAGAATAATAGTAAAAGGTAACCTGGAAATAAATCTTTAAATACCAATACTGTCTTGTTGGTAAATTAAATGCATAAATCACAAGTAAAAGTAATTCAGTTACTAGAGAGACAGAAAACATTCACCAAGTTGCTACTAATAAAATTCTTGTGGCTTAGTTAATAAAGGTACCCAATTCACCTTAAGGTAAAAACTTACTAGAAATTGTAACTAAGAGTTAAGATCATTTATAGATGCATTTATATTATAAAACAGTAAAAGGGATAATAACTGGAATTATAACTGGGTGGATTTATCCTGAACCTATTATTGTGAGTATAAATTCTTACCTTTGTTTATGGTCACTTCAAGCCTAGCCTCACCCCTTGCCTTTGCTTATGGTTATTTCATAACAGCTTCTGCCCCTGTGGCTCAGGGGAAAGCAAACCTGAGACATCCCTGTCTCCTGTCCTACAGACACTAGTGACCCTGCTTTCTCATGGCCCCACGCGTGAACTAAATTGCTGCCTGGTGGAATTCTTGGCCCTTGGGGTTGAACGTCCACTTTTCTAGTCAAGTGGTGGCTGGAGTCTTTTATCTCTGAGGACCGGGAGGTGCAGGAGGCCTCCTGCCTTGACTGTCAGGATTCCTAAAAGTAGCAATTCATGAGAGAAACCAGTTTCCCTGAGGCTTCAATAGCCTCAGTGAATATACATAGAATTAGTCTTGCTCACCCAAAGTCTGCTAAAGTCAAAGTGAAAGATAAAGTTCTAAAGCAAAAAAATGTATCATAGCATTAGAAACATTTTGGTTATAAGCCATTAATTAAAAGGAGCCACAAAGGGGGGAAACCACAAACCCCTAATTTGGAAAAGCCAATGAAAGAAATGCTTCAGAAAAAAATCTTTCAAATATTTTTTCACAGTTAAACTTGTTTTATAAAAAAGGAAAAAAGGTTTTAAATAACTAAGTGGTGTTTCTGTATCAAACTATTCATGTCTGCCTATTTGCTCAAATTGTTAAAATTAAATATGCAGTTATATTGATGTGGGCTATGGGTGGAGGGCTCTTTGTCTCTTCAGAGATAACTAAGTTGTTTGACTTGTGGGTGTGGAACGGTGGGGGGCTGCAGTCCTGCCCTTGGGGACTAGCAGGGCTCCAGTCCCAGGAAATGTTTAACAATGCGGGGGCTATAAACTTTAAGTATTTAGGGGAAATGCAAAAACCAAGGCTTATCTAGAATGTCTGGAGTCTTACCTAAGATGTGGAAGAGATATATGCTAATTGAAGCCTATTGAGAACTGAAACAAAGGGACCATTTGGCCTTTCCTCTCTGTATAAAAGACGTTTGAAAATCTTGTTCGGGGCTCGGGATTCAAACTGAAAGCTCCCGAGTCCGGCCGGCCGTCAATAAACCATTTTTCCTTCTCAAAATCATTGCTGAGTCCTGGCCTCTCTCTACTCAAATAATTGAACTTCTCTTAAATTCCACAACATTTTTGGCGACTCTGGTGGGACAATAAATGAAGGCCAGAGACGGTAGCATTTTGCTGCCCCTTCCAAATCCCCGAGGAAGCCGGGAGGACTCGGGTGAACCCCAAATCTGGGCGCCCCTGGATTAAATTTAATCCAGAAAAGATGTGGGCTCCACCAGAATCTTCCCGACAAAATCGAGGGGCAATGGAAGGTCTGAAGAGAAAGATTCTGGGAACGAAAAAGAACTCCGAACATGGAAGAAGGTAAGACTCCCCGGGTGAGCACAGTCTGGAAGGCCCTAGCTTTAATTGCTAGGAAGGGGAGGCTGATCACCTCCCGAGAGAACCCTAGTAGCCCCAGAAGGCTGGGGGGAAGCCGTTCTCTCTAGGCTTGGGAAAAGGAGGAAAACCGGGGAAAAGCCCTGGTGTTTTGGGTTTGTCTAACTGCATGTTAGAATCTGGTACTGGTCTTATATCCACTAAAGGAGTGGAGTCTCGATTTTAATAGGAAGGGTATTTATAGGTTCAAGTCCTAATGTCCTGGAAATTGGTCTAGATTAAGGAAAACAAAACTTGGTTACAGGAAAATGGATCGGCTTTTCTGGTGGAGCTTGGTCTGGGTGTAAAGTTTAAACAGTGGAAAAGTCTAGCTGAAATCTTTTGTTATGGTGCTAATTTGTGAATGAATTCGCTTTATACCAAATGTTAAGTGTTCTGAGGTTTGTGATGGCTGTGGGGGCAGCCATGGTGAAAATAAATATATAAACTTGTGGCTCAGATTAGTGACCTTTGTGCTTCTGTCTGTGTCAGCTCAATGTTAGTGTCGGAGTTGTGTCCTTATGTAAAGTAGAATTACAGCTGAGCTGGAGCCCTCCCTTGCCATTGGCAAGGGGGTGAAATGATTCTGGGGCAAAAGCTGAGGAGTCTGGATGTTTGCGGAGTCTAGATGTTTGTGCATGCTCTGCTGTCTTGTCTCTGGTCTGGCCCTTTGCCGGGGCTTGGAGGCCATCTGTGTCCGCGCCACGCACCCAAGTTTGTTGGGGATGTCCCAGTCAGGGCGGCTGGGTCCCTGGGAGAGTTGCCAAATTTGAGTAGGTTCTGTCTGCCCATTTTGGCTGAAAGCTGGAAAGGGGGGAGCGGCTTGCCCCTTTCCAGTGAGTCCACCCTTCTATTCATAAGCCGCATTCCTGTTTGTTGTGCACCCGACTGCCTGGAAGGGGGGGAAGTGAAGGAGGTGAAAAGCAGAATCAGAATAAATGCGGTAAAGTTCCCTCCTTAGGGTGTCAAAGCCAAAATACGTTTGCATTCTGCTCAGGTTCTTAGAAGGTATTGTAGTAACCTTAAGTAAGAGAATGTGTTCTGTGAAGGTAAAATTTGTCTTAAGGGTATAAATAATTATAAAAGTTTTACAAAGCATTGTTTAAGGTATTTAAGTGGCTAATTGCAGAAAGTCATTATTTAACAAAACTGAATTGATAATAATAATAATAAAAGGCAATTTTATAACAAACTTATTCGGCAGCCAATCTCCCCTGCCAACTTGCTTCCAAAAAACTGTTTCTGGTATTACATGCTACTAAGTATTTAAAGTGAAGAAAAGTTCATTATTTTAACAAACTTGTTTAGTATTAATGGCAATTATATGTTGTAAGAAGTTTGCCTGGTAACTTAGTATGTGGGATATATGGAGTGGGTTTTTATTGTTAAGGAAACAGAAGATGATTTTGTCCTAAGATAAAATGATTGATTATTGGAAAGAGTAGAGTGTGGGACAGAACCTGAATGAATACTGAAAGTGTAGAAGGTTTGTGGAAGGAAAATTTTTATGATTAAATTGAGTAAGATCAATATACAAAGAAAATCTTTTATCAATAGCTTCTTGTGCTTTAACCTCATCATATCCTCAATGTTTGAAGAAGAGTCTTACCTCTTTTAAAAGAACATTTTATGTTCTAGAAATCAAATCCTGAAAAGTAGCCTTTTATTTCAAACTAACTGCAAGAGATTTATTCTTTTACTTTAAAGGAAAAATTAAAGTAATGGTTAAGTTCATTTAATATGTTATAAGTTGAATGAAAGGTATTTAAAGGTGTTATAAAATTAATAGGTTTTAAAAAAATTAATAAAAACTGTAACTAAGAGTTAAAATCATTTATAAATGCATTTATATTATAAAACAGTGGAAAGACAATAACTGAGATTATAGCTGGGTGAATTTAGCCTGAAACTATTATTTAAGTGTAAATTCTACACTAACCTTTCCTTTGTTTATGGTTACTTCAAGCCTAACCTCACCCTTTGCCTTTGCCTATGGTTATTTCATAATTGAGAAGAGCTGGGACATCACTGTCTCCTCTCCTGGTATTAGTAACCCTTTCTCTCATGAATTCAAGTATAAACTAAATAAATGGCTGCCTGATAGAATAAGGTTAAATGGCCACTGGAGTTTTATTATCTCCAAAACCAAAAGGGGGGTGGAGGGGGAGAAGTCTCCTGCCTTGACGGTCAGTGTTCCTAAGAGTGGCAATTCATGAGAGAAAGCAGTCTGTCTCCCTGAGGCTTCAAATAGCCTCAGTAAATATATATAAAATTAATCTTGTTGCTTATCCAAAATTCTGCTAATTTCAAAGTAAAATATAAAGTTCTAAAACAAAATGGTGCTAAGGCATTGAGAACATTTTGGTTATTACAATCCATTAAGTAAGAAAGAAAATTCTTGTAAACTGCATGGTCATAGTGCAAATTAAGAAGAGTTTCAAAAGTCTTTGAAAAGTTTAAAGTAACTAAAGTCATGTTGTTGTGTCAAACTATTCATGTCTGCCTATTTGCTCAAATTGTTGAGGTTAAATATGCAGTTATATAAGTAATATGTATTTCTGGACCCCTAATTAATTAAGCTAAACAGTATATAAAATAATGCAAATTACAAGTAATATTGTTGTGGAATTTAAGAGAAGTTCAATTAATTGAGTATAGAGAGGCCAGGACTCAGCAATGATTTTGAGAAGGAAAAATGGTTTATTGACGGCCGGCCGGACTCGGGAGCTTTCAGTTTGAATCCCGAGCCCCGAACAAGATTTTCAAACGTCTTTTATACAGAGAGGAAAGGCCAAATGGTCCCTTTGTTTCAG
The DNA here is from genome assembly GCF_030445035.2 of Dasypus novemcinctus. Classification (NCBI taxonomy): domain Eukaryota; kingdom Metazoa; phylum Chordata; class Mammalia; order Cingulata; family Dasypodidae; genus Dasypus; species Dasypus novemcinctus. Next base: position 166,646,040 of record NC_080676.1, read on the forward strand.
TTCTCAATAGGCTTCAATTAGCATATCTCTTCCACATCTTAGGTAAGCTTTTAGCATGGACTCCAGACATTCTAGATAAGCCTTTAGCATATTTGGTTTTTGCATTTTCCCTAAATACTTAAAGTTTATAGCCCCCGCATTGTTAAACATTTCCTGGGACTGGAGCTGCTGCCAGTCCCCAAGGGCAGGACTGCAGCCCCCCACCGTTCCACACCCACAAGTCAAACAACTTAGTTATCTCTGAAGAGACAAAGAGCCTTCCACCCATAGCCCACATCAATATCAATGAGTTGTGTTTGTGTCTAACTCTTTGTGTCTGCCCATTTTTAAAAAATGCTTAATGTATGCCTTCATACATCAGGATAATATCAAATTAACAAATAAAAATTCTTAAAAGAGGTCTATTCAAATTGTTAAAAATTAAATATGCAGTTATATTTATAAATATTCTTAAAGCCCAAATTGAACTAAGCAGGATGAAAAAGTCATAGAAATCTGATTATGGAAACAATTGGGAAAGGGCCTCCTCTTTGCAAGAGCTTTTAAGGCAAGACTAGGTGTGGCAGATTAAACCTATCTACTAGGCTAGGGAATTAAGAATCAGTTTGCCTGGTAATTTCCCAGTTTAAACCTTTGTCAGCCATAAATTGAGAAAAAAAAAACAAAACAAAGATTAGGTTAATTTTCACATAAGAAAAATATTGATGTAACCCGGCGGCCTGCTGCCTCAGTCTCCCACTCCCGGGTTGGACAGCAGTGGAGACCAGTTTAGGCCAGTCCTATGGGCAGTGGAAGGATGCCCAAGAAGGAGCTAACTAAATCGGTGCCATTTCAGCACTAAATTCTATTCCTTATTTGAAAAAGGGGGGAGCAGGTAAAAACTAAAATGGTTGGAATGTGATAGAGGAAGCAGTTAAATCAAACTTTTGTGTGGGAAAGTTAAATCTCAGATAAGCTGTAACTTCTGAAGTATCCAATCTATGGAAAAACAGGAAGAGCTTGCATGCTATGCTTAGGGGTATAAATTGTGTCATTTTTCTTTGTTCGTGGCACCAGCCATATCTGGCTCTGCACCCCTTCTTGCAAGATTGAGAATAAATTATTTTCTTCTCCACAATCTGGTGAGCCTTAATTCTTCCAGAAGATTTCTTTCCAACAAAATAAAGGTAATTAGTGGCTCTATTAACAAATTTCAGTAAGTAAAGGAAAGTCCATAAAAACTATGGAGAGATCTTTCCTGGGTTATGATTTTTAAAAAATTAAGTAATTGTGTAATGTGTTTTAAAACCTGGTAGTCAGTATGCATGTGTTTTAAAACCTGGTAGTCAGTTATGCTTTTAAATTAATAATTTTCATAACTTAAAGAAAAGAAGTTTTTAGCTTCCTGTAAGGGAAAAAGAGAACATTCCTTGCATAAACTATTATGGTTTCAATTTTATTTAACTTGAGTGTAATCTCCCATAGTTAATTTATAAACTAAATTAACATATGTACAAAATCTTTAGAGTAATGAAAATTGTAAGTTCACATTGGTGAAATTAGGCTAAAGGAAAAAGATTGTAGATATGCTCTCTTAAATAAAGAGTAAATTTCTTTCATTGGTAATTGTAATTTAGTAAGTTTATTTAAACATGAGGTGTCTAGTCAATGCGGTTATAGTCAATTATAAAGAGTTTGTAAAACATCTTCCAAACTGAAAATGTTTAAATAATTCTAGTTGTAGAAGTCATTGTTAACTAAAGAAACTTAGATTGGTATTGGTAGCAGAAATAACTTCATGATAATAAACCTGTCTGAAGGCCACTGCAAAATACACATTTAAGTAAATGGTAATAAAAAGTTGTCTTGATTCTATTGGAAATATTCTGTTTTCATTCTAACAATGAAAAATAATATTTTTCCTCTATTACTAAAGTAAAGTACCTACTGTTATCTTCATAGTAAAATTGTGTAAGTAAATAGTCATTTGATATATGTATTGCGTTAAGTTGTTTAAAATATATATAAAACAAGGAATAAACTTTAACATTGTCAAACTCTTGTGCATTCGAACCAGGCCTTGTATACATTACAGGTGGCCTCTCCATGTGAGTTATTGGCTAGGCTGGTCACTGACCCCTCAATTAAAAATATGTGCTATATCAGTCTCTGGTTCTGCTCCTGAAGTTGATGGAAACTATATTGCAGTTTCAAGCTCCTGCAGCCAATAATGACTCGGTACAGCCAAGTGTACAATGGATATCGCCTCCAGACTGGCACTGTTCCATGGTGCCAGAGAGCACTATGCACCAGGCTAGTAGAATACTGGAAAATCTCTGGAATACTGGAAGGATGCTGCAACTTGCTCACTGCGTTGAAGAACATGCTAAGTGGAGCCATGATACCAGGCGACTGTAAGTAAAACTTAAACACAATTGGCATTATGGCCTGCTCTCATGGAGAGATAACATGTAAAGTATTACAAACCTGAAACTCAAAACTAATAATTGCAACTCTGAATCCTTATGCATTAAGTAATACATTAGTTAATATTAAGTGCTGCACTTTTATCCTGTACTAAATATATGCCTAATAATTGTAATGTTATCTTTTCTATTTTGGATCAAGTGCAGAAGTATATTAGACATGTTAAATTCCTGGTAAAATCATTTTCTAAACAGTTAATAACATGTCTATAGAATAAGGTGGCAGTCTCAGCCAGTCTCAGTCAACTTCTATATTCTGCTGTACTCTGCTGTGTAGCAAAGGTGAGGCTTGCTTGCTGATGGTAAGTCACCTATTGAACAAGTCAAAATTGCTAGAAATTGTACAATGAAAACCAAGGTGTAAAAATCTTTATTCTGTAGTTCTGATCACTCCCACAGGTGAAAACTAAGAGTATTTCCAAATTAGTGTTCTAATCCTGAGTGAAGCCAGTTGCCCAAGGAGTACCAGTTCACCAGGAGCATCTGACAGAGCGAATGAGTGTCAATCATTGAACAGCTTGGAATGTGTCTTCAGACAAAGCTAAGTGTCTGTTGCAATTTCTCTCTAAAGATGGATAACTTAAAAAAGAATATATATGCTGTTCCCACCAGCTTTTAAGGAATGCCATCTTTATAGGCATCTAATCTTGTCTATCTCTGTAATCCAATGTGTCCTCTTTTAAAAACGGGTATTCCAAATTTTTAATTAAGTTTGTTTCCTTCAGAGTGAACATCTTATTAACCATATGAAAATTTCATCCAACTTCGTACAGAATGCCAGATCCATCTTCCTCCAGTTAGAATAAATTAAAGAGTTTTTACACCTTATTAGGCAATGACTACAGCCCATGGCCAGCAGGAAGCAGTTACAGAAAAGAGATCGTCTCCCTTCAGCACCCCTTTTAAATTAAAGGTGTAAACTCTTTAAGAGTAAAATAAAAGTAATAGATGGATCTGGAACCTGACTGGAAATCCACGTGAGTGCCAGTGGCAGCAGAATAACTGCAGGAGGCCCCTGCCCAAGATTCTGCTGTCCAGAATGAAAAGCTCTAAACTTCTAAAAACGGTCCTGGATGCTGTACTAAAGACTGATAAATAATCAGTCAAGACAACAAACAGCCATCCACCTCATAGCTCCAACAATAATTATGCCAAAGCTTAGCAAGTTAATCTTTGGCAGAAAGGGGGGAATGATGTGGGCTATGGGTGGAGGGCTCTTTGTCTCTTCAGAGATAACTAAGTTGTTTGACTTGTGGGTGTGGAACGGTGGGGGGCTGCAGTCCTGCCCTTGGGGACTAGCAGCAGCTCCAGTCCCAGGAAATGTTTAACAATGCGGGGGCTATAAACTTTAAGTATTTAGGGGAAATGCAAAAACCAAGGCTTATCTAGAATGTCTGGAGTCTTACCTAAGATGTGGAAGAGATATATGCTAATTGAAGCCTATTGAGAACTGAAACAAAGGGACCATTTGGCCTTTCCTCTCTGTATAAAAGACGTTTGAAAATCTTGTTCGGGGCTCGGGATTCAAACTGAAAGCTCCCGAGTCCGGCCGGCCGTCAATAAACCATTTTTCCTTCTCAAAATCATTGCTGAGTCCTGGCCTCTCTCTACTCAAATAATTGAACTTCTCTTAAATTCCACAACATTTTTGGCGACTCTGGTGGGACAATAAATGAAGGCCAGAGACGGTAGCATTTTGCTGCCCCTTCCAAATCCCCGAGGAAGCCGGGAGGACTCGGGTGAACCCCAAATCTGGGCGCCCCTGGATTAAATTTAATCCAGAAAAGATGTGGGCTCCACCAGAATCTTCCCGACAAAAATCGAGGGCAATGGAAGGTTTGCTGGGGATCCCTCCCCTCTCCATTCCAGGACATGGCAGTTCAACTGGGTGGCCTTTAAGCCTTCCCTGTAGCACCCCAGGAGCGGGCCCCGATGTGGTTGGACTTCAACGGGCCCCGGCCCAGGGCCATGGGCAAGCACCGCTCTCTGGCCAGGCGGACACCACCGGTCACTGCGTACTTGTGGAGCACCTCCCCCCCCCCCGGCCCAGTCTTGGACCTGCCTCTTCTGGTTCAAATGCAGCCCGTCTTCGTCTGTACCTCGTAATGTATAAAATGATGTTTAAAAACTCATTTGTCGTGGGAAGCAGAGAAAACTCCAGCCCAGTGTTAGATCTACGGCCGCCCAAACCAACACTCTTCTATCCTGACAACACAACCACAAGATGTCCTCGTTTAATGAGAGCCAACAGACAATAGGCATTTGTAAATGTGAAACAACACGCAACTGGGAAGCAGATGTGGCTCAACCGATAGGGCGTCCACCTACCACATGGGAGGTCCAGGGTTCAAACCCCGGGCCTCCTGGCCCGTGTGGAGCTGGCCCACGCACAGTGCTGATGCGCGCAAGGAGTGCTGTGCTACGCAGGGGCGTTCCCCACATAGGGGAGTCCCACATGCAAGGAGTGCACCCCGTAAGGAGAGCTGTCCCGCGCGAAAAAGTGCAGCCAGCCCAGGAGTGGTGCTGCACACACGAGGAGCTGACGCAGCAAGATGACGCAACAAGAAGAGACACAGATTCCCGGTGCACTGAAGAACACACAGCAAATGGACACAAGAGGGCAGACAACTGGGGGGGAGGGCGGGGGGAAGGGGAGAGAAATAAAATAAACCTTTATAAAAAATAAAAATTAACAACATACAATGAATACAACTATATACATACACGTGTTTTTTAATGGGAGGGTCAATGTTCCACTTTTTAAATTTCACTTATAACCTTTTTTTAAAATTTTTTAAATCCCCCCTTGGGGCTTTTTGCATGCTGTCTGCTCTCTGTGTCCATTCACGGCACACTCTTCTGTGTTCCTGCTTGTCTCCCTTTTCTGTTGTCACCTTGCTGAGTCTGCTCTCCGTGGCGCCCGTGGGCCAGGCGGCTCTCCGTGGTGTGCGGGCGAGCCTGCCTTCACAAGGAGGCCCCGGGACGCGAGCCCAGGCCCTCCCACGTGGTAGCCGGGAGCCCAGCTGATGGAGACACAGCCGCTTCCCCTACAACTATGTTTTAATCAAGGCCATCATGCTTTGAGTTTTTGGACAATTCAACAATGTGGATGTTAAAAAAATACTAGTTAATTATAACTCACATAACGCCAAGATTTAAATGGCAAAGGCGGGGAGAAAGCAGTATTTAACTTAAATAACACACCTGCAGTCCACAGACGTATATTCAACTGATGCTTCAACCTCGTGGGCACGACCCACGTGGCACATTGTATATTGAGCACAGACGACCCAGCCCTCGGGAAACAGGAAATCCACCACTTCAAGTGTGAGCTTTCCCGCGCCTCTGAGGCGAAAGGCCTGGGGGGCACTGGCTGACCACCTCACTTCCCCAGGTCCCAGAGGTCGCTGGGGAGTCACGGGCACCCCGGGGGCCCAGCACCCAGCCCTCCCTGCCGCACCGCCTCCTTCCCGCCCGGCGCGCCTCTCCGCTTGCCCGCCAGCCGCCCCCTTCGCGGTGTGTCCCCCCACAGCCCGGGGAGACGGAAGTCCAGTGAGCAGGCCGGGGCGGCCCTACCCTAAGCCAGGGCAGGACAAGCAGCCCCAGGGCTCCCACACGGGCTTGTCAGAGCCCCGGGCGGCTGAAGCCACACCCAGAGGGAAGGCCCCTCGGCCCGCAGACGTGGGGCTGGCGGGCGGTCATCTGCAGACCCCAGCGGGCTGCAGCCCCCGTGGACGTCGGCCCTGCCCTCTGGGCTCTGTGCCAGGTCGTGCCAAGGAGCCCCCCTGGACTCTTGGTCCCACGCAGTCACAAGGGGCCTTCCTGGTGTTTCGGTCGTGCCCTGTTCCCACGTGTGCCCTGCGGCCACTCTCCCTGTGGTATCCGCTTGGGCAGTGGGAGGGTCCCCCCAGCAACGGGGGTGGGGTGGGGGTGGGGGCCAGCGTTGGGGCGGGGGGCCCTGGGGTGGGCGGCTCCGCACCGGCCCCGGGCAGGGAAGCCGTGCAGCCGGGGCCGTGGGCAGCTCCCGGTGCCACCCCAGCGGGCGCGGGCACATCGGGGCCGGGGAGCTGGAGCCCTGCTTCTGAGCAGCGCGGATGAGTGGCGCCTTGACCAGCCCTGGCTCTGCGGGGCGTCCCCGGCTTAGCTGAGGACAGGGTGAGGCCGGGGTGGGGGCCTGGGGCTTTTGTTTTTTATTTTTTTAACGTTTTTTTCTTCTTTTCTTTTCTCTTACACAAATACACTGGCGAATCATGCAACGCTCCCAGCACTGGGGGCAACCCTGAGCCTCACGTCTGCACGCTCCTTTGCCCCCTGGTCCTGCGGTGGCAGAACCTTTCCCCTCTCCCTTGTTATTCACAATGACCCCTGCCTTGTCTTCCAAACGGAGGAACACGCCGTCTTTTCTCCGCACAGCCTTGGCATTCGAACGCCCACTGCTGGAGGCCCTCTCTCTGAGCTCTGGCTTGCCCTTCTGACTGTGGCCATCACCGCGTCACCCACACCAGCAGCAGGAAGTCTCTTCAGCCGTCCCCTGATCTCTTTAGAGAGAGAATGTACAGATTTTTGGCGCCTGTGCTGTCAGCACAGTTGATCACGGCTCCTACCGGGAGACCCAGGGAAATCTGGAATTTTGCACCGGAGGACTCACCACATCCTCATTTCGACATCTTGGACCCTGGAAAAGGGGGCCTGGGGTCTTAGGCCCGGCTCAGCGGGGACCCTGGCTGGGGCGGAGGGTGGCGGCCGCGGGAGGGCAGCGGCCCCGCGCAGAGCCAGTTTTCCGCGGACCAGCACGGGGCCACACCTGCCCCGATGCCCAGCAACTCCCAGGGGAGGGCTGCAGGCGCAAAGGTCTCCCCCGGGAGAACGCGCCTCGGGGCTTCCCAGCCGCCCCCGCGGAGTCCTCGGCACAGGGGAGTTGGGGGAGGCCTCCGCGACCCCAGCATGTGGCGGGGCACGAACGCCTGCGCTCCAGGACGTCAAGGTCGCGCGGCCGCACAGCAGAGCAGGCCCGGCCCTCGGCGTCCACGGTCCGTCCTGGCGCTCTGCTACCGCCCAGGAGCCCGGTGAAACTTTCCTGGCTATTTTCAATTATTTGCAAACTAGAGGGAAATGCCACAGAAACAGGAAATGGGCTGGGGCGAGCGACAGCCGACACGAGCCTGCCGGGGCTGCCCGGCACCGCAGGTCCACGGGGGTGCTGCTCCTGCGTGGGGGCTCAGGCAGCTCCCCGCGGCTCTCCTGCTTGCCCCCTCCCGGCGGGGGTCTCTGCTGGCGGGGAAAGCCCTACCTGGGGGGACGGCTTACCTGGGGTCAGCCCCGCTTGTCGCCCCTCCTGAGGCGGAACCCCAGAGCCCACCTTTCCGCTGATAATTACTTTGCTCATCGGTAGACAACAAAATCCAGGGGAACCTGTTCAAACCCGGACCGTGCCCCCTGGGTTCCAGTCCAGCGGGGCGTGCGGGGAGGGGGGGGAAATGGCCAGGACTTGGGCCCCGGCCTTCGGAAGCCCTGCTCTAGGTCCCCTCTGCGGAGCACCCGAGAGCCACAGAGGCAGCCCCCAAAGCGGCCACTCAGGACGGCCAGCGGGGCTGTCCTTACACCCCCGGTGCGGGCCGGCTGAGAGCCCCCCAGCTGGAAGTGTCGCCCCCGGTGCGGGCTGGCCAGAGCCCCGCTGGAAGGGGTGGGGGGCGGCCGCGCCCCAGGCCCGGCTCCTTCTGGGCCTCTCCGCTTCCCTGCGGAACGGTCATGCACAGCGAGAGGCGCCCGGCACGGGGTGACCCAAGCCGGACAGCTCCCCGCATAGCGCGTCACCGGCTGGCGGGCGCCCCGGGTGCAGGGTCCACCGATGCTGGCATGCGGGACTTGCAGCTTTAAAACCGGAACGGGCCCGGGCAGAACGGGACGGCTGGCCCCTGGACCTGAATTTAACGCCCCCTTCCCCCCGGCTGGTCAGTGCCCTGTGGGGTCGGCGGCCTGGCCTCGGCTCAGGGCTGAGCCCCGGGTCTGCGGTCCCTGGCGGCCCGTGTGGGCCCCCGGTGTCCCCAGGGCAGGCGGAGCCCAGCGGAGATGGATGTGAGAGGCCGAGGGTGGACGTGCGCCCAGGCTGCTGACCGCCGTGTGGCCGCACAGCCCTCCGTGGTCACGCAGGGTGGAGAGGGCCACGCTCCAGGGCCTGAGGGAGGCCGGCGTGGATGGGAAGGTGGCTGGGATTTGGTCCTGGGGCGGGGACAAGGGCTCGGAGAGGGCCGAGTGAACCTGCATGCGTGAGCGGGGCCGACGCGTGGCGGGGGAAGGAGAGCCGAACCCCCGGCTGAGGGCGCGGCACGCACCGCAGCGCGGGAGACCCGGTGGGGCGAGGACCGCTCTGCTCCACCGCTGGAGCCCGGCTGGCCCGGCGCCTCTTGGGAAGGTTTATTTGTCGTGTACGAGTGACGGGTTAACACCATAATGAAGGGAAGGTGACTTTATACATTTAAGAGCATTACATATAAATAGCCTTGTGCCACCTTTGATCTGATCCTGTAAACGGAGAGCACGATCTAACCGTCCACGCAGACGCCTAGCCGGGCTGATTTCAGGGCAGGAAAAGCAGGGAACGGCGGTCAGCCGGGACAACTGCCCGGAGCCACGGGCCACGTCGCGGCGGGCGCGGGGAGGAGACGTGTCCTGTGGGCGGTCCCTCGTGGACGGCGAGAGGCCGTGTCCTCGCCACGGGCCCCTAACTCTTGGCAAACTTGGGGTTCATGACCGTGGTGGTGGCGCTCTTGAAAAGCGGGTTGTCCTGGCGAGACAAGCAGACGCGGACGTTAGCGCGGGGAGGCGGGGGGCGCGGGAGCCGCCCCTGAGGCCCCCGGGCGGCGCCAGACCGCCGCGCGGCGGGAGGAGCTGGCGCGGGGCGGCTTCCCGGGCCCCCCCAGCGGCGCGCGCCCCGGGGGGCGGACGGGCGGCCCCGCTGCCGGCACTCACGTTGTTCCACTGCGACTTGAGCTTCTCCTTCTCGAAGCGCCGGTACTCGCGCAGGTCGCTCAGGTGCGTCAGGGCCTTCCAGACGCCCAGCAGGAGCAGGCCGATGAGCACGACCCCCGCCACGGTGCCCCCCACGATGGCCGCGATGTTGGGGCCCTTCACGCACTCTGCGAGCAACAGCGGCGGCGTCAGGCTCTCGGCGTGCACCCCTACCCCGCCCCGCCAACGTCCTCGAGGAGTGCAGGGCCCCGGCCCCGGCGTCTGCGGGCAACGCAGCTGCGGCCGAAGGCGCCCCTCGCCCACGGCGGCCGGCAGACCTTGGTCCGCGCCCCGGTCGGCGCCCCCAGAACCACCACAGGCCCGACCGCCGCAGCCCGCGGGTCGCGCGGGGTGGTGAGCGCCGGGCCGGGCGGGGGCTCGGGGGTCTGGGCAAACGCAGGCCCCGCTGGTGCTGCGGAGGCGTTTTTAGGGGGGCTCGTGCCTGCGGTCGGTTGACTTGCGGTCTCCCTAGATCACGTGGGTGGGTCTCATCCAGTAGTTGATGGATGGACGGATGGACAGAACGATTAAGAAAAGGCACAAAAGGCTAAAACTAGGTAAATCTGGGCATCTGGGCAAGAGAAGACATTGGAGCCCTACGTATTCTCTTTGTGCTGTTTTTGCAACTTTTCTCTAAGTTTGGAGTTATTTCAAGAGAAAAAAAAACCGGAAACAGGTTTCCCAGAGGAGAACGCCTGTGCCCAGGCAGCAGCGGTGGCTCTTTCTGCGTCCCCAGCCTGCCCTGGGGATCCTGGAGTCGTCCCTCCAGGTGAGCCCTTTCCACGGAACACCGCCCCGCGCCCGCCTGCCCGCCTGCCCGCCGGCCGGCTCCTCTAGAGACCCTGCCCGCCGCGCTGCGCCGACCCCGCGGGAGCGCCCCACGCCGGCCGCAGCGACGTGGGCACCGAGGCTGCAGGGCTCCTCCAGGGCCTGCTCCCCGGGGAGGGCGCACCCCAGGTCACGGGTGCCGGGATCTGAGACCCACGCCGGGGGCGGCGAGGGCGGCAGGTGACCTGGCTCAGACAGCGGGTGCAGCCCATCTGCCGGTCCCCCGCACCGGCCTGCCCGGGAGCCTCACTGCCCTCCCGGCGTCTGCGGCGAGGGACCCGCTCCGTCCGCCGCGGTGACCCGCAGACCCTGTGCCCCGCTGCTGCCCCCGCCCCTCCTCCGGCTCCCTCCACGGGGGTGGGGGTGGGTCTGAGCCCTGCGCGGGTCGGGGGGTGCTGGCCACACTGGTGCGTTCCGGCTGTACGGCTGCCCTGCGCGGGAACACGGAGGGGCCCCCAGGTGCCGTGTGCCCGGGCCCCCGGGTGGTTGTGTCCAAAACCCTTCGGGTACAGCCCACCCTGCCATGCCCAGCCCCCTCGTCGTCGCCACCTGCTGCGCCGCCCGAACCTGCCCGGACCCCGGGAGCCCCCCTTAGGGTCCGTGATCAGGAGCCTCGCGCTTCGGCCCAGGCGTGGCGTCCCTGCCACCCGCAGCCCCGACCGGCACCTCTACCTGGCCACCCGCAGCTCTCAGGGGGACGTCCCAGGCCACCGCTCCCGTAACAGAGCCGAGGGCTTCCCGCCGTGTCAGAAAGGGGGCCGAGCCCCCGTGTCCAGGCCGGTGCCCCCTACCGCCCTGCCGCGGCCGCCCGCTGTCCCTGCCTCCCAGCCCCGGAGGCCCGTCCCTGCTTCTCCGCCACGGCGCCGGCCTCCCGGGGCCCCCGCCGCCTCCCGCCCACCACGGGCGCGCATTTCTCCCTTGCCGGCTGGGACCCCTCCGCCCCTGGCCTGACTCCCAGGAGCCAGGATTGTGTCCCCATGGTCACCGGAACCGGCGCTGCAGACCCTTGCCCCATGGTGGGAGCTGCGCGCCCTGTGCCGCCGTCCAGGCCCGGGAGCTGGCACGTGGCCTTCGGTGCCCGGCCAGGAACCCACGGTGTGCCGGGGAGCCCCGGGAGGGGCGGCAGGCGGCTCACCGCGGTGTTGGTCCACGTAGATGTCGTACTTGTCGTGCCCAGACAGCTGGCGCAGCGTGTAGCTCATCCAGCAGCCCTCCGAGTCGCGCTCCTTGCAGGCCCGGCCCCGCACCTGCGAGGTCTGCAGATGCAGGTTGCTGCACGCCGCGCTGCAGTTCTTCGCCAAGGGGCCCTTGGAGAACATGAGGCACTCGGCGCAGGAACTGCGGGTGAGCGAGAGGGCGTGTGCATGGGCGTGCAAGAGGGCATGCCTCAGGGCATGTGCATGGGCGTGCAAGAGGGCGTGCCTCAGGAAGCGGGCTTGGCCCAGTGGTTAGGGCATCCACCTACCACACGGGAGGTCCGCGGTTCCAACCCCGGGCCTCCTTGACCCGTGTGGAGCTGGCCATGCGCAGTGCTGATGCGTGCAAGGAGTGCCCTGCCACGCAGGGGTGTCCCCCACGTAGGGGAGCCCCACGCACAAGGAGTGCGCCCTGTAAGGAGAGCCGCCCAGCGCGAAAGGAAGTGTGGCCTGCCCAGGAATGGCGCTGCACACACGGAGAGCTGACACAGCAAAATGACGCAACAAAAAGAAACACAGATTCCGGTGCCGCTGATAAGGATAGAAGCGGTCACAGAAGAACACACAGCGAATGGACACAGAGAGCAGGCAACGGGGGGGAGGGAGAAATAAAAAAAAAAAAAGGGCATGCCTGCGGGCGTGTGCATGGGTGTGCAAGAGGGTGTGACTGAGGCATGGGCATGCAAGAGGGCATGCCCGGGGGTGTCTGCATGGGCGTGCAAGAGTCTGTGCGTGGGAGGGGTCCGGGGAGCTGGGCCTGGTGTGCTCGGGGCGGGGCGCCTGGGGGGCCTGCAGGGAAGCCTGGGTGTGGAGCCCTGGGGGGACCTGGTTTACCTGACACTGGGGGGACCCCCGGGAAGACCCAGGCCTTGGCCCTCCATGAAAGTTGCCGGACGCCCCAAGTGTGCAAGTGACGGGGAGCAGGGGGCCTGGGGCCTGCAGAGAGCCCCCTCCCAGGCCAGGCCAGCCCAGGCCTCTTCCCCCGCTGGAGGACAAGCCACGGCCGGCAGGTTCGCTGGGCGTGGAAGCCGAGGCCCAGGGGGTCCCTCAGAAGGCCCCTCGGCAGTGGGGAGCCTCCCTGACGCACCCCCCCGTCGTTGGAGCCCCCTCTGAACCCCCATCTGCACCCCGCACACTCACATGTACTGGCCACAGGGCGAGGGGCAGCCGGGGCACTCTTCGCAGAGCGGCGGCTGGTAGCCCGGGTCGCACACGCACACGTTGCACTGGCAGCGCCCGCGTTCGTTGCACTCTTTGCCGCGCGTGGGCAGGCAGCCGTCCATGGACGTCCGGCACTGGCAGGCCGAGCCCTCGAAGCCCTTGTTGCAGTGGCACTTGCTGCAGAAGCAGCTCCCCCGCTCTGCAAGGCAGCACAGCCCGTCGGCCCGCGCCCGCCCCCGGGAGGCAGGCGCCGTCTCCCCTGCGTCAACCCGGGGCCGGGCCGCCTGCGAGTGGGGCCGGCTGCACCCCACCCCCCGCCACGGGCCGCGAACAGCCTGAGTCACCGTTGAGGGGAGCGCGCCTGGCCCGGCCCCATGTGCAGGCCCCGTGCAGGCCCCCCGTGCAGGTCCCCGTGCAGGCCCCCGTGCAGGCCCCGTGCAGGCCCCGTGCAGGCCCCCGTGCAGGCCCCGTGCAGGCCCCGTGCAGGTCCCCGTGCAGGTCCCCCGTGCAGGCCCCCGTGCAGGCCCCGTGCAGGCCCCCGTGCAGGCCCCGTGCAGGCCCCGTGCAGGTCCCCGTGCAGGTCCCCCGTGCAGGCCCCCGTGCAGGCCCCCGTGCAGGCCCCGTGCAGGCCCCCGTGCAGGTCCCGTGCAGGCCCCCCGTGCAGGTCCCCCGTGCAGGCCCCCGTGCAGGCCCCGTGCAGGCCCCCGTGCAGGCCCCGTGCAGGCCCCCGTGCAGGTCCCGTGCAGGCCCCCCGTGCAGGTCCCCCGTGCAGGCCCCCGTGCAGGCCCCGTGCAGGCCCCCGTGCAGGCCCCCGTGCAGGCCCCCGTGCAGGCCCCGTGCAGGTCCCCCGTAGACCCCCATGCAGACCCCCGTGCAGGCCCCCCGTAGACCCCCGTGCAGGCCCCGTGTGCAGGCCCCGTGCAGGCCCCCCGTAGACCCCCGTGCAGACCCCGTGTGCAGGTCCCCTGCTGCCCCTCACCCTCGCCCCGAAGAGCCCCTCCGCCCCTCCCGCCCCCTCGCAGCCCCTCACCCTTGCCCCCGCAGACTTGGCCGTCGAAGCGCTCGCAGTTGACGTTGTCGCACTCGCAGTACTGCCCGTAGATCTTCTTGTTGGGGACATCGCTGGTGTGGCACGAGCACGCCCCGCAGATGCAGTCCCCCAGCCCGGAGCAGATGATGGAGCTGTTGTCCTTCCGGCAGCTTCCCTCCAGCTCCTGGCTGCTCCGGCCCTGCGTCTGGCACTCACAGTTCTTCCCGATGTAGCCGGCGTCGCACCTGGGGAGGGAGAGGCCCTTGCCGTCAGGACCTGGCCTTGGGTTGAGGACGCCTGCTGTCACGCGTGCTGCCTGCTTCTCCCCAGTGGCTGCTGAGTGCACGCAACAGGCTCAGCACGTGGCGGTTCCCGCTGGGGCCAGGGTCTCGTGAACTCAGCAGCGATGCGCTGGCTCCGGCAGGCCCCACGGGGACCCGTGTCCAGGAGCCGGGCACGCAGCCCGAGCGCGGATGCCTGTGCGCCGTGGGGTGGCGCCTGGGTGCTGGGTCCTCCCGGCCCCCGTTCCTGCCTGCCGTCACCTGCCTTCGGGAGCGGCGCAGGGCAATGTGTGTTCAAGGGGGGCAGTAAGACAAGCACACGAGGCGCCGAGCATGCAGCACCCCAGAGAAGAGCCTTGGGGTGCCGTCCACCTCTCGGAGGAGAGCCGCGGAGGGAGCGCCTGCGGCAAACGCTGAGCAGTGGGCGGCACCCATGCGTCTGACCCTGTGGCTCTCAGGACCCCCCAGGAGTCCCACACCGTGGCTGCACACCAGGACAGGAGGGGGGGCAGCTGCCGTCCCCTGTGGCCAGAGACCACTATGCCCGGGGGCTGCTGGGCAGAGCAGTGGGAGACGGGGCGGCCCAGGTCCCTGCTAAGGTAGGACACAGCTGGAGAGCTGGCGTGGCCCGCGGGGGCCCGGGAAGCAGTTCCGCCGGCCTTGCCACCAAAGCAGCCTGTCCTGTGGCCTTTCCTAAGCGGTATGGAGAAGGCACCGGCCAGCTCAGTGTCCACGGACCGTGCCTGGACCACCCGACGCCCAGGCAGCTCGCTGGCCCTCCTCCCCCTCCCTGCTCCTGCTGCCTCACCAAGTGGCTCTGTGCCTCTGGGGGCCTCGGCTTCCCCCTCTTACCGGGGGAGCAGCTGGTGGAGCTGTTGCAGCTGTTTAAGTGAGCCTGCTGCGGGGAGCGTGAGGGCTGGTGCAGCGGGGGAGGCCAGCGGGGGGGTCAGCCAGGGGGTCAGCGCGGGGAAGCCAACGGTGGGGGATCAAGAGGGGGAGACCAGCGGGGGGGGTCAGCGGGGGAGTCAGTGGGGGGGTCAGTGGGGGAGGCCAGAGGAGGAGGCCAGAGGGGGGTCAGCGGGAGGTCAGCGGGGAGGCCAGAGGGGTGGGTCAGCGGGGGAGGCCAGCTGGGGGTCAGCGGGGGGGTCAGCGGGGGGGTCAGCAGGGAGATGTCACCACGCTGGGGGCAGCATGGGCCCAGGCGGCAGTGCTGCCCACCACGGGGCCTCAGTGGGGCCCAGGCTTGAGGTGGCGTGGGCAGGTGGGGCCGTAGGACAGGGACGGGCAGAGGATGTTCTGAGGACAGGCGTCCTCCGGCCGACCTCCGGGCGACCGCCCACTGGGCAGACCGGCCCTCCCTCTCCCGGGCAGGCTGGCCCCGCTGCTCCCCGTGGAGGGGCCGGGCACGTCCAGGGCCTTCTGGCTCTCTGGCTGAGGGGGCCCAGAGCTGGTGGTGGCTGCCGGTCGGATCACCCGGAGGCCCCAAAGGCCGGGGAACGGAGCAGGGGAGAGGACGCGACTGTCCTGGGCTGCAGGCACCCCCAGGGCGGGCACGGCCGCCCTCCTCCCCGCTGCGTCTCCTCGCTCCCTGCGCCCTGGTGGGCCCGGGTCCTTGCCCCTTCGGTCCCCAACCCCGGGGGCCAGAGACACAGAAGAGCCATCAGCACCGCTGACCCGCCTGAGGGGCCCGGGGCTGCGCTCAGGTCCAGCCGTCCTCGGCCATGCCGTGGCGCGGTGAGCGCAGCCCTTGCTCCCGCCGCCGTACCTGCAGATGCCGCACTCCACGTCGCCCTTGTCGTGGCAGTGTCTGCGGTCGCGGCTCGCGTCCCTGCAGCGGCACTCGCACTGCGGGAGCACCTGCACCGTCACCGTGTCCGTGAACCCCAGGGGCCGGATGACGAACGAGTGCTCCTTGATGCACGTGGTGGCCGTGACTCTCACCTGGAAGGTGACCTGCGGGCAGGGAGCGGCCGGACTCAAGGCGAACTCTGGACTCCCGGAAAGAGGGGCTGGGCGCCCCCCATCCCCTTCGCCAGGCTGACGGCTGGACGGGGGGCCTGTCTGGGGGTCCTGGGAGGGACGGGGTTGAATTAGAGGGGAGGGGAAAGGAGAGGGGGCTAGCACGGAACACACCGCGCTTCTCCAGGTGTGGGGGAGAGCTGCTGAGAGGTGAGAACGGGAGGGGACCGAGGGGACCGGACAGGCAGGCAGGCGCGCTGGGACCTCTGCTGCGCGAGCCGCGGCCCAGTCCCCGGCGCGCGAGACCCTCTGGTGACCTAGACTGGGGGAGGGGGGTCTCGAGGAGCACGTTTCATCCAACGTGAATCAAAAGGGGAAGCGGACTTGGCTCAATGGAGAGAGCACCCGCCTACCACCTGGGAGGTCCAGGGCTCAAACCCCGGGCCGCCTGACCCGTGTGCAGCTGGCCCAGTGCAGTGCTGATGCGCGCAAGGAGTGCCCTGCCACGCAGGGGTGCCCCCCCATGCAGGAGCGCAGCCCACCCAGGAGTGGTGCTGCCCACGTGGAGAGCTGACGCAGCAAGATGACGCAGCAACAACAAAAAAGAGACACACAGAAGAGACAACATGAGATGCAACAAACTAGGGAGCTGAGGTGACGCACGAGAAGAACGCACAGCGAACGGACACAGAGAGCAGACAATGGGGGGGAGGTGGGAGAAATTTTAAAAATATCCCAATAGCCTTTGAAAAAAGAGAGAGAGTCTAAGGAGCCTCCGTGGAGCACTGTCTGCGGAGCTCGTCCCTAGGTCTAGGATGCTCACAGGCCAGGCACGGCAGGCAGTCCCGGGGCAGGTGTGGGTGACGTCTAAGTCCAGACGAAGGCTCGGGGGAGTCGGGTCGGGGCAGGGGCCTCTGGAAGGCGCCGTCGCCCGAAGCCCCCCCACACAGCACTGAACTTCAGGGAACCCGGGCTTGTGAAGAGCAAGCCGCGCGCAACGTGAAGCGAAATCCACCTCTCCACAGCGCGCTACGGCCCCCGCCAAACAACCGCGAGGCTGTGCGGAGAGCGACCAGCAAATCACAGAAAATGAAACGGAATAACTCCCTTGTAGGTCTCCCGGCACGAGGGGAAATCTTTTTCCTCACCTACAACATTTGGAAAGGAACACGTTTGAAGGAATTCCCGTGTCATATTTTAAAAGGCAACGGAAAGCAGAGATTTCGCCGTGTTAGCTCACAACAAGCGACAGGAAAAATGGATTTACGGTTGTAACAAATTTGAATCTAAAACATTAAGAAAATAACCCACTGCCTGTTTCTGATCATCAGTGGGTCCCACGGCTCATTTTTTGTGAAAACGCAAAAAATTCCAAAGTATATCAAGAAAACCGAGGCCCCAGGTGAGTAGAGCCCGAACCCTTCGCCGCCCACAGGGGGCGCTGTGGGCACGCGGGCCTCGGCTGGCGCGGGTTTGGCACTTTTGGGGGAAATTCTGCTTTTGTACCGACAGACGCGATACCGCGCCGTGGAGGGGGAGGCACGCGACTGCGTCGCCGCCCTGCCGCTCACGGTGCGGGTGGACGAGTTAGCCGCTTCGCCAGGGAGGACTTCCACCGGCAGGCCAGGCCCGGCTCCGTCCTCTTAAACGCCCGCGGCCCCGCGCCGCCCTTCCCAGCCCGTCCCCCTGCCCGGGGGGCTGCCCGGAGGGGGCGGCGCTCACCGGGACGTTGATCTGCACTCCGTCGCAGTCGCCCCGGGCCTGGTCCAGGCGCGACTCCCCGTTGCTGCAGAAGGAGTCGTAGGTGACCTTCAGGGTGTCGGGAAGGGCGTTGTGGTCCAGGAAGACCCTGGAGGAGAGTTTCTGCAGGAGGAGGTGGGGGCGTGAGGGGCGCGCCGGCCCGGGCCAGGGCAGAGGCTGCATACCGCTGTCCTGCCCGGGAGGCTCTCGGCCGGCGTGGGTCAGAGCGGAGGCCCACGGGATGGCCGGGCCACTCATCCTCAGCCCCCACGCCCGGCACGGCGGAGGCCCTGCTGGACCGCGGGCAGTGGAGGAGAGGGGGCGGGGGCAGGATGGCGGGGAGGGGGGAAGGGGAGGGGGAGGGGGGAGGGGGGAGGAGGGGAAAGGGAGGGGAAGAGAAGGGAGGGGAAATGGTGGAGCAGTTTGATACAGTGATGAATTCCAAGAATAGATACTGGATTATGTCTGTAACCTGGTCTGTATCTCGGCATGATTGAGTTATGACTGGGGCTTTGACTGGGCCATGTCAGGAGGGCGCTGAGTCCCCGCCCCTTGGTGGGTGGTGACTCACAGATAAAAGGCATGGCGAAGGACAGAGGTGGAGTTTTGAGCTGGAGCCTTGGAAATGAACACACAGGAGAACACAGAGGAACAGAGATGACTCCCGGGAGAGAGACGAGCAGTTTGCCTTTTGCCTGACAGTCTGCAGCTGGCCTTGTGGAGAGAGCAGAGGAGCTGAGCCCAGAGGAGCCCAGGAAGCCTGAGCCCTGGCAGCCGTTGGCAGCCGTCTTGCTCCAACACAGGGAAACAGACTTTGGGGGGGAGTAACTTAGGCTTCATGGGGAAGCGGCTGTGGCTCCATCAGCTGGGCTCCCGCCTACCACACGGGAGGCCCTGGGCTTGTGTCCCGGGGCCTCTGGTGAAGGCAGGCTCGCCCGTGCGCCGTGGACAGCTGACGCAGCAAGATGACGCAACAGAGGGAGACAAGCAGACACTGAAAAAACGTGCAACGAATGGACACAGAAAAGAGACAGCAAAGAGAAGAAGAATCTGCGGGGTGGGAGGGGAATAAATAAATAAAATAAAATCTTAAAAAAAAAAATTATGCTTTAGGGCCTGGTAACTGTAAGCTCCTACCCCAAATAAATACTCTTTGTAAAAGCCCGCAGACTTCCGGTACCTTCCATCAGCACCCCTTGGGCTGAATGACAGAGGTGGGGAAGGAAGGGGGAGGAGGGGAGGGGAGGGGAGGGCTGCAGCATCATTGGTGCAAACACAGAAACACCAACAGGCGGTGTGGAGCTCCAGGGGTGCCCCGCTCTGGGGACTCGGGGCCCCAGAAGGCTCTGACTCAGCACTGGGGCGCTCTGGCGCCACAGGACGCCCTGAGCCCAGCCGGCTGGAGCCCGGGTGCCGTGTGGCCCCTCCAGGGAGACTGAGGGCCAGATCCCTGCAGGGCTGCCCAGGGCCTGGGGGCTGCCAGCCCGAAGGCTTCCTCATGGGTCACGGCCACGGGAAGGGCAGGGACGTGGCCCCGGGGCGCCCCAGCCGTGCCCGCACCCGCCCACCCCATCTCCACTCCGCAGCGGGAAGAGCGGCTCCAGGCGAGCGGGGCGGCCTGGGGAGGGCCGGGCGGGGCCCGGGGCTGCGGGCGGCCACACGGGCCCAGCTCCCTCTGCGCCCACCCCGCTGGCCGCGCCCGTGGGCCCGCCCGCCAGGGACACGCACGTTGTAGGCGTTCTTGATGAGCTGCACCACGTTGCTGGAATCTTCCGACAACTCCCCGACCGCCGACTTGGGGATGATCTCCGTGAGCTTCTGCGGGGGCCAGAGGGGGAGACGCCGCAGCTAGAACCCCGCGCCCCGGAACCCGGGGGCTCGAAGCCCGCCGCGGGCTTGCGCATCTCCTCCGTGGAGGGGTCAGCGGCGTGCTGCCCGCCGCGGCGGAGGACAGAGCCCAGGAGTGCGGCCTGCCCGTCCCCGCTGCAGGTGCTCCCGGCCGACGTCACGCCGCCCGTGGATGGCTGGGCTCCCCGGGCAGCGCCCGAGACGGGGGTCCTGCAAGCCTGGCTGGCCACGACCTCCGGGCCACGGGAAACCACGAGGCGATCGGAGCTGAGCTTTCATTATTTTCCTAGTTTGATTTACAAACCTCCAGACGCTTGGTACCCACGGAGGACGGCCCCACCCCCCTTGCCCGGCGACCCGCCCTGCCACCCCGCTACGGCCAGGCCCCCCGGCGCCCCGGGCTCGCTCGCTCTGTCCTGTCCCTGGCTCACCTCACCCGGCGCCGTGGACTCAGCTTCAGCCACGCCGCGCCACGTCTTGGCGCCGCCCCCTGCGGCTGAAGGGCACCCCGAGTGCGGGCGTCTGGCTGCACTTGCAGCCTTGAGCTTTTCCCGCTGGCTGCGTAAAGCGCGTAGGCGCTCGCGTCCTGGCGGCGCCCGGCTGGCCGGGCCTGCGTGAGGCCCGTGTCCCCTGCCGCCACGTGGCTCACGGGCGACCTCACACGGGGCCCACGGTCGGGTCACTCCCCTGCCCAAACCTGCCCACGACGCGTCTCCTCACGGGGCCGTGAGGACCTCACAGCATGCCCCCACCCCTGTGCCCCTCACCAGGGGCCTGGCATGCTGTCCCTGCAGGCCGCCCCTGACCTGCCACCCTTTCCAGGGCCCGTGGAACGGTGGTGCGGCCTGCCTGGCCAGCAGCAGTGGCCCCACTGCCTGCTCCCATCGCCCGCTGCCCGTCGCCCGCTGCCTGCTGGGCCACAACTCCCGCCACCGAGCAAGCTCTGTGTGGTGTCCCTGAGGATCCGAGGGGCGCGGCCGCCGCCTCCCGGCCACGGAGCGCAGATGGAGGCTGCATGTCCTGCCCGCTCACACATGCGGCCGACAGGCGGGGCAGTGCTCCCACCACCCACCCCGGGGGCTCTGCCGCCAGCCCCTCCTCATCCCGGGGGCCCTCGGGGCCGCCCCCAGGCTGGAGTGGGGCGACCACCAGCAGGAGTGCTTGGTCGCCCATGAGATGATGGGGACGGCGGTCAGCCGCGCCCCCGTGGCGCTGTCGGGGAGGGGTGGTTCGGGGTGCGCCCTGATGGCTGGGGACCGCGGGACGCGCGCCTTAAAGCAGCAGAGCCGGGCCTTCCCAGCGCTCTCATTTCTTAACTTCCCCGACTCCAAGTTCATGCTCCCCTGGGCGGCCGCGGGAGGTCTGCGGGCAGGAGCGCCGGCCGGCACAGCCCGACTTGTCGTGGGGCCCGGGCGCCGTCCACTCTCCAGAGCCGACAACGGGCTCCGCCGAGGGGCTCCTGCGCGGCCCCCCTCCAGGCAGGCCAAGGGGCCGAGCGTGGCTGCCCGAGGGCCCCGCCCGGCGACGCCTGGCCGCCAGCCTCCACGTGTGGTGACGCCGTCCTCCTGCGGCCGAGGTCACCGGCGCCGGGCCCTGCGCTGCGCGGTCGCCTGGGTGGGCTTCGGGGTGGGCTGCAGCATCCCCTTGTGTTTAGCCAGCCCAGCTGTACCTCGAGTACACGGATCCCGGGACGTGGCCCCAGCAAACTGCTGCCCCCCGGCCAGGGCCCTCTCCGGAGGCGGGTGGGGGGCGCGGGGCCCAAGGGGGGTCCTCCCAACGGCGGGAGCCAGGCGGGCAGCTGTCCCCTGGCCCTCGGTGTGCACAAGTGGCAGTGCGCGCCCCAGTGCAGGGCCGTGGGAAATTCTAGTGCTTTCCAAGCTCGGAGCGTGGCGCGCAGGCTTGGGGGGCTGCGGCGAAGCACACGCTGAGGCCCCCGCCCCCTCCGCTGCCGTCACCCCCGTGGGGTCCGGGTCTCCCCGAGGCCCCCTGGTGACCACACCCCCTTGCTCTGCTGCCCTGAGTGGGGGCGGTCTGGAGAAGACGCCTGGAGAAGCCAGGCCCCCCCGCACCCACTGGGGGGCACCCCGGCGCCCCCCGCCACGCACTGAACGCCCCATGATGACGCGCTGGCCTGAAGCCGTTCTCCTGGAAGGCAGCAGGTCCACCTGCTGGGGCGGGAGCTGGGGGGAGCGGGCGCGGGCCGGGGCCTGGGTGGGTGGCCCCGGGCCTGGCCCTGCTTCCCCCAGCGGGCGCTGTGCGCACAGACCCCCAGCGGCCGCGGGGTCCGGCTGCGGCCTGGCTCGTGGTCTCGGGCTGGCCTAGGGAGGCACCTGCGCCCACACCGGCCTCTGGGCCCGCCCAGACCCGCGGAGCTGCGGCGAGCTGGGTGCTCACGAGACTCCACCGTCCCGGCCTCCGAGGACCCCGCGCCCTGGAAGTGGGTGACCGCGCTGCCGGGGAGCGCCACAAACCCCCGGGGTCCGTCGACCCAGGCATGCCTCCCCCGACCCTGGGGCGCGTCGTGGCGCAGGCCGTGCTGTACCAGGCCCCACGGCCGGTGGCCGGGCCAGTCGGTGCCAGCCGGGGAGGAGCCGAGACTGAGCATGTCCCCTCATCCCCCTGGGGCGGGACCCCCACTCGGGGCGAGACCTCGGGGGCGCAGGCTGCGCGCCCAGGCCCTGCTGCGCACCCACTCCTCACGGGGGGGGGGCAGAATCCTCACAGCCCACCAGGGTGAAACGGAAACGCAAAAACAGGACTGTGACCGTGCAAGATACAGCGGGAGGACGGGAACAGAGCCGCTCTCAGGTCGTTCTGGATCCCAGCTCCACGAGCGCGTCGGGAGGGCTCGGCGCGGCGGTCAGGGGTGCGCGCAGCACAGGGCGGCCTTCCCCCGAGAAGCCCACCAAGCTGTCCCCTCGAGCCCCGTGCGCCCTGCGCGCTCCCCGGGCAGGTCCACACTGGCCGTGTACGATGCAAGGCTCCCCGCCAACAAAGGCGGGGCCTGCGCTCCAGAGGCGCGCCGCGTCCCAGCAAAATCCAGACCCCCGAGCCCAGCGCTGGAAACGGCCGCCCGCGCGGAGGGCCCAGCGCAGGGAGACCCCGTCCACCTGCACGCGCGTCACGCCCGGGAAGGACAGTGGCCCTACAGCGTCCCCCGCCGGCCATGCCGCACCTCCCCGCCAGCCGCACCACGCAGACACCACCCACCCACCAGCCACACCACGCAGGACACCACCCACCCGCCGGCCGCACGCACCTCGTAGGTTTTCACCATCCGCTTGGTCACGGCGAAGATGGGCTGGATGTTGCTCTCAGCCAGCTTGTGTGCCAGCTGCCCCACCGACGGGTAGTCCTGGGGAGAGGGGCCGCCGCTCAGAGCCCGAGGACCCCACAGCCCTGGGCGCACCGTCCTCGCCGCCACCGGCGTGTCCCGATGCCTCCAAACGCGCAAAATAAGCGCCACCGTGGGAGCCCCCGATGCTGACGCATAGTCGAGGAAACACGGGACCGCGCCGGCTCCGTGCCCAGCGCCCGGAGGCCCGCCCCTCGGCGGGGACGGGGCGCTGCCGGGCAGAGGTGGGCGGGCGGGACGGGGCAGCCGCTCGTGGGCGGCAACGGCATGGCCCGCGCCTCCTCCGGCGCCCCGGTGACTGACACCCGCGCCCGGCTCCACGGGGGCCCTGGGCACAGAGGTGCCGCTCCTTGCTGTCTGAGCACCTGGACCCTGAATTCCGCCCCGGCCCCCTGGCCCGGCCATGGCCTCTGGGTGAGGCCCCGTGAAGCGCCCCGGGGGCCTGCGGTTGGCGTCGTGGCCACAGTGGGCCGGGAGCGGGGTCCTTGAGGCAGCGGCGGCTCCATGCCACGGCCTCGGGGTGCGGCAGGGTCCCACTGCCGGCTCGCCCCAACTCGAGGCGGGCAGCCCCCTCCCGCCCCCACCGCCCCGCCTCCCGCTCACCCCTGTCCTCGAGCCCCTCAGTGGGCCCTGCCCCCACCCGGAGCTGGCGCAGGGAGGTGCCCCACGTCCAGGGAGGGGCGGGGGCCGCTGTGCGCCGTGCCCCCAGCCTCTGGCTTAGAGGGCGCCCCGGGGGGTGGGCCTGCAGGAAGGCAGGAGCCCAGGGTCGGGCTGGCGCCGGGGTGGACGCGGGGCTGCGGGCAGGGGGTGGGGAGGCAGATCTGTGGGTGGGGGCTCCGGGGGCAGCGGGGTCCTCGAGGACCCCGTGTGCGGAGGCTCCAGCCTTAGCTGTCCATTCAGACCTGGAGGGGCCGGGCCGGCGGGGTGCGCCAGCAAGGACCTACGGGGGCCCGGCCGGTTGCGCCCCACGGCAGGGCTGCGCCCCCAAGGCCGGGCTGCGCCCCACGGCAGGGCTGCGCCCCCAAGGCCTGGCTGCGCCCCACGGCAGGGCTGCGCCCCCAAGGCCGGGCTGCGCCCCACGGCAGGGCTGCGCCCCCAAGGCCGGGCTGTGCCCCCAAGGCCGGTTGTGCCCCCACGGCAGGGCTGTGCCCCCACGGCCGGTTGTGCCCCCACGGCAGGGCTGCGCCCCACAGCCGCCTGCGCCCCGGCGCTCTGCCTCGGGTGGGCCGCGCCAAGGGGCCGGGACTCACGAACTCGTCGCTGCTCTTGTACAGGTTGTCCTCCAGGTGGCAGTGGCCGTCGTTGGGGGTCAGGATGGCACCCAGCTTCCCGTCTCCCGCGAAGTGGAAGCCGTCGTCCGTGGCGTACACCAGCAGGCGCGTGACGTTGCGCCAGCCGATCTCCTTCTGCAGGGGAGACGAGTGGGGTTACCTGACTCGGTTTCCCCAGCCGGGCCTGCCCTGGGAGTGGTTTGACGCAGAGCTGGTCCTGGGCCTCGCCGTTTCCTCCGAGGGGCTTCAGAGCAGGAGAACTGAGGGCGGGGGAGTGGGAGAGAGGGGAGGGGGAGGGAGGGAGGGGACGCAGCCCGGGTGCAGCGTCCAGTCCAGTTGCAGCTTTCCAGGCTCTGGCTCATGGGCAGCACTGGCCCATGTGTGCCAAGACCAGGACTTCGAAAACCCCGATAAAAATATAGGGGTCCGGGGAAGCGGATTTGGCTCAATCGATAGAGCGTCCACCTACCACATGGGAGGTCCGCAGTTCAAACCCAGGGCCTCCTGACCCGTGTGGAGCTGGCCCATGCGCAGTGCTGGTGCACGCAAGGAGTGCCGTGCCATGTAGGGGTGTCCCCCGCATAGGGGAGCCCCACGCACAAGGAGTGCGCCCCGTAAGGAGAGCCGCCCAGTGCGAAAGAAAGTGCAGCCTGCCCAGGAATGGCGCCGCCCACATGGAGAGCTGACACAGCAAGATGATGCAACACAAAGAAACACAGATTCCCGTGCCGCTGACAAGAACACAAGTGGACACAGAAGAACACACAGTGAATGGACACAGAGAGCGGACAACTGGGGGGCGGGGGAGAGGGAAGGGGAGAGAAATAAAATAAATCTTAAAAAAAATATAGGAGTCGAGGAGAAAACGTATGTTTGAATTAAAAAATAAAAAAGGCCTCTTAAGCCCCACAATTTCAGATCTGGGACCAAACCTAAAAAAATAACCCCAAGAAGAACTAAAAGACCCTGAAACGTCAAGGTGGTCCCGCCAGACAGACACGGGGAAGGTGGCGTCCTGAGATCCCTTCTGCTGCTGCCCAGGGGCTGGAGGCCCCCGCCTCTGTGACTGCGCCCCGCGCCGCCCCGCGCCCCGCGCCGCCCCGCGCCCACCCCTTCCCCCTCGGGCAGGGAAGCTGCCGGTCGCGGGGCTGGGCCTGGCGCTGCCGCGGCGGGGAAGGGGCCGGGCCGCGGGTCCCAGCAGAGGGTGCGGGCAGCAGGGCGGTGGGCGCCGCCGCCTCCCAG
This sequence comes from Dasypus novemcinctus, assembly GCF_030445035.2. Taxonomy (NCBI): domain Eukaryota; kingdom Metazoa; phylum Chordata; class Mammalia; order Cingulata; family Dasypodidae; genus Dasypus; species Dasypus novemcinctus. Next base: position 166,671,424 of record NC_080676.1, read on the forward strand.
GACGCCTGGAGGGAGGTCCCGCGGCCGCCCCCGTCGTGGGTTAACTGAGGGCGAGGGAATCTGCGCCGCGGGACGGGTGCTGGCGCCCCTGCTCGGGCAGGGCGGGCTCTTGTCCCAGGCCGGGGCTCCGCGCGCCCTGGGGCCTCACCGGGCAGGCGGCCACCTGCATCATGGCGTCCAGGCCGCCCTCGGGAGCATCCAGGTTGCCCGAGATGAGCTGCTTGCCGACCTCCGTCTGGAACTGCTGCGAGTTGTCGGTGAGCGGCAGCACGTGGCGGAAGGCGAAGGGCGGCTGGCACTCCTTCTCCTTGTTGGGGCACGGGTTCCGCAGCTTCTCGGGGTGCGTGTTGACGAACGGCAGCACCGTCTTGTCCACGAAGGAGCCGAAGCCTGGGGCGGGGCGAGCGCGGGGCGGTGGGCGCGCGCGGGGGCCTCGGTTTCCTGCCTCCCCCGGGGCAAGGGAGAAAGCAGGGTGGCGTGTGCACAAGCATGTGGCCGTGCGCGCGTGTGAGGGAGAGCGTGAACATGATGACCGCACACACGTGCGATTGCACAGAGGCGTGGCCACATGAATGTGTGTATCCACGTGTGCACGTTAGGAGAAGAATGCGGATAAGTGCGAGTGTGCGTGTGTGAAAATGAATGTGTGTGCACGTGAGCAGGTGTATGTGCGAGTGTGTGGATGAGCGAGTGCACGTGGGTGTGTGCGAGTGGGAGGATGCATGGGACATGGGAGTGCACACACGTGATTGTGTTTGAGCATGTGTGCACATGCATGTGTGAGCCTGCACGTGTGCACGTGCCCCGCATAGAGACAGCAGCTCGGAAGGAGCTGGGAGCGTGCCAACGGGGGGTTGCCGACAGGGGCGTGGCACGGTGGGGAGACGCCCCCCTCCCTTGCACGCGCGTGTGCCCGAGACCTGCACTTTGCAAACACATTTCTTGGAGCCGTGGCCGCGGGGAGCCCACACCCCCCTGTTGCCTTTGCTTCAAAACCGCATGTGCGCGCTTTTCAAGGACGCGGAGGCGCCGCCTAGAGAGGGCGCCGGGAGGGGGGACGTGGGGCGGGCGGGCCCGCGCGGCTGCGGCTCACCGATGCGGCCCGACTCGGTGATGTCGTTGAGGGCCCTGAGCAGGTCGGCGCCCAGCTTCTTGACGTTCCTGAGGTCGTCGAGCATGGAGTAGGACAGGTCCATCAGGTAGTACAGGTCGATGGGGTAGCCCTTGGCCCGCCGGAACGTCACGTTGAACGCGGCGGCCTGGCCTGCGGGCAGACAGCGGGCGCTGGGCGGGGCTCCCGGCGCCGGGCGGGGGTCTCGGGCTCTAGAACTTTCCCTGCGCATGGCGGCCCCCCAGGAGAGCTGCGGGTGGAGGCAGGGGGCCCTGAGGTGTGAAGTTCAGGTGACGCAGGTGTTTAGTGTAAGCACGACCCAGGCAGCAGGACGGCCGGACGACGGCGGGGACACGAGGGTAGAGAGCGCCCGCTCCCCCACGCGTCCTGGGGTTTGCTTTTGGCCAGACCTGGAGCCCTGGCTGGCATGGCCTCGGCCCCCTGTCCAGCGCCCGGTGCCGCGGCTGCCCCCGTGAGACCCAGGCAAGCCCTGCCCCACCAGCAGCTGCTCAGACCCGGGACCCGGGACGCGGGACGCGGGGGGATCGGCTGTTCCCTGCTGGTCACGCGCCCAGCAACGCAGCTCCCCCCCCACTGTCCCCTCGCGGCTGGACCAGGGTCCCCCGCTCCTGTAGGGCTGACCCCTCTGTCCTGCCCCAGAAGCTGCCCGACTATCCCAACCACTGCCCTTTCAGCCACGTGTACCCAGGCCGGTCCTTGGCTCAAGACAACCTGCTGGGCCCTGTGGGCTCCCCTGCCCCTGGGTGGCCACACAGCCTGACCCAGGTCCAGGGAAGAGTGGGCACAGGAGGCCCTACTGTGGGGGGAGAGGGGAAGGGGAGGGGGAGGAGGGGGAGGAGAGGAGGAGGAGGGGGAGGAGGAGGGGAGTGGGAAGAGGGGGAGAGGGAGGAAGAGGGGATATGGAGAGAGGGGCAGAGGGAGGGAGGGGGAGGGAGGGAAGGGGAGGGGGAGAGAAAGGAGAGGGGGAGGGGGAGGGAGGAAGAGGGCGTAAGGAGAGCGGGGAGGGAGGGAGGGGAAGGAGGGAGGAAGAGGGAGACTTTCTCCTGAGAGAAAGGAGAAAGAAGGGGGAGAGAGGGGGAGGGAGGGGGAGAGAGGGGGAGGGCGTCCTCTCCTGCTCTGTGAGCACCTGGGCCCTTTACGGCTTCAACGGCAAAGACCCCCGCCCCGCCCCGCCCCGCAGCGCCCCTCCCTGCTCTCCCTTCCTGTGGCCCCTCCCCCGGCCCTGCGTGCGCACACACGCGCACACGCACACCACACATTACTGAAGCACACGGCAGACACACACACGGACACCCCACGCCCCACATGTGCGGGTTCGCGTAGCCCTGCACAGCACGCGTGAGCACCACACGTGCGCACACGTGGCCCCACCCGCCCCCGCACACCCACCACACGTGTACCACGTCCTCCAAGGTCCTGGAGGCGTCGTGCCTGGAGGGACCCACTGCCCCCGCCCCTGCCGCTGCCCTCCCTGACTCCCCCCTGCCAGCCGCGCGGCCTGGGGGTCCCTCGTGCGCCCTGTCTGTAAGCGGGAACCCGGGCCCCGCGGGGCTCCCCGCCAAGTCCAGTGGTCAGGGGCGGGGTCCCAGGACGGAGGCGCGGAGCCCAGGGGGCCCCAGGGCCCAGCTCGTCCCCCAGGGAGCGCCCCCCCCCCTGGCCGTGACGTCACTGCCCCAGGACACATCCCTCCACCCCCCCACCCCCGCTCACCCGCTGCACTCGCCCCCCCCCACGCCTGGCCTGCTGTGCTGGCTCCCACCCCCGCCCCCCTTGCCTGGGCGCTGCCCTCGCCAGCTCCACCTGGCAGGGGGCGGGGCCGGAGCACTCCTGGGAAACTCCGCGGGGACCCGCATCCAGGACACCGACCTGACCCGGGAGGGTGCGGCGCCCCAGGTGGCCTCCTTCAGCCCCACCCCCACCCCCCAGGGCATTTCTCTGCTGTCCCGAAGTGCCTGTGGGCAAGTCGGGTTGAGGGTGGGTGTAAACCAAGTCTCCCAGGGCTTGGCTGCGGGACTTATCAGAGCCTTTACTCTGCCAGCATGCGTCCTGGCCCTCAGAGAAGGGGACAGGCGGGGTCTTCCACATGGCTTACCCTGCCCAAAGAACAGAGGGCATGCACCGGGTGAAGTGAGGGTCCGGACACCCAGCTGCAGACGGTGGGAGGTGGGGAGGGGCGGGGGGCCGTGGGGGCCTGAGGCCTCGCCCGCCCACCCTGCCGTCGGGTCCGGGCGCTGCCCTGTGGGGTCACTCCTGACCCATGAGCAGGACCCAGACCCCCGGGCAGCAGGTGCCTGGCCCGGCGGGGCCGCGCCTACCTGGTCGCAGGTACAGCGTGACTTTCTGCGGGGACAGCTGCTTGTGGCCGCCCTGCGTGTCGTCCTGCGGCTCGGCAAGGCTGCGTGGGTCCACGATGTCGTCGGCCGCGCAGCCCCGCTGCAGCAGCTGCTCCCTGGTGTCACAGCGGGCGGAGCTGGGCTCCCCGCGCCCGGTGAAGTTCTGGGGGGCGGTCAGGGGTCAGGAGGGAGGCGAACCCCAGGCCCTCTCCTCCCCTGCACCCAGGACGGGGCCGGGGGTCCCGGAACGCCTCCCGGCGGTGGGGAGGGGCCTTTTCTCCCGGCTTCCTCCAGCAGCAAAATGGCGTGGGAGCTGCGTCCCCGGAGGCTGGCTCTGGGCGGGGTGTCATCGGGTCCTCCTGGGCTCCCGCCCTCCATCCCCGCGCCTGTCTCGACAGCGGCTCGCTGCGGGGAGCAGGGTGCCGCGGTGCCTGGACCCCACGGCCCGGACCAGGCAAGCCCCTCGCAGCCTAGGGGGGAGCGGGAACCTGGGGCGTGGGGGTCCCCAGCCAGGCCTCTATCCCCTTGACCACTCGGCCGGCCACGGAGGCCCGGAATCCTGCAGGGTGGGGTCCTGGCAGGGGCTGCCCGCCTCCAGGGCAGGGCAGGGCAGGCCCCAGACACAAATCACCAAAACAGGGCCAGCTCTGCCTCCCGGAGCCAAGGCAACGCGGGCGGTCACCGTGTGGCGGGAGGCCGGGGAGGGGGGACCCCAGGCCCTGACGCGCCCCTGGACTCTTCTGACTGGGGCCAAATGGATGTTTTAAATGCTCAAAAAATAGGGGAAGCAGATTTGCCTCAACTGATAGGGCGTCCATCTACCACATGGGAGGTCCGCGGTTCAAACCCCGGGCCTCCTTGACCTGTGTGGAGCTGGCCCATGCGCAGTGCTGATGCGCGCAAGGAGTGCCATGCCACGCAGGGGTGTCCCCCGCGTAGGGGAGCCCCACGCGCAAGGAGTGCGCCCCATAAGGAGAGCCGCCCAGCGTGAAAGAAAGTGCAGCCTGCCCAGGAATGGCACCGCACACATGGAGAGCTGACACAGCAAGATGACACAACAAAAAGAAACACAGATTCCCGTGCCACAGAGAGCAGACAACGGGGGAGGGGAGGTGGGATGGGAAGAGAAAGAAGCTAAAAAAATTTTTTTTTAAATCCTCAAAAACTAAATCAACAGGAACAGGAGCCCAGCTGCGCTTGGAAGGAGCCACCGCCGCGGGGCAGGAAGGGTTAAAGGAGGTGAGGCCGTCCCACCTCCTCCAGAGGAAAGAGGAAGGCCTGCCCTGCTCAGAGGCCCCTCGCCCTGCCCCGAGGCCTTGGCGCCCAGGGGGGGGCTAGGAGCGCACCTGGGTGCGGCAGGGTTGAGAAAATGGGGAACCGCGCTGAGGCTGCGAGGAGCCGGGCTTTTCGCAGGGAGGAGCCTGGTTCTTTGAGGAGCTCCTGAGTGCAGGGCTGGGGCAAGGAGGGCACCCGGCGAGCCCCAAAGATCTCCCTATTCCAGAAAGAAGTAAAAAGGGCTGAAAGAGGACGGGGCGGTCGAGGGCATGCAGGGGCTGCCGCAGGGGGGCTGCTGGCGGCCACAGCAGGAAGGGAAGAGGGGCGTGAGGGATTGAGCCTCCTAGTAAAACAGAGCCCTCACGTCCATAATGACAGCGAGAGACAGACACAGGGACGAGAGAATCAGAGCGATAAGGAGAGGGTGAGGGGGGAGGAGGTGAGGGAGGGGCGATGGGGGAGGAGGAGGAGGCAAGGGGGAGGGGGGGGAGGAGGAGGGAAAGGGGGAGGTGAGGGAGGGGGGAGGAGGGAGGGGAGGGAGGGGCAAGGGGAGGGAGGGTTGGAGGCAAGGGAGGGGGAGAAGGAGGTGAGGGAGGGGGTAGGGAGGGGAGGAGGCGAGGGACAGGGGTAGGAGGGGGGGAGGGACAGGGGAGGGAGGGGAGGAGGCGAGGGGGGGAGGAGGAGACGGGGGAGGGGGAGGCAGTCCAGACAACTGCGACCCTGGCGACAGGGACGGGAAAAGAGCCGCAGTGGAACAATGGCAAAGTCTGCAGTTTTATCAGAGGGAGGCGGAGCGGTCAGCACCCTGGTCTCGATCACCTGTGGGCGCCTGGTTCTTAAGAATTGTCCTCAGAGTTGTGCGGGGCCAGGGGCCCGGTGTGCGCAGCCCACACAGGTGGTGGAGAAAAGTAACCCGTGGCCGGGGTCTCAGGACGCCCTCGGGAGGAGGGCGTGGTCGGGCTGGGCCCCGGGACCCTGGGGCTGTGACGGGGGCTCTCGTCTCCGGCCGAGGCCCTATCACGGTTCCTGGCTACTCTGGAGGGTGCAGGGGGTTTGGGGTCACAAGGGAGACGAAGTCACTAAGGGAAAAGAGGAGCCGCGTCCCAAGAGGGACTCCACGCGTCCTGCAGGTCCCGAGAGCGGGGGTGGGGGGTGGGGGGGCGGCCTGGGGGCTTTGGGGCTGCTCGGAGTCCACTGGCAACCAGCTGCCCTTCCTTCCTTCAAGGCCATCGCCCGGCTCAGCCTGCTCCAGGGGGCACAGAGCTTCCTGCCCAGGCTGTCCCCCACCTCCAGGGGACCCCAAATGCAGTGTCCAGCCCTGAGCCCACCTTCTCCCTCCAGGGGGACCCCACAAGAGAGCACCCAGCAGAGCACCCAGCCTGGCCCGCCTCCAGGCGTGGCCAGTTCAGGACACACAATGTCTGTCTGTCTCTCGCACAGAGCACCTGTGGTCCTGGGCTCTCCTGCTCCCAGCAGAACATGGACTTGGTCATGCTTCTGGGCTCAGGAGCAAAGAAGAGGAAGAAAGGTGCCTGGGAAATGGGAGCTCAGGGCGGGAGGGGGAGTGGGCAGAGGCCGAGGGGACCCGGCACCGGCACCAGGGAACGTGACGCTCACCAGTTTCTGGCACCAGGCACAGCTGGGCCCCGACTCCACACAGTCCCGGCAGGTGCTGACCTTGTACTTGGTGCACTCCTGGGAGAGGACTGGGGTGAGAACAGGAGCTTTAGTGGAGGGCCTGAAGATGCAGACTCAGAATCCCCTGGGACCAGTGCGTGGTGAGAGACCAAACAAGCAAACAGATGGATGAGTGGAGGGACGAATGGATGAATTTATGGATGGATGGATGATGGGTGGGTGGATGGATGGATGAATGGATGGATGGATGGGGGTGGCTGAAAGGATGGATGATGGGTGAATGGATGATGGATGATGGATGATGGGTGGGTGGATGGATGGATGGATGAGTGGATGGATGGATGAAAGGTGGATAAAGGATGGATGATAGGTGAATGGATGATGGATGGATGGATGGTGGATGGATGGATGAATTTATGGATGGATGGATGATGGGTGGATAGATGGATGAGTGGATGGATGGATGGGGTGGATGAAAGGATAGGTGATGGGTGAATGGATGATGGATGGTGGATGGGTGGGTGGATAGTGCATGGTACATACATGATGGATGATGGGTGGATGGATGGATGGTGGATGGATGAACGGATGGATGGTGGATAGATGGGTGGATGAATGGATGATAGATGGTGGATGGATGGATGAGTGAATGGGTGATAGATGATGGATGATGGATAGATGGATGATGGGTAGATAGATGGTGGATGGATGGATGGATGAATTTATGGATGGATGGATGATGGGTGGATGGATGGATGGTTGAGTGCTTGGATGGGGGGTGGATGAAAGAATGGATGATAGGTGGATGGATGATGGATGGTGGATGGATGGATGATGGATGGTGGATGGATGGATGGTGGGTGGATGGATGGTGGATGGATGAATGGATGGATGGTGGATAGATGGGTGGATGAATGTATGATATAGATGGTGGCTGGCTGGCTGGGTGACAGATGATGGATGATGGATAGATGGATGATGGGTGGATGGATGGGGGATGGATGCTAGATAAGAGATGGATGGATGAGCAGGTAGATGGGTGGATGTTGATGGGTGGGTGGATAATGATTGTATGGATAAGTGGGTGATGAGTGGATGGGTGGGTAGATGGGTGGATGGACAGATGGAGAGATGAGTGGATGATGGATTGTTGGACGAGTGGGTGATGGACGGGGGATGCCTGCCCCTCCCCACCTTCATAGCTGACCTTACAAGGGGAAAATGGGCAGTGTAAGTAGACTCCCACACAAAAGCCCAACTGTAGAGAACAGCAGGAGAAGGCCTTGAGGTGAGGCCGGGATAGAGTGAGGTGGGAGCTGTGACGGGCCCAGGGGCAGAAGCAGCGGCAGGTGGGAGGGTGCAGGTGGGAACAGCAGGTGTGAGGAGGCTGGGGCGGAGGGTGAGAGAGGGGGAGGGCCGTGCTGACCACCGGTGAGCCGGCTTTGGGGAACCCGCAGGGCTTAGCAGAAATGTCCACGGTCAAATGCATACCCTGGGGGGTGCTGGGGAAGGGGCGGGGAGCCACTGCCGGTGTGCGGAGACAGATGGCGGTGGTGGGCAGGTAAAGGGGTGAGGGGTGCTGGGGTTCTGGGCAGGTGTTCACGGCGGAGTCAGTGGGTTGGATGAACTCACGGCCAGGATGGAGCCGGCCACGCAAGCAGGGGCGAGGCCGTGGGAGGGGTCCCTCCCCTGGGAGGGGCAGGTGTTGAGGGGAGTGGCGGGCCCCAAAGTGCTACCTTAGACGAGCTGAGGTACCTGTCAGCCATTAAAGGGAGACGGCGCGGGCACCTGACGGGCCGGGGGAGACCGGAGGGCGAAGGCAGGAGGCTGGGCCGAGCCCCGGGCCCACCCGCACATGGAGGGGCATGGAGGGGGCGGGCACCGTGGGGGGTGGCAGCGCCTCTGGGCAGCCCCGGGGCAGGGGGTCCAGGAAGAGGGCCAGGCCAGGAAGGGTCTGAGGGGGGTCCAGGTAAGCGGGGAGCCCAGAAAACGTTGGGGCCCCCTTCTGACACTGGGAGAGGCTGAGCCCGCATCTGGGTGTGCCCCGGGACCGTGGGGCTAGCGGCGCGGGAGGGCGAGGCCTGTCCCTCCGCCCCGGGACGCAGCACTCACCGGACGCGAGGGAGAGCAGGGCCACCAGGGTGGGCAGCAGGGAGCACCGGCCAGACATGACCTGCGGAGAGAGGGGGCCGGGTGATGGGCTCGAGCCGCCTCCGGGGCAGCGCTGGGCGGCCGAGCGAGCAGAGGAGGTGTCTGCATCGGGGCGGGCAAGCGCGGGCCGCCACCCCCTCCACGGGGCAGGGCTGAGCTGCACGTGGGGCGGGGCGCCGGGCAGCCACGTCTGCTGAGTCCCAGGCCTCGGGACGAGCAGGGACAGCACACACACGCCTGCACACGGAGTGCCACACGCATGCACACACGTGTGCACACACACGCACCAAGGCACACACACGGTGCTGCACATGCAGGCACACTCGCATGCATGCCACATCTGTGCACACACAGATGGACAAGCCTGGGGCAGGCCCTGTGGCCGCTGTGCTCCCCGTTGTGGGCCCCGTGTCCAGGACAACCCTGGATGCGACCAAGAGCAGCGCTCGGGCGGCGGGCAGGCCTGGGCGGGGCGCGGCTCCTGCTGAGCCCCCGCGGGCCCGCGACGCCAGCAGCCCCCTCAGAGCCCCCGCAGGAGTCCTGGTGCCCCCAGCCGCCGGCCCCCGGGCCCAGCTCTCTTGTTTTCTGGGTCCAGGCCACACTGTCCTTCAAGTCCCAGCGCCTCCGGCTGCAGCGTCCACACGCGTCCAAGGACAGGGCCTGGTCAGTGACCCTCACTGGCCTGGATGCTTCCAGGGGGGCACCATGTGCCCCCGGCCACGGAGAGGCCACAGCGGCGCCTTCCTAACGCAGTGCCCACCCCGGCTGTGCCCTATGGCCCAGAAGCCACAGCGGGGCCACCCCGGCCCCCGGCCTGGCGCAAAACACCATGCCCCCAGCTCGGCTTCCGGGAGGCTCCGCGCCAGCAGGGTAGGTGGGCCCCGGCCTGCCTTCACCGCACCGGCTCGTGCAGCCCCTGACGCGAGCCCTCCGCCGCCGCTGGGAGCAGAGGGCACCAGAGCCGCGGGGCAGGAAGTGGAGTCATCCGCCAGGACGCATCTTAGCAGAAGCCGACAGCGGCAGCGCTCCCGAAGCGAAGCGGATGCAGGCCCCAGCTCCCGGTCCTGCTCTCCTCTCCCGGGCGCGGCACCCATGGGTGTGGCCGCACAGAGTCTCCTTGGGGTCCCCGGTCTGAGCAGCAGGGCCAGGCCAGCGTGAGGACGGCAGCCCCTCGCGGTGGGACGGGCCGCTCGGGCCTGGAGGTCTCGGGGCACACCCGGCAGGCGGGCCCTGCACTCGCCGCCTCCCCGCAGCCAACGCATTCGCGGCCAGGGCCTTTGAGGTCAGGGGGACCACGCAGGACCCCCACGTGACCGGAGGAGCCCACGCCTTAGAGGCCCCCCCTGAGCTCCTGCTGAGATACATGCTGAACCTGGGAATGCGCAACGGGACCCCAGCCTCCAACCGCGGCCAGAGGCGAGGCGTCGTTGCGCCTGCTCTGACCGCCGGCACCCGGGAGAAGCCCGCCGGGGAGGCGCTGGGGGTTCACCCAGCCCATCCGTGGGAGACGGCCGCGA